>NW_022196894.1:19736127-19757197 GCF_008632895.1 Mastomys coucha | reverse complement strand
GGGTGGGAGGGGGGTGGAGGAGCCAACTAGAGGGCAGACTGCAGGGCAAGCTGAGCCTCAGTGGTTCTCAGCCTTCCTGACTAATGCTGTGACCCTTTCCTACGGATCCTCATAAAACTATTTTGTTACTACTACTTCATAACTAATTTTGCTACTGTTAAGAATTGTAAATATGTGTCTTGGAGTCGCTTTAGAGGGCAGCCATGAGCCTTGAAAGAGTTTGACCACCCTAAGGGGTCTTGACTTACAAATTGAGCGTTAGCCATAGTCCTTCTAATTGTCCCTTTTTAAATAACAATACCAACAAGCAGCATTAAAATATGGAAACAAACTGTCCCTCTATAACCTGAAAGACCTGCTGGGAGTGTAGCTTAGTGTATCAGTGAGTGTGCTTTCCATACACAGAGCAAAGGAGCAGCAAGAAGGGAGGAGCTTCCAATGCCAGGCTGTCTGCCTTGCTAAGACCACTGTTGGAAGATGGCTAGTTGTGGTCTTCAGGAAGGACTCACCAATCACCCCCTTTCCCCTGCTGGAAGGGATTCGGATATAGAGGTGGGTACCAACGTGGAGTTGGCATAGCCAGCAGGACCACAAACTAGAAGAAAGTGGGATTTGCTTTGCTTGTTTTATTTTATAAAAGATCCTAGCCAGGCTTAGGAGGCAGAGGCAGGCGGATTTCTGAGTTCGAGGCTAGCCTGGTCTACAGAGTGAGTTCCAGGATAGCCAGGGCTACACAGAGAAATCTTGTCTTGAAAATAAAAAAGGTCCTAGTGTGCAATCCTGGCTGATGTGGTACTGAATGTGCAGTCTGCTGCCTGGAAACTCACCACATCTCAGCTCCGCCTCCCGAGGGTGGGAGTTCACCATTATGCCTGGTAGGGAGTGTTTTGTTTTGGTTTTTTTTTAAGATTTGATTTATTATATGTAAGTACATTGTAGCTGTCTTCAGACACTCCAGAAGAGGGCGTCAGATCTCATTACGGATGGTTGTGAGCCACCATGTGGTTGTTGGGATTTGAACTCAGGACCTTCAGAAGAGCAGTCAGTGCTCTTACCCGCTGAGCCATCTCTCCAGACCCAGGACTGGTGTTAAAGTATAACACTTGACACCATGAAGTTACTCAGTGTTGGACTGCCTAGGAGCAGATTGATCTAGAGAGAATATTCTCTTTAAGCCACCATTATTGAAGCCTTTAGCATGCATGTCATGCACACAGACTATACAAATGTATATTATATATGTGTATAAGTATACACATGTGTATTTGTGTGTGTATATACCAGTATCATAAAAATACAGATTTAGCCAGGCCTAGTGAAACAGGCCTGTAATCCCAGACCTTTGGAAACTGAGGCAGGAGGATCTCATATTCAAGTCCTGCCTGGGTTATCTAGTGAAAAATCTGGGTCATTTTTATTGAAAAATAAAGGCAACAGTTACCTGTATCTGTAGGCTCCAGTGTTAACTCACTTCTGAAAATTACTGTTAAAAAAACAAAACAAAAAAACAGGTTCAGATGTAGATTCTGAATTTGTTTTTGATAAAAGTTTATAATGGGCTATGATCCCCCCCAGAAAATTATGAAACAAAAATTAAGAAGCAAAATTAATTCTGTTTCAGGTGCCTTTATTTTACTCAGTTCCAGAAGGAAATCAAGTTTTGAAGGTGGTCATCAAGGTTTTTACAAATTACTAAGTTCCTTAATAGTTTAATGCATACTGATTACTCTCCCCTCCTTCCTCTCTTGCTCCTCCCACCCTTATCCACTCCACATCTTTTCTACAAATCTCTCACATTCTCATCTGTTCACTTATTCTGTATGACCATGGCTTTAGGGGTATCGATCATAGCCTGGTGGGCTCGGCAGTGGATATACAAGTAAAGACAATGACTCCTCCTTCCCAAGAGTTTATCAGTAGCCAGTGGTTGAGCAGGATGGGTAAGAGTCCCGTGAGTCCATCCCCACCCAGGATGTAACACGGCTAGCCTTATGCATGCCCAGTGTAGGCAACCCCCGCACTGGGTGCTCCTGGTTGCAGTGGTTATGTTGTGCCTGGAGGACAATGTGCAGCAATACATCCATGTTCACTGCCACTATTCACAGTAATAAGAAACGGAAGCACCATAGATGTCCATCAGCAGACATGAATAATGAAGTGTACATGGGGCTGAGGGGGGTGGCTCAGATTAAAGCACTTACTGCTCTTTCAGGAGATCTGGGTTTGGGTCTCAGTACCCACAAGGGCTAGTTCCAAACTGCCTGTAACTCCAGCTCCCAAAGATTTGACAACGACTTCTGACTTCCTAAGGCAACCCCATGCATGAGGCATACACTCACAAATGCATAAATAAAAAATTAAACTACACTGAATTTTATACAGCTGTTAAGAAAAACAAAACTATAAAACCTGCAGCTGAATGAATGAAACTGGAAAAAAAATATTGAGTGAGGTCACACAGCCCCAGAGAGATACACATCCTGTGGTCTCTCTCACATGCATATCCTAGATTTGACTTTTGTTTACTTAAAGAAAAGTATGGAGTGGGCCTTGGATGGCAGAGGGGTGGTGCCTTAAGGGGTAAGAAATGGTAGAACACAGGCACCGGGAAAAGAAGGGACTGTCTGGTGCTGGAAGGAATAGCAAGGAGGTCACAGTTAGATAGGCAGGAGGGGTTACGGAGTGAGTGAGAAAACAAGCCATGTGAAAACTTAACACTGTGTAACCCAATTACAAGACACACACAGTTGCAAGCAAATCCCGTGCATGGCTAATGCTACTGCTCCTAACGGAGGTCACTAACCAAACTCCCTGGTGCTAGGTGTGGGACACCATCCTGGGATTGTTAATCCTGTTCATGGAGAATAGGGACACTACCACAATTTTTGAGCCAAATTTGAAACAGGATTTGTTAAATACTGGCCAGGACCATGGACACTGGCAAGGTCCATACCTGGGGTTCCCAGAGTATGATGCTGAGTTTTATTAGTCAGAGGCTTATGAAGGCAAAACCACAAGGCTAAGTATTTACCACCTTCATCCAATCAGGGGAAGCATCCATCCTGATGTACGTTCTGCCTATGTACCCACTGTCTCTGTGTGATCAAGCACATCCTATGTAGTTAGGACAATCAAACCTGTTCACGGAAGTAAACACATGTGGCTTGTTGCTTTACATGGACAACAGCCCCCAGCATTCTGGGTAGTTATCTGTCCTTGGGCAAGTGGGGCTTACTTACAGATTAGGGACATTTTTGTTTTATAGATCTCTCTCTCTCTCTCTCTCTCTCTCTCTCTCTAATCGAGATAGGTTTCTCTGTGTAGCCCTGGCTGTCCTGGAACTCACTCTGTGGACAAAGCTGGCCTGGAACTCAGAAATCTGCCTGTTTCTGCCTCCCAAGTGCTGGGATTAAAGGCATGTGCCACCACCGCCTGGCCAGTCTCTTAAACACAGTAATTTAAACTTAAGACACAGCTTTAACCAACACAGGATCTAGTCAGGGAGGCCTCAGGGACTCTAAAGCAACCCTGGCTCTGTCAGTCATCTCGGTTGCTCACCAGAACCAAAGCCTCGGTGGAAGACACCACATCTCGGTTGCAATATGCAAAGAAAGCAAGCTAGAACTGAGCTGGAAACATTCCCTTGTTTGCTAATTTCAAAGTGTCATTTAAGATATGACACAGGCAGCTGGGTGAGAAAAGGCACCAATGATCTCACCCAGTTGAAGGATCAAAACCAACCTGCCATGTACACACAGTGTTATAAGGACAACCAAGGATGCCATGTTGGATTTGAGGGAGGCCAATCCTAAAAAAGGGAGTCCATGCCTGATACTGTAAGCTGGTTAAGATGCATGCATCGGCCCAAGAAGATAACTTATTACTGAAGATTTTTATATCCAAACTCTATTTTTATGTGTGAAAGCTTTAGAAAAGTTTTCATTTGCAAGGATTCAGCCAAGAGTATTCTCAGGCCACAAATGATGGCACACCTCTGTAATCTCAGCTTTCAGGAGACTGAGGGTGGAGGATCATGATCAAGGCCAAGCTGGGCTGCATAGTGAGACCTGTTGTAGAGATTATTTTCATTCCTGACCTGGGGTGTCTAGCTTGCCTTGATCATTGAGTTCCCAGATGATGATCATTGAGTCCCCAGATGACGAACACACTCAGCCTTGTATTTACAATATGCCTTAATCAGTACTAAAGCTGGGCAGATAACTAGCTTCCCTGCTATCAGAATCAATTTTCCTATTGATAACCCTGAGTTATTATTTAACTATGTTTCATCTGGACTGCTCTTAATTTCAATTGGCCAGCCCTCAGGGCCACATTTTCATGGCTCACCTAACCCATGGTGGCTTTTCTCTCCTGCACCTTCCTCTTTCACCCCAAGCCCGGGAAACCTAAACCCCACCTATGTCTCTTCTGCCCAGCTATTGGCTGTCAGCATCTTTATTTGCCAATCAGAAATAAATTGTGGCAGGGTCACAGGGGCTACATGCAGACTCCAGGTCTTAGGGTCCTGCACTTAGCATCACAATAGACAGTAAAATACAAAACCTCAACACAACATATAGAAAAGAATCAGTGGGGTGACTTTGTTGGGGTCTAGGATTTGCCCCACAAACCACATAAACTCCGATCTCAATTAGACAGGGATAGTTTATTGAGCATATGCCCCAAGATTGATTGATCAGGGCTGTAGGTCAGACTCAGGAGTTGACTAAGACACTGAGTTAAGATTTTACAGGGCTTTTAAGCCTAAAATCCACAAACATCTGTGATAAGTTATTCCACCAATCAGGATTTAGGAATGGGGGATTTCCTTAGGAACATGTCTTTGTTGTACATTTATCCTGCTCCACTTGCCTTGTCTAACATTTATGACTTAACTTACCAGCCGGGATGCCAGTTACCCACCTACATTTCTGGTTTCACCAAGTAGGATATCAGTTCCCAGGGAGGTTTGGGGGACTTAAACGTTACTCGACCTCTACTCAAAATGGAAGTCTTATTCTAAATAGGTGCAGGTGTCTCTCTTATTTTGGAGTCCATCCCAGGGGCAGCTTATATGAAATACTATGAAAACTCGTACACAGGCACAGGAAGTGCTGCTGGGTGGTTGGTTCGGGTCCAAGTCTATTGTGGCTAAGTCTACAAAGCAGTTCTAACTGACTTCTGTTGTGATTAGATTCCAAGAACAATGAAGCACAGGCCATCCTAGTAATAGCAGTAACAACATAGGAAAAATTTTTCTAGTGATATTAGTAACAGCACAAAATGGCGGGCTAGACAGTAACAGTTATCTAGGCCTTAACATTCCACCTAGGTGTGATGTGAGAAGCCTAATATACTAGGCCTTGACAACTTTGATGGCAAAGGTGTTTGCCACTTAACTATGCAACCCATGTAAAGGTGAAAGGAGAAAAACAACTTCACAAAGTTGTCCTCTGACCTCCACACACACACTCCACATGTATACAATAATTAAAGAAATTAAAAACAGAAAAAAGATTGAATCTTTAAGAAAAGATTGCTGCAAAATGTTTACTTGTTTACCCAAAACTCATTTTCTTATGTGTAGGCCCTCAATCTTGTTGTATCTTAGAGACCCTTATTGAAAGGAGTGGCCACATGACTGAGTTCTAGCCACAGAATGTAAACAGATTATTTGTGCCTCTCCCATGCCTGTCCATTAAAAACTGCCTGCCACTCTCCCCAGGTTTTCCACTGGCTATTAAGAACTGCAATGCCCTAGAGCAGAGAAGCTGATCACCTTTTGTGAGAAACAGAACAGGTATTCCAGGCTTTGCCTGTGATAGCAGAGAGTGAAACAAAAGGATGCCTTCTATGGGACTGGAGAGCTGATGCTCAGTGGTAAATGGTGGCACATGCCTTTAATCCCAGCACTTGGAAGGCAGAGGCAGGCAGATTTCTGAGTTCGAGGCTAGCCTGGTCTACAGAGTGAGTTCCAGGACAGCCAGGGCTACACAGAGAAATCCTGTCTCAAGAACCAAAAAAAAAAAAAAAAAAAAAAAAAAAAAAAAAAAAAAAAAAAAAAGCACCGCTTTACAGAAGACAGGTGCAATTCCCAGCGTCCTCGTGGCAGTTCACAACTAGAACTCCAGTTCTAGGGGATCCTGTGCTCTCTTTGAGCCTTTCTGTATGGGTGCTGCATGCACACAGCACACTGATACACATGCAGGCCAAATAAACCACACACGCGCACACACACACACACACACACACACACACACAAAAGCAGCAGCAGCTGGCCAGGTGATGGTAGAACACACCTTTAATCCCAGCACTCAGGAGGCAGAGGCAGGCAGATATCTGGGAGTTCAAGGCTGGCCTGGTCTACGGAGTGAGTTCCTGGACACCCAGAAAAACCCTATTTTGAAAAATACAAAACTAATTTTTTTTTTAGTTTATATTTTAATTACAACATTTCTCCTTTTGATTTCCTTCCTCCAAACCCTCCCATACACCCCTCCCTGCTCTCCTTCAAATTCTTGTGTTTTTTAAAAACTATTTGTGATTTGCATGCATATATGTATATGTTATGCATATATGTATATGTTATACATATATATTCCTAAATACAAGCAGTTCGGTCCATATAATTTGGCACTGAAAAACCAATTGTCGTGCCCTTCTCTGGGGAAGGTGACCTCGATTTCCAGCCTTCCTCGGTTGTCTATAGTTTTCTGTGTAGGATTGAGGCTTTGTAAGCTCTCTATCCAGTTTGGCATGGTCTTTGGTGTCCCCCTTGTCCAGCTCATGTTTGTGGACTCATGCTGGAGAGATTCTGTGGGTGCAGCGTTTGATATTACTAGGAGATGTAAACCCCACAGCGAACTGCCTGATTCTCTGGCTCTTACAATTTTTCCACACCCTCTTCCACAATTCCCCCTGAGCTTTAGGTACAGGAATGTTTAGGTACAGTAGTACGTGGAGCTGTGTCCACGGTGACTGGGCTCCAAAGCGCTGCTTGTGGTTTTCTGTAAGAGCCTCTCTATGATGAAGAGAAGTCTCCTTGATGAAGATGAGAAATACACTTACCTGTGGGTATAAAGACAAATGATTATAGATTTTTTTTTTTAGAGAGATTATGCTGGTTTAGTGAATCGGTGTTTGCCAACTCTCCTCCAATAACCACAACCTCACTAGCATTGATTAGCTAACCATGTTTCCAGTGCCAGGCATGAACAGTCTTTTTTTTTTTTAAAAGATTTATTTATTTATTATATGTAAGTACACTGTAGCTGTTTTCAGACACACCAGAAGTGGGCATGCGATCTCATTACAGATGGTTGTGAGCCACCATGTGGTTGCTGGGATTTGAACTCAGGACCTTCGGAAGAACAGTCAATGCTCTTAACCACTGAGCCATCTCTCCAGCCCCCATGAACAATGTCTTGTTGAGCTTGCCTTGAGTCCAATTAGAGAGCTATTGGTTACTACCAAGGTATGTGTCTACTACTGCATTATAGGGCTATGCCCTGATGGCCATTGACGTTCACAGGTTCACAGCTGCGTGGAACTGTTGGTAGTCTCCCTCCTTTGGAAGCTTGCATGGAAGCGTTGGATACCGTGAAAGCTAGTCCTCAGAGAGGGGGATTATCAGGTCTCTGGACCCAGATTCTGAAGTGCACAGTGCCTTCAGCAGTAGGTGCTGCTTACCTTCTAGCCCTGGGGAGTGACAGGGCAACAACAATAGGCTGTGTGTTTTAGGAGTCTCTTAGCCCTGGACATCTCAAAAAAGGGCTTCTCCTGTATTGGGGCTTTTGTTGGATGGTCTATCTTTGGGAGGGAATGCAATTAGTGTAGATGAGAAAGGTTCATTAAAATTATATGTTTATTCACCAATTTTCTCATGTTACTTTTTTTTTTTAAATAGTTAATTGTTTGATTCCTTGTAGCTTTATCCAGATATCCTTGTTGGTTTTTGTTTGTCTTGTGGGGGTTGTTTTTTGTTTGTTTGTTTGTTTGTTTGCTTCGAATCAGGATTTCTCTGTATCACTCTGCCTGTCCTGCAACTTGCTCTGTAAACCAGGCTGGCCTCAAACTCAGAGATCCATCTGCCTCTGCCTCCTGAGTATCAGGGTTAAGGATGTGCACTGCCATTGCCACCCCGCCCCCAGCTAGATGACCTTATTGCTATGTTCCCCACGCCCTTCTGTATCTACTCCCCTCATCAGACTCTAAAGAGCTCCTGCCTTCCCCATTACCCCCATCAGAGCACTTGTATCCTGCTCTCCCCTTTCGGGTCCTCCCACCTTATTACCTCCCCCGCCTCCTGAAAGAGATCCCTTTTCTTTCTTCTTCTATCAGATCACCTGTGTCATGTCACTCCCTGGTTCCCTCCTTCCATCTCTTTCTGTATTTACCCCTTTCCTACTCCCTAAGAACCACACCCCCCACCTATCCATTTCCCTGATCAAATCCCTGGTATTTTGTTAATTCCTTTCCTATCTTGGCAATGCTTCTGCTCTGCTTTCCTATAGACTCTATCCTCACATCTGAAGATTTGGAGCTAGGAGCCTCCAACAAGAGAGACTACATGGTGTTTCTCATTCTGGGTCTGGGTTACCTCACTCAATATGATCTTTTCTTCTTCCGTTCAGTTGCCTGCAAAGTTCATGATGTCATTTGTCTTTACAACTGATTAGTATTCCTAGTGCATATGTACCACATTTCCATTATCCATTCATCTGTTGGAGGACTTGTTTCCAAACAATAAAAAGCAGAAGTCTTTTAGTTTCATGAAGTCCTCCTTTGTCAGTTGTTGGCCTTACTTCTTGGACAAATGGACAAATGGAGTCCTGTTCAGGAAGTCCTTGCACCTGTATCCTGTAGAATACTGCTTGTGTTTTCTTCTAGCAGTTCAGCTGTGTTTGATCCATTTTAAGTTAGTTTTTCTGCAAGGTATGGATCTATGTTGCCATAGCCCTGGGGCTATTTGTAATTTGATGCTAATTCCATTCTCCTGGGAGGGGTTGCAAACAAGGAAAGAGTCATCACTCAGGTGATTTCCAGTAACCCTTCTAACCACCTTAATTTGTAAAATAAAGGCTAGAGCTAGGGACTGGGCAGATAAAGGAAAAGTGGAGGCAAAAGTTGAGAGAGAAGGTGGCAAAGGAGTGGGAGTGAGAGAGAGAGAGAGAGAAAGGATGCTGGAGGAGGTGGAAGAAAAGCGGAGCAGAAGCACATAGCCTGGAGAAACCACAAATTATAAGGGGTCTCATAGATGAGAATGATGGTAGTGTAGTGCTAGATCCGCCCAATCTAGGCGCACAGTTTGTATTCATATTGTGTTTTCATTGCTGGGCATATTTGGGTTGGAGAATTACCGTAACAGGTCTAATTTCATTCTTCTGCATGTGGAAATCTAGTTTCCTGTGATCATTAGTTGAAGATGCTGTTGTTGTCTGCATCTTAGTCAAATATCAAATGGCTGAAGTTACATGTGCTCATGTCTGGGTCTTCATGTCATTGTTGTGCCAACACCATATTGTTTTTGTTACTCTATAATCCCTCCAGTATCATTCTCTTTGCTCAGGATTGTTCTGTCTGGGGTCTCTTGTGGATCCATATGAAGACAGCTTTTTTTCTATTTCTGTGAAGAACGGGTTGGAGATTTTGACCTGGTTTGTGTTGAATCTGTAAATGGCTTTTGGTAAAATGGTCATTTTCACAATGTTAACTCTGCTAATCTATGAACATAGGGTATCTTTCCATTTTCTAGTGTCTCCATGTCTTTCTTCAGAGGCTTTGAACTTTATGTAGAGATCTTTCCCTTCCATGGTGTCTTAGTTAGGGTTTCCATTTGTATGAAGAGACACCATGACCAGGGCAACTCTTACAAGGACCTTTTACTGGGGCTGGCTTACAGTCCATTAGCTCATGGTGGGAACCATAACAGTATGCAGGCAGCTGTGGTGCTGAAGTAGCTAAGAGAGCTGCAGGCAGCAAGGAGATTGTGTCACTTGGCGTGGCTAGAGCATATATGAGACCTCAAAAGTCCACTCCTGCAATGACACATTTCCTCTAACAGGGCCACACCTACTCCAGCAAGGCCATTCTTTCTAACTCTGCCACTACTATGTACCAAGCATTCAAATACATGAGTCTATGTGGGTCAAATCTATTCAAACCACCACACTTGGTTAGGTTTATTTTCTTTCTTTTTTTTTTTCTTTTCTAAAGATTTATTATATGTAAGTACACTGTAGCTGTCTTCAAACAGTACAAGAAGAGGGCATCAGATCTCATTACAGATGGTTGTAATCACCATGTGGTTGCTGGGATTAACTGCTGAACCACTTCTCCAGCCCCCAATGCTGTATTTTCTTTTAGGCTATTGTGGATGCTTCTGTATGCTTGATGTTGGTATAGAAAATACCAATAGAAAAGCTATTGATTTGTGCAAGTTGATTCTGTGTGATTCTGTACCCTGTCACCGAGCTGCATTTGTTTATTGTTCCCAGAAGTTTCATTAAATACTATCCTATTGTCTACAAATAGGGATAGTTTGACTTCTTTCCCTATTTTTATTCCTTTAATTTCCTTCTCTTGACTTATTGCTCAAGCTAGTGCTTCCTGCAGTGTTGAAAAGGAACGGGGACGGTAGATGTCCCATCTCATTCCTGACTCATTCCCGACTATAGTGGGATTACTTCAAGGTTTTCTCCATTTAGGATGTTGGCCGTGGATTACTTGTATATATATATGACTTTTATTATATTGAGGTGTGTTCTCTCTAGCCTTATATTTTCTAGTACTTTTATCATCAATGCTGAATTTCATCAAAGGCTTTCTCTGCATCTATTGTGATTTTTAAGTCCATTTATGTGATTTATTGCATTCATCGACTTATGTATATTGAGCCATTGCTGCTTTTAGGGATAATTCCAACTTGGTGGATAATCTTTTTGATAAATGTATTATGCTTGAAAGTATTATTTTTGAGTCCATGTTCATAAGGGATATTGGCCTATAGTTTTATTTTTGTTTTGCCTTTACCTAGTTTAGGAGCACTCCCCTCTTCCCCCACCCCCTTTGAATGGTTTAAAACGGATCTTCTTTGAATGTCTAGAATTCTGCTGTGAATCTATCTGGTTCTAGCTTCTGCTGCTGCTTCTCCTCTTCCTCCTCTTTTTAAAATAGCTGTTAGGACTTTTACTATTTCAACCTCCTAATTTCTTATGAGTTTGCCAACAGGTTTGTGTATTTGAGATTTAAATGCTATCAATTTTAAGTTTTATGTGGTCAAATAGGATAGAAGGAGTTGTCCATCTTTTTGAATTTGTCTCAGGATGTGGCCTATTTTTAGAAAAATTTCCACATGCTTTTGAGTAGAGTGAGTATTCTTTGGTGTTTGGATAGAATATTCTGTACTATCTATTAACTCCACTTGTTGTGTGATGCCAATTAACGAGTATGGTTGGTTTTTTTTTTTTGTTTTGTTTTTCAAGACAGGGTTTCTCTGTATAGCCCTGGCTGTCTTGGAATTCACTCTGTAGACCAGGCTGGCCTCGAACTCAGAAATCTGCCTGCCTCTGCCTCCCAAGTATGGGAATTAAAGGCATGTGCTACTACTGCCCGGCAGTATGTTTTGTTTTAGATTTATTTATTATATGTAAGTACACTGTAGACACTCCAGAGTAGGGTGTCAGATCTCATTACAGATGGTTGTGAGCCACCATGTGGTTGCTGGGATTGAACTCAGGACCTTTGGAAAAGCAGTCAGTGCTCTTAACCACTAAGCCATCTCTCCAGCCCCCAGTATGTTTTTGTTGTTGTTGTTGTTGTTCTTGTTTTTGAGACTGGGTTTCTTTGTATAGCCCTGGCTGGCCTTGAACTCAGAGATCCACCTGCCTCTGCCTCCCAAGTGCTGGGATTAAAGGCTTACACCACCACTGCCCAGCCAGTATGTTTATTTTTGTTCAGGTGACCTGTCTACTGGAGAAAGTGGGCTTTTGAAATTGTCTAGAATGAATGGGTTGATGTGGAAAGTTGGGGTGTTGAGTGGGGTGGTACAGGCCAAGTGCAAAGGGTCTTCTGGATGGATGTAGGAAGTGCTGGTCTTGGTGGAAGTCTAGAGGTTGACTTCAGAAGAGAAGAGGTGGGACCTTGACTAGATCTGGCAGGTTGCAAAACAAACAAAAATAAAAATATTTGGGGTGCTAGAATGTACTCACCAGGTGAGACCCTGGAAGATGTGGGAGGTCTAGGTATGGAGTGGGTGATGAAGTTCTAGGTGTGAAGTGGATAATAGAGGTCGACAGAATATCTTATCTATTAACATTTTATTTTCCTATCATAGGGATATTAAAGGAAAATATAAAAGGCATCAGGTACTTGGGAGTTATACTTTATGACTGTCATGTTTGACATGTGACATGTACACAGTGTGTGTCTGGGGTGGTAGAGCTTTTCTTTAGAAGCACATGCTTCTAAAAATTCTATATTCTTGCAGTTTCCTATAAACAGTTCCACAGGAGTTTGAGATAAAGACTCGATATCTACACTTAAAAAAATACTAGGCTAAGACATTATTAACTAGGCATAGTTGTAATCCAAGCACTCAGGAAGCCAAGGCAGGAAGATTGTTGTAGGCTTGAGGACAGTATAAACTTATTTACAATGAGTTCCAGGCCAGCCTGGATTATAGAGACCTTTCTCAATACAAAATAAAAACAAGACATAATTTATTAACATAAAACCTTCATCATGGCTATGCATCTCTAGGCAGAAAAGACACACTCCATGTATTCACTGAGCCAGATTCTGTTTTCTAAATCTGAATTTGTGTGTGTGTGTGTGTGTGTGTGTGTGTGTTGGTGTGCATATAGAGGTCAGAGAACAACTTTCGTGTGTGTGTGTATGTTGGTGTGTTGGTGTGTGTGTGTGTTGGTGTGTGTGTGTGTGTGTTGGTGTGCATATAGAGGTCAGAGAACAACTTTTGTGTGTGTGTGTGTGTGTGTGTTGGTGTGCATATAGAGGTCAGAGAACAACTTTCGTGTGTGTGTGTGTTGGTGTGTTGGTGTGTGTGTTGGTGTGTGTGTGTGTTGGTGTGTTGGTGTGTGTGTGTGTGTGTGTTGGTGTGCACATAGAGGTCAGAGAACAACTTTTAGAAGCTGGTGCTCTCCATCCCCTACAAGTTCTGGCTTCCTGTTGGGTCATCCAGTCAATCTCAGATTTCCGGTCTTATCACCTATACAGACAAGTAAGGGGACTTCTATGGAACACATTTAGGAAAGGCCAATGTATAAATCAGAGAGATTAATCCACAGATTTCCATCAAGTATCTGGAAGCTTCTGGCCTATTTTCCTAGGTTTAGATGAATCATCTTCAAACTACTTATGCTTCTTTCTCCTTTCTTCCCTGTCTTTAAAAAACCTTTCATTTGGCTTTCAGGTCATTAAGACTAGTGTTTAGTGTTTTCTTCTTCTTCCTCTCCTTCTTCTTCTCCTTCTCCTTCTTCTTCTTCTTCTTTTTTAAAAGATTTATTTATTAAATGTAAGTACACTGTAGCTGTCAAGAGAGTCAGATCTTGTTATGAATGGTTGTGAGTCACCATGTGGTTGCTGGGATTTGAACTCAGGACCTCCTGAAGAACAATCAGTGCTCTTAATCACTGAGCCATCTCTCCAGCCCAAGACCAGTGTTTTCAACTACAGCTGAGGGTTTAGTTCAGGGATGGCACACTTGCCCAGAATACCAAAGTCCCTGGATTGGAACCTCCACAGCAAAAAATGAGAAGATTTAGAGCTGGACAGACCTATTGACTCAAAGCCAGTCTCATTTATGCATCATAAGATAGGCAGGGCCCTGCCTCAAGTTTTTACTTTTAATTACATATGTATGTGGTTTTGTGCATGTGAGTACAAGTGCCCAAAAAGGGCAGAAGAGAGAGCATTGCATCCCTTGGGGCTAGAAGTGCTTTTAACCACCGAGTCATCTCTCCAGCTGACCCCTCACCCTTGTGTATTTCTCCTGAGAGTATAATGTGTGCACGTGTCCAGAGTCCAGAAGAGGGTGTTGGGCTCCCTGTGAACTGCAGCGTGGATGCTGGGATTCAAACTTATGGTCCTCAATAGAAGCAGAAAGTGCTCTTAACTGCTGAGCCATCTCTCCAGCCCGAAAAAGCAAATGTTTCACAAAATAATGGCATATATCTGTGTTGTGTATTGGACATAGGATAAAATATATTAATGAGTTTGAATTAAAAAAATCTAAAAACTACTTAATTTAAGAGATTTATTGGTAAGTAGATAAAATTAGTATTCCAACACACCCCAAATAATTTGTATATATTAATTAAAACAGTAAATCAGCAAGCCAGCTTTATCTCCAACTTACAAATAAGTTCTAAAAACTTACTTGACATAGAGGTTTTCTCAAAATTCGTTCACAAAGCCATTTAAATAATGTGGGTTGACTCTGGCACTTTAAATTGTATATGTATTTGGTGTCTACTGTCTCCTGGGAAGACTCCCCACACCTACACTGGGTGCCAGCATCATATACATCCTCTTGGCGAAGGTGAGCACCCAGCATCTCCCAGCAGTCCCCAAGTTGTGTTCAGGACTTCAAAGAGAAGGAGCAGGGGTTCTGACAGCCGTAACAGGCCCAGATAGAATATGCAATCTGCAGGGATGGCCATCAGATGGTTTTCTTCCTACCCAGCTCCAACACAAGGCAAAGCAGAAGCATAAAGCACTGGGCTTCAGAAAGAGATGTCACCAGCAATGTGTACTTCTTAAATTTTTACTCATTTTTAGAGAGACTATGGGCTAAACAGAACATTTCTTTCAGGTTCCAAAATCAAAATTTCACAAAAACATTACTGGCTTTAATTTTGCTAACTCATAGTTACACCAAGAGTTGTTTATCACTTAGTTGTATTCTTCTCATAAGCTGAATGTAGCAATTCTGTTACCCACACACTTGTTTGTACAGAGAGAGACATGAGTGCCTAGAGAGCCGTGGCTTCTGGTACCTTAGCTTGGATTCAGACACTCAGGTAAAGCAGTGCCACTGTAGCTTAACATTTTGTACTTTTGTATTTTATATGTTCTATAAAAACTTACTGTATGTCTACAGGATGGTGGTGTATGCACTTGCGAGCAGATGTGTACATGAGAGGGCTGGAAGAGAGGGAAGTTATACTCCATCACTCTTCCTGTTCTTCCAGGAAGGGTCTAATGATCCTGCCTCTCTTCACTGGGAACTGGGATTATAGATGTGAGCAGGTGCCCAGCTT
The DNA here is from genome assembly GCF_008632895.1 of Mastomys coucha. Lineage (NCBI taxonomy): Eukaryota > Metazoa > Chordata > Mammalia > Rodentia > Muridae > Mastomys > Mastomys coucha. The sequence continues at coordinate 19,741,919 of NW_022196894.1, read as the reverse complement.
GTTGGTTACAGACACACTTAGCTGAGACTAAAAGTCAACCCAACCATCTCTCCAGCTTCCTGTTCTGAAGCTTAAGAATACATGTCAAGAGAACATACTGGTGGCGAGCTTGAGGACACCCTTCAATGTAGCCACATTAGCTACAGCATCACTCACCTGGGCCGAGAACAAATCACCATCCAAGCAGGACTGAGCCAACAGAAACAAATCTATCCAAGGCCCTTAAAATTTCTTTAAAATTTATTTTCTTATTACTATTTTGGTCCATCCATTGATTTGTGCAAGTATGGAGGTCTGAGGACAATTGAGGGGAGTCAGTTTTTGCCTTCCAGTGTGGGTACTGGGGATCAAACTCTGGTCAGGTAGCTATTTCCATACGCACCGGTCATAAATTCTCAGGTAGAATTCTAGCACCCAGTTGTTAGTCTACAGACACAGATTAAGTTCTGGGCTCTTTTGGTTAGACCAGCTGCCTGATCCCGGCATCACTGGCACAGTTCTTGGGGGGGGGGGAGGTCTAGGCTAAAGGAAGGGGTCCCTGTGTAGTCTGCCTTGAGGAGGATACAACACAGTTTACCCCTGAATTGTTAGACCACATGCTCTCAGGTCTGGCTAGGTCACCTGGTCTTGTTGGGTAGGCTCAGCCATGTCACAGGCCCACAGGTCTATGTCACGGGCTCAGCTTCCATAACCAAGTCCACTTCAAGTCTCAGAGAAAACAGGTTGAAACAGATTTGAATACAACTTCTGATCAGCTGCTCAGCCTTTCCAAGAACAGACATGGATGTTTGTATCTAACGTGTGCAGCTTTTCTAACCCCCCCCCCCCCTCTCTCTCTCTTTTGTACCAGAACAAGTTTGGAAGGTTGAAGCAGAGAAAAGAGGAAAAATTATCAGAATATACTCTAGGTTCTGCCAGACAGTCTTTTATTACATCATAAAAGCAACACTAGGCACTAGATCCTGCAAAATATGCTCTGACCAACTTTCTGAAATTAAAAATGCATAACCACATCTGTAAGATTTTTAATGAACAAAAAAGTTAAATACAAACTTTCATATGCAAAATAGATGACTGTAAACCCGGCAACCTCAGAGCCAAGCACTAAATCTCTCTCCAAAGGCTCAGTGGGGCTGGAGTAGGGCATGCTGATGAACCAAGAACTTAATTTCAACTTTATATATATATTTAAAAAAAAACTCTGAGGAAAAATAGGTTTAAATTGAGGAGCATCTTCTGAAATAGACAGCTCAGGCCAGCCCTTACAATTGTGAGGCTTACACTCACCAGACCTACGACTTAACATTTATGCTCACAGTTACTTTGAATCCAGTTTCAAGAGGAAGCCAAGCTACTTCGGTTCTAGAAAAGAAAGTTCTAGAAAAGATGAGCACGCCCTGTTCTGACGACACACAGACCGTGTTCCTTGGCCACTTTTCCAAGAGCTGTGCCTGTGTCATAGCATCAGACTCTCTAAAGGCAGCCAGATCCTACAACAGAGCATCGTCATTTCTTCTGGCATTTTCAAGCCTTAAAAGAGAGAAACTTAACTGTGTGTTGGCAGTTCCCACTCCAGCATTAGAGAAGCTAGCTAGCGAACACCTCCTTCCTCCCCCTGCTGATCTCTCTGCAGCAGGAAGTGGCAGTTTGATTAACATTCTTTCTAGAAATAAATAGTCCAAACAAATTATTTATAGCTAATTATAAAAGAGCAGTGACAAAAGGGCACTGCCCAGTGTTTGCAAATGAGTGTGTGAATACCTGTGAACACATAGACAGAACAATTCATATAACAAATCCTGCATTTCCCACATTCATATGGAAATAACGCTTTAAAACAAAACACATTAATTAGCATTTGTTCTTGTATGGGGTGAACAGTCCAGGGCTCTGAGCAGGCACAGCCTTACAAACAGGGTTGCAAGCAGCCCCTCCACACCTCTAGTCAGGGCCACTGTGGAGAGGCCTTCATGCACTCTTGAGAGCTCAGTACCTGTGAGAGAAGAGAAATGATCGGGGACTTTTTAACCCACAATGCATGAGGTATATGGAAACATCCATGAAAGATCCACCAGCAGCTAGAAGACCAGGCGGGGCATTGTCACAGCAACTGCTGGTGAAGGATTTCCCACACCATCTTCTTCCGGAAGAGAGGCATCTGGTGCTGAAAAGAACCACAAGGGCGTTATACACTTCTATGTGCAGCACGGCAGCCTTTAAGGGTCATAAATAAAACAATGCACACGGCCTCTGCAGGAGCTTCACCATTTTACATCATGCATGTGTTTCTAAAGCACAGTGGGATTTCTTTCTAGTCAAGGAGGCCTTCTTGAATTCCTGTCATCTTGACTACATCTCCAGGGCTGGGATTATAGGCATGTGTCACTGTGTTTGACAAAGGTTTTTTATTTTGTTTGCTTGAGAAGGATCTTGCTAAACAGCTTAAGCTGGCTGTGGCCACAAGCTTCTAGTTCCCAAGTTACTGCAGTTCTGGGTGGGACAAGTGCCACACACCTAGTCTATATGCATACATTAGGGCATTAATTACTCTATAGGTACATATACACTTATATGCCAAGAAAAACCAAAGCTGGATACAAATACAGAATCATATACTACAAGACAAGAGTAAAGACGTGCACCAAAATAGAAATGTCCACACAGTGGTACAACAGGAAACTTTTCTACATTCTAAATGAACATCATTTAACATCATTTTTTTTAAAGACTTTTTTTTAAAGATTTATTTATTTATTTTACATATGTGAGTACTCTGTTGCTGTCTTCAGACACACCAGAAGAGGGCATTGGATGCCCATTACAGATGGTTGTGAGCCACCATGTGGTTGCTGGGAATTGAACTCAGGACCTCTGGAAGAGCAGTCAGTGCTCTTAACCGCTGAGCCATCCCTCAGCCCAACAATTTGTTTTTATATTAAAAAGTGACTTTAAGCAGGAAACATGGCTCAGTGGTAGAGGTCTTGCCTAGTATTTATGAGGCCCTGTTTTCAATTTAAGTGACTTTTATTTAAAAGGTGAAAACCAATCTACAATCTTATTTCTGTTTTACCATGATTTTTTTTTCCCAAAAGCTGCTTATCCCCATGAAATCTCATGTCACACACAGAAAAATCAACTCCTTGCTATTTATATTAGCTGGCCATGGTGGTACACACCTATAATCCCAACACTTTAGAAAGCAGCTAAGATATGAAGATCATGAGTCTGAGGCTATTCTGGCTCCACAGTATCCCCGTATCAGTAAAATAAAAACAGTAACAAAATAAAACCAGAGACTAGTGTAGGAAAGGAAAAGAGACTTGGCGCTTTCATTGGCATGTTTTCAGAGCAACAGAATGCAAAGCACCCAAAACTATTTGTGACTCAGACACCCACCCCCACGCTTGATAAAATTCCAGCTGGTAGGTGGGGGTCCGCACCTTTAATCCCAGCACTGGGAAGGCAGAGGCACGCAGATCTCTGAGTCTGAGGATAGCTTTGACTACACAGAGAAACCTTGCCTCAAAAAAAAATCAAAATTGAAGTTCACATCTTTGCTGTATTCATGGTTCATTGCTATAAATAGGTGGATCTAGCTCCATTGAGCTTTCAGAGACTTGTATAGCAATAATCTTAATTAAAAAAAAAAATTCACACCAGACGGTGGTGGTGCACACCTTTAATCCTAGCACTTGGGAGGCAGAGGCAGGCAGATTTCTGAGTTCGAGGCCAGCCTGGTCTACAGAGTGAGTTCCAGGTCAGCCAGGGCTACATAGAGAAACCCTGTCTTGAAAAAATCAAGGGGAAAAAAAAATTCACAGGGTTCCTTTTGTTTTTTTGAGACAGTCTCACTATGTAGTGCTGGTTGGCACTGCACTCACTATGCAAACCAGGCTGGCCTGAAACTCAGACCCTCCTCTGCCTCTCTAGTGCTGAGATTAGAGATATGCACCACCATGCCTAGTAAAAGACGACACTTATTCCTAGTAAAACAGCTGAGACTAATCTGTAGTGAGTATTTTCTTTGAGACTGGAAAGATATGAATTCAGCAAGGGAGTCCAGTTTACTCAATAAGCAGTTTGTTTGGCAGTTAGGAACGATCAAATAAAGGTCTATGAATGAGAAATGTTTAATTAGGGTCAACTCTAGCTGTACAGAGATTGGGTCTACTATCAAACAGAAATGTAAAAGTTTCTGATGTACCTGCATTTCCTCTCAAGTACACCACCTTGCAGAAAGGAAAGACTACTCATTCCTGCTTCCATCTTAGACTGGGTGAGCCCTCACAGGCCCAGCTTCCCCCTGCTGTCATCTATTCTCACATGCCTCTCTCTAGCTAAAAATAACAGTAACACACATGAACCAGTCAAAAATGGAGTTGAAGGACAAGCAAGTTATCTCCCTGGTCATCTGAGAGCAGGAAAAGCCAGAGAATACACTCTGCAACAGAGCACAAAAGACACTGCTTCTGGCAAGAGGGGGCCTTACCCAAGGTTCTCAGCAATAGTACTGTTCATCTGAAGAGCCTGAAGTGTGCCAGGCACTGCCAAAGCATAGTACCAACTAAGTGCACAAGAAGCAGCCTGGACTCACCTGAGTAAATGTGATAGGTTTGTCCCTAGAAATATAATCTGCATATTTACAAGTAAACATTCCACAATCACTCCCATTCAACTGTTGAGGAATTTCCTAAAACCAAACAAACAGAAGAGAAGTAAAATATTATTACACAGACATCCTTAGTCTCTTTCTAAACAGACTGTAAAAAGCAGCATGATAAAGGTCGATAATCTGCTGTTGCACAAACACAGACGCACACACAAGCACAACCCCTTTTATTCTTTGTGGTAGAAAACCCTAACCACAGTACAGTGCATGAGACCCCACAGAAACATCTTCTAGAAGAAAGTGAGAGCTCTACTAAAAGGCAAAACAAAGCCCACTGCACATGGCCTGAGCTGAGGAAAGAGGATCTCACATTTGGTTTATTACAAGAATACGAGCGACTCTTCATGTGGGACTCCTAACAGTGGGAGCAGGGCTGTCTTTGACTCTCCTCCCTGCCTTTAGGACCCTGTCTTGTCTAGCCTCAGTAAGAAGAAATGCTCTTACTGCAACTTGATGTGCCAAGGCTGGTTGATATCCATGGGAGGCACGCCCTTTCTAAAGAGAAAAGGAGGACAGGTGTATAGAGTGGGTCAGGGGAGGTAGGAGGGAAGGACTGGAGGAGAGAAGGGAGGGGAAACTGCAGTCTGGATGTAAAGTAAACTGATTAAAAAATACTGCTGACATTTCAAAAGTATTATCAACTGTCAAGAGGATTGAGAAAGGGTCAATCAGATAGATATGAAACACAGGATCTCCTTCAATACTGCAGAAGTCACATACTCTTAACAACCAGGACAAGTGCCCACTGCTAAGGATCCCTACAGTTTCAAGGGAGATGAGAAAACCATGCCATGAGGGTTAGTCCTGTCCCGGAGGCAGAAACACAGTTAGGAACAAGCAGCTCTAAGAACATTAGAGGATAAACCTATATGGAATAAGCTGTGTGCCCAGGCCTGTATCATCCCAGTCTTGCTATTAGACATAAGGGATATAGGAGAACAAGAATACAGGAAGGCTTACTCCACTGCTCAGCCTCACACTGGATGAGGACAGCTTACCTTTGATTCTCAAATGCAGTTACAACTGGGAAAGAAAAAGGGAGCATGCCCACCACACAGACATATCCTGGGTCTCACACACACACACACACATACACACACACACACACACACACACACACACA
>NW_022196894.1:19726066-19735805 GCF_008632895.1 Mastomys coucha | reverse complement strand
AAATATACATGTTAAAAGATATCATACTTATTTTTTTTTTTTAAAAAAAAAGCAAAGCCCTTACAACAGACACTGGAAGTGTATACCATCTCTATACATACAATTAAAGAATTCACCACTAATACCTTAAGAAAAGAAGAAACACTTCCAAGTCAAAAGCAGATAAAGACACGGGGTGGAGGTGGGGGGGAAGATTAGCTAACTTCCCAGATAAATTTAAACACAAGACAAAATACTTGCAAACTGAAGTCAAGAACACATCAAAAAGACCATTCACAGTGCCTAAGTTTGTCAGGGCAACTTGATCAGAGATGCAGGAAAGGTTCAACATGCGCAACTCAATTAATGTCCTAAATTATATGGATGGACTCAAAGACAGAAATCTCATGGACATCTTTATAGATATAGAAAAAACACTGACAGAACACAGTATTACTTCATGTTAAAGGTTCTAAAGAAGCTTGGATTGGGGGAAAAAAATCATTTATTTGTTTGCTTGTTTTTCGAGAAAAAAAATTTTTTTTGTTTTTGTTTTTTTTTTCCGAGACAGGGTTTCTCTGTGTAGCCCTGGCTGTCCTGGAACTCACTCTGTAGAACAGGCTGGCCTCAAACTCAGAAATCCGCCTGCCTCTGTCTCCCAAGTGCTGGGATTAAAGGCATGCCCCAACACTGCCTGGCTTGAGAAAAATTTAATTCTCCACTATAAGAACAAGTAAACTCTTAGTAAAGAATTTAGTATCTTCTGATTATTAAATATTTCTTCTCTTATATTTTTTGTCTGAGATAATTATAAAAGAGCTACACTAAAAATACTGAGGAAAAAGAAAAATGAATTGTTAGCTTCTTTTTTTTTTATTAACTGAGAATTTTGTACATGTATTCTGATCATAGTCATGTCCATTCCCCAACTCCTCCCCTTCTCCCTACCCTCGCAACTTTGTATCCTTTAAGTAAAATAAACAAAACCAGCATATTCATTTTGCTGCCAATAAACTTTTAGATATGTGAACTTCTTCTGGAAAATGGTCCAGCTCGGGGAGGAGCAGCTACATTTTTAAGAAAACTGAATTCTTGGGCTGGAGGGATGGCTCAGTGGGTAGGAGCACTGACTGCTCTTCTGAAGGGCCTGAGTTCAAATCCTAGCAACCACATGGTGGCTCACAACCACCCTTAATGAGATCTGACACCCTCTTCTGGTGTGTCTGAAGACAGCTACAGTGTACTTACATATAATAATAATAAAGAAAAAGAAAACCAAATTGTCAGTAACAGTTCTTTGTAAGATTAATGTAGCATATCTGTTCATCCTTACTAAAGTTAAAAGCAGAAGCTGCATTTGCTGCAGTTACCAAAGGATTATTATCATTGATGTAATGAAACACCATGACCAAAAACAACCTAGGGAGGAAAGGGTTTATCTGGCTTAAACTTCCATTGTCCATCACTGAAAGAAGAAAGAACAAGAGATTTTCCAATAGAGGAATAACAGAACACAGTGAGATTTTCAGACTTTACTTACAGAAGAATCTCACAGATCCTGTGGCCTTTTTGTCCCATAGAATCCAGATATTTAAGACACCTTTTTCTTAGGTCCATCACCTATAATGGGAAAAGGCAAAATCCTTAAACAGACATCTGTTTTTGCTGTTTGATTTTACTGAACAAGGTCTCACTATGTAGCCCTGCCTGGCCTTGAATTCCAGATCTTCCTCTCTGCCTCCTAAGTACTCCGGTCAGAGGCTTGTACTACCTACCATCCATGCCAGAAATGCTGTTAAACACTGATAGCAGCAAGACTTGATTTCTAAAAGTAAAAGCATCTTTAAATGTTTAATACATGTGGTAATACATAAAACAGACTTAGAAACTTTATCTGTGATAAAATATCACAGATGGTGTGAGATTAATATAACACATTCTAATTTCTAAACAAAGGCCTAGAAATTTCTCAACAAAAAGTATATCAGTAATCCTTCCAGTATTGGATCCACTAATCGCAACCCCTGCACTTTTCCAGATAAAAATGAAAGGTCCTCCCCAAAGCATGCCTTGTAGTTTTTGAAGCTGAGCACAGCAGCACTTCGAGAAGGGACTCTACAGAGCTTGCCTTTCACTCACTGCAAGTGAGAGCAGCTTCACTGTGGAGGAAAACCAGCTATCTACACTGGGGTATAATTAGCAGTAGAATCCCTTCTTAGTATGTATAAAGGTCAGGGATTGATCCCCAAGATAAGAAAGGAGAGAAAGGAAAGAGCCAGAAACAGAGGAAAAGGGGAAGAGAAGGGGGAAGGAGAAAGGAAGAGAAAGAGGAGTCTACATCTAAACTTCAACAATGAATCCTTTCAACTCACCACCAGGCTCCAATGTACCTTCCGATGAATAGGTACCAGAACAAGTTCTTGTTCAAAGAGATTCACCCCTTTGGTCCATCTTTTCACTGCTTGGTAACCTCCAGACTTTAGCTTAGGATAGAAGAATGTACTGAATGCGTGAAGTGCTGGATAGCCTTGCTTTTTACTCCTTTCCACTAAAAGATTCATATAAAAATTAATGACCTGTAAAATATCAAAAGATTATAATGTGGAACACGACAAATACATTATAAAACTAAATTCCTATATGAGTCAGAGGGAGATGCTTAGGGAAAGAGCAGTCCACGCAAGAAGTCAGAAACAACTGTTCGGTACAAATGAGCAAGGCAAAGAAGGACAATGGGCCATGGACTGAGCTCCCCAGCCGCCTGCCTGTCTAGTACACGCAAGGCCTGGACTCAATTCCCAGGACTGACCACCTCCCAAAATAAAACCTAGCAAGTCATGTGACTGAAAATTTGAAGCACATGAATAACATTTCTATGTTAATAATGAAAGGGCATATGCAAATATTATGCAGAAAAATGAACTCTTAACTATAAGACTACATCTAAAATGTACCTCAATTTGGACATACTTCGCAGAAGGGGAAATGCCAAAATATTTATGGAACTTTTGAGCAATAATTTCTTCAAAAATTTTCAAATATAAAGTTTTTCAAAAGCTTTATAATAAACATATTTATACTTATATTTAACAATGACAGTATTTTCATGTAACTAGGCTTGTGATATAGGGAGATGGAGTAAATGGGAGAAAATTCAAGGGCAGGGCAGTTGGTTAAAGAGCCAACTGAAAAAGTAGTAGTAACTAAAGCCAGCATTTGCAGAATATGATTCAGATAACATATGGAGTGACTGTTTTAGTTATCATATGCTACGGCTTAAACACACACATCAACCAAAAACTCTTTAAGATTTATTTTTAATTATGTGTATGTATATGGGTATATGCACATGAGTACAGGTTTGCGTGGAGGCATAAGATCCTCTGGAGCTGGAGTCCCAGGCTGGGAAGCAAGCAAGGATCCTGTGAAGAGCAAGCACTCTTAACTGCAGCAGCATCGTTTGTCCTTGCTCTAAGATCCTTAGAAAGGACTCAGCATGACAGCAGTAGTCAATGACCCTCATGAGCACCCCACCCACCACGGATGAGGCTAGCACTAAGAGAAGCTGAAGGAGAGAGCACCACCGTCCCCTTCCTTTCCTGTGTGAGGGCTCAGTACCACTTCCCACCACTGTACCAACAGGAGACAGGGTAACTACAGCCACTGATATTGGGCTCTGTAGTCATCACAACTGCAGGTAATGCCTTTTGGAGGTTGTGTGGGGGTGTGTGTGTCTCCCTACATAACCCTGGCTGGCCTGAATTCAGTATGTAGCGTGAACAGAGGTCTGCCTGACTTTGCCTCCTAAGTTCTCCTGGTGTTTTTAAAGCATGTGCCACTACACACACCACAATGAATTTTTTTTTTTTTTTGGTTTTTTGAGACAGTGTTTCTCTGTGTAGCTCTGGCTGTCCTGGAGCTCACTCTGTAGACCAGGCTGGTCTCGAACTCAGAAATCCACCTGCCTCTGCCTCCCAAGTGTTGGGATTAAAGGCGTGCACCAGCACCACCACCCGGCACAATGAATTTTTTAATGATATGCTTTTGCTGTAAAGATTACTAGTCAGGGGATGCACAACCCACAGGGACAGTGCCTGCACAAGGTCTTCGGTTCAATTTCTGATATGGAAGAACAACAAAACAAACAACACTTGGGGTGGTGGGAAGCCAGTTACTCAGGAGGATGAGGTGAGTGAGGCAGGAGGATCACAACAAAGGTCAGGGCCCATCTGAGCTATGTAAGATAGGCCAGCCTGGATAAGTTAGTGGAAACTTGTCTCAAAATAAAAAGCTAAGAGAAAAAAGAAAAAAAGAGGGTGAGGAGCAGAGAGAGTCTGCTTGCTAAACGTGGGAGACCCTTGGTCCAATCCCCAGCACTAAGAGAAAAGGCAGTAAAACAGAAATTGAAGCTGCTTTCCCAAGCCTTCCCAGCAGGCTGAGGTCACTGACTGCAGACTCTAAGCAGAGCGACAGGCAGAGCAGGAAAGGAAGAGGACTGACCTCATCGTTGAGCCAGTGATAGTTCCTTAAGGTCTGGATATCTCCTCGGGTGATTCGCAACTTGAAAGCACTGCTCAAGATCTCATCCGGTGGGCCGTGGCCCAGGGCATTACTGATTTCCTTTTCCATGTCCTGAATTAGACGACGCTACATTAGCATAGAACCACTATCAGGTATTGAAAGACTCAGACTGCAAAAAGCCTTTCATCTCAGCAACACCTGATGATCTTTTGAGAAAAACCACTATTCAAACTGCAGTGTAAAAACATTCAAACATTACAACTGTAAAACAGTCTTCATAAGTTGGATGGTGGTAGCGCATGCCTTTAATCTCGGCACTCAGGAGCCAGAGGCAGGCAGATCTCTTGAGTCTAAGGCCAGCCTGGTCTACAGAGTGAGTTCCAGAACAGCCAGGACTACACAAGAAACCCTGTCTCAGCCAGGCAGGGTGGTGCACGCCTTTAATCTCAGCACTCAGGAGCCAGAGGCAGGCAGATCTTTTGAGTTTGAGGCCAGCCTGGTCTACAGAGTGAGTTCCAGGACAGCCAGGGCTACACAGAAACCCTGTCTCGAACAACCAACCAACCAACCAACCAACCAACCAACCAACAAACCAACAAACAAAACCCCTGTCTCAAAAAACTAAAATAGGAACCAAAACCAAAACCAAACCAAACCAAACCAGTCTTAAATAAGGGCTATCTCCTTGAATTATTTTAATGATTTATACAGCTAAATGTATATTTAGCTTATGAACCCAATCAAAATTATTTCCCTTATTGTTTTTCTCCTTTGCACAATTTTGTTATCCTATGGCTTGATCTCTCTACCTTTGACATGTTAGCTTTTATGTTCATCTTGACAGGACCTAGAATCACAAGAGAAAAGAATTACAACCAGGGATTATCTACATCTGGTTGCCTTGTGGGTACACCTGTGGAGTTTGTCTTAATTAAGCCAACTGATGTGGGGGACCCAGCAGAGCTTGAGTATGAGCAAGTAAGTGGTCATGCATCCATGCATGGATGTGATATGTCCAGCTGGAACATACGAACTCACACCTGGAAATGTGAACTGCAGCAAGCTCTTTCCCCTAAGACACTGTGTCAGGTTCTATTATCATGGCAGTAAAAATGAAGCTACAAGAACTTCATGTGCAGTGCACTGTAAGCATTAGAGACATCTCCGATAACTGAGACCCCTCCACACACATCAGGATAACAGGGTTCTTGGCTCACTATGAAGAATCCCTATTAAAATAAGAATTTTAACTACAATGAGGCACATGGCAAGTGGATTGTCATAAATGCCAGACCAAGCTGGGCTAAGTAACCACCTAGACCCAGTTTCAGAAACAGAAAAACAAACCAACAAACAAAAAACAAAATAAAAGAAAAAAACAAAATCAACCAACCAACCAACAACCAAAAAACCCCACCCACACCAATGATTTCTGATCCATCACAGCCACCCTCACACAGACAACATGGCACACCTCGAGGCTTTGTTTGTGCTTTTAAACTTCACATATTCCTTATCTGGAGAAATTTCTCAAAACAAAGCTACACTTAGGTTTAGAGGAGCTGTGGCTAGTCTGAAATAGCCATCTAACTCTGCCCCACATAAAGAACTATACCTCTGTAAGTTCAAAGAGATCTTCTGTTCTTCTGTCCTTCTCTTTGCTTGGGAAGTTCTTTTCCTTTGCCTCAAGCACTGATACTTTCCTTCTGAGTAAGCCATTGCTTCCACTTCCCAGGCGAAGCCGGGCAGACACCTCTTCTGACAGATCAGGCTCCATTTGGTGTCCTCTTGTCTGACCAAAAGAGTTTCAACATTGACAATGCTTGACTTTGTATATAAAACACAACAGTGCATACAGAATATAAAATACTGTACAAGTTATGGAAGAAGCTAACTGTTTTCTAGTTTTAACTCCACCATGGAATTCCATATTGGGTAGTCAATAGGTGCATAAAGATATACTGGATAGTGAAAGGTAAGACCCCATGTGATGCCCCATGGCTTCCATTCCAAGTAGCTTCTCTACTGTACAGCTCACTGACATGCAGACTTTGGGTTTTGTCAGTTTTAGTGTGATATGTGTGATGTTTTTTATAAGGTTTGTAAAAATTTAAAAAAAAAAAAAAAGTAAAGGTCTGGCATTAACTTGAAGAGAGACAATGACTATGAGACTGAGCAGCTGTCCTGACGGTGAAACAGACTCAGCCCGCCTGCCTGCCCTGGTAAAGGCCACCTAAAGCTTCAGAGTTCAACATAGGCCCACAGGATATATCAGCTACAAACAGAAATACCATTCCTCTGGAACGAGAAAGGAACATGTTCAGTTCCTATCCCATTCGAAAATGTAGTTACAACATGTTTGTAAAGTTTAGAAAGGTACAAGGGATGGCCTACAGAGCATCACACAGAGGAATCTACTTCTTATTCAAAGTTACCCTGTGTTAGTTAAAGCTGCTTTTATTTATTTATCTTGTTCTGTGTAAGGGTTGGAGCCTAAGACTTCTAACATGCTAGAAAAACACCCTACCACTGAGCTACAGGCTACTCCTCTATTTCATGTTTATACTGTAGAAAACAAAGTACTGTAGGAAATGCACTGACCAGGAAGTTATCACCAATGGCCACTGATCAAAGAGTGAAAGGCTCCACAAGGACTAGGAATGGAGCTCAGTGGTAAAGCACCTGCCTGCAGATGCAAAGCTGACACATTACAGGTTTATGAGGGGATGTATTAGAAACAGAACTTTGGAGTAGTAGAGCTAAAGAGTCTCAAGATACCAGTGAGCTTCCTTCATTCTTTCTGACTGCCTGGTAGTTCCCATCTGCTCCTTCATTTTATAAAAAGACTAGCTCTCACTTTGCTGTCTAGACTGGCTTAACTGTCTAGATTTAATCCTCCATGAGTGCTAAGATTATGAGCATTCTGTTCTGACTAATGGACAATAAATGATAATTAAAGACAAAAGAGTCCATCTGGAATCACTGGAAACAGAACATTAGATAAGGGGATGTTTTAAGACCACTTTTATAATTCTATGTAAATAAAATGTAAGTAACATAAAGTTTCAGTTGCATTTAATTAAGAAATATATTTCTGGGGGCTGGTGAGATGGCTCAGCGGTTAAGAGCATTGACTGCTCTTCCGAAGGTCATGAGTTCAAATCCCAGCAACCACATGGTGGCTCACAACCACCCATAAAGAAATCTGATACCCTCTTCTGTGTACTCATTTATAATAATAAATAAATCTTTAAAAAAAAAAAAGAAAGAAATATATTTCTGTGTGGGGTGTGGTAGTGCATACCTGTAATCCCAACAGAGGGTTAATTAATTAATCAGGAGGCAGAGGCAGGTGGATCTCTACAAGTTTGAGGCCAGTCTGGTCTATACAGCAAGGCTGCATTGTAAGACCATGGCAGGGGGGTGGGGACTGAGATGGATTGAGATTGATTTCTGCCAGATATTAAATGTTTAACAAAGTAACTTTGTTATTAAAATCCTGAACATGCCTACAGAGATACTGAAACACTGATTCTAATACTTACATTAAAAGTAGACTGGGTAGTGGTGGAGCACACCTTTAGTCTCAGTACTTGGGAGGTTGATGTCTATGAATTCGAGGCCAGCCTGGACTACAGAGCTAGTTCTAGGACAGCCAGGGCTACTTCCTTGTTTCCTGTGGCATCAAAACGTCAGTCCAGTGACAAGGCAAATTAACACTTATCAAGGGATTCTACTTACACCTTCCTTTTCAAATCGGAGTCCCACCACCTTCTCTGTATCAGTTTTTCCTTTTGAATACCTAGGGAAGAAACCATTACAGATTTACAGAGTTCTGCTGTTTAACATGGTACATATTAGTTCCACAAGTAACATTTATTAAACTGGTAATAGTGGTACTTATCTGTAATCCCAGAACCCAGAGAAGCAGAGGCAGGAAGATCAGTAGTTCAAGGCTACATAATGAGTTTGAGGCTAGTCTGGGCTAAATGAGATTGTCTCAAACCTTTTTTTGTTGTTGTTTAATTAAGTTTTATTGCATTATGAGGAGAAAAGATACTTGATTTCAACTTAACAAATGTTAAATTTGTTTAACATTTAAAAACATATTTTAAGTAAATAGAATTAAATCACATTCTTGTTTCCCTTTTGTACTCCAACTCCTCCCAGAGACTCCCCCTTCAATACCTACAATATCTTTTTTGTCATATTCTTTAAAATTTATAAAATATTATAACAATAAATATGAGTATTATAAAAATTGTTTGATATAAAACAATCAATTTAACAGTCTTATGTAGATGCTCGTCTACAGCAATAGTGAAAATGTTTTTCTCAATATAAATTTTAAATAACTCTAAACATATTAGCTATATTTTAAAATAATACATCACTACTAGTATTTTCTTAAATGAACATAAATATATAGTCTTTTTGTTTGTTTGTTTTGTATTTAGTAGAGCTTAAAATCTGGCTCTTACTGTGGTACAAGCCCAAAATAAGAACAATTTTTAGACATTGGATTTCATTGTAATAAGGCTGTACTTCAATGACCCTCATATCACCAAAGGATTTTACCTCCACCGTAGCTAAGCTGAGAGTTGACAGTTCTGCTGCACCAAGAAATGAATTGTACGCATGATTTTTTGATACAGACTTCCTGCTATGGTCAAAGCTATTTGACTTGAGTGAGTGACTTTATTCTCAGCCCACAGAGAACAGGTTACATTCATTTATGAAATGGTGAGTGTATTAAGATGGTCTATTCATAAAGTCATTCACCAATTGTTTCAATGAACAATGGTTCTGCTTGGAGGGTGGCACAGACATTAGGTGATGGTAAGAATCTGGTTCATTAGCTGTGATAATTTGGAAACGCATTCATCTCAGAGAAAGAGTAACTTATAAAGTCCTCTTCTTCAAACTTGAATAGTTACAAACATCAAGCAAAGCACTCAGTCTCACTCTTTGTTGTTCTCTTACAAGCCACTTCCCAATTTAATTGTTTATGTTTCTTTTGGCTATATGAATACTTTTGAAATATATAAGCTGTTCTGAAAACCATAGTATAGTGTAAAAACATGAAATAAACAATACTACTAATAGAGGCTGAGATAGGTGAAGCAAAATTTCAAGACCATTATGTGGTACATAGCAAGACACTGTCACATACAAAGAAGCTGAAAGTGTATATGGATTGTACAATATTGGACTTATTTCTCCAATTACCAAATTAGAG
>NW_022196894.1:19718290-19724210 GCF_008632895.1 Mastomys coucha | reverse complement strand
AAAAAAAAAAAAAAACCAAAGCCAAAACCAAAACCAAATGCTAGAAAAGTGAGGTTGCTGCTGTGACTAACATCTCTGTGGCTCTTACAATGTTGGAACTAGTCTGAGGAAGAATATGGGAAAAAACTGCAGCTCTAGGTTAAAGAGAGGCACTCTTTGTTGTAATGGGAGAGGTTAATGGGAGATTCTGACAAGTGCTGAGAAGAGCAGAATGTGAGGAGAAATGCAAACACTAGACAGGACTTGATAGGTTCAGAAAGGGCAATGATACTGCTAGGTAAAAATGGCTCAATTTTCTCTGCAACTAGAAACCTTACAAAGGTATCCTCCTTGCAGAAAGATGCCTATGGGTCATCTACCTAAACACTCAGAGGCCACAGCAGCTTTTGTCAGAGACAAAAAGCTCGTAAGAGACCTTGGTTTTGTCCATGTGATACTGTTTTTGCAGGCATACAGTATGTAGGAGTTATAGGGTCATGGAGGTGTTCACCTGATTTCCAAGGGCCTGGAGACTAGGCAATATGTAATAGGATCAGCCTCCCTGTGAGGAGGTTTGGGAGGGCAACAGGAAAGCCTCAGTGTCAATGCAGACTCTGTAACATGCACACTCAGGAGTATCCACAGAACCTCAAATGCAAGGCCAAGGGTAGACAAGCTCACAACCTGCTACCTCATATCTTAAGACTTTACACACTTGTTGTCTCTGCTGAGCTGTGATCTTGCTTTGTTCTTATTGCTCCTTTCTCATTGCCCCATTAGTTTGGGGAAGGACTATTTACCCTGTGCCGCAGGATAAACAGAAGTGCATCATTTGCAGTTTATATGAGGTCTCAGCTAACAGTTGCCTGAAGTCTTTGACAAGCCTTTTTGAAGAATACTTGCTACTCTGCAAAGTTCCCAGAATCCACATGGTGGCTCACAACCTCCTGTAGCTCTAGTTCCAGTTCTAGGTGATCTGAAGTCCTCTCTGGACTCTGTGGACACTGAACACACAACTTCTTTACCCATGTGGTTTCCTTAACAAACACAGTCAGATGGCCCAGATCTGGACTCTTGGCCACAGCTGGCAAGTCTGCTATAAAGCAATAACCCCCCAAAACCCCAAGGAAAGCAGAACAGCCTTCACTATTCCTATGCCCAAGATAGTGGCCACTGGAGACCCAAACATACTCTTCAGAAGCGCCTACTTGCCCAAGCCCTGATGGCTGAGGGATGAGAGCAGCTGGCAAGGGTCTGACTTAAGAACTAGTCACTTACTTACTCCTGAGCGCTGACTAGCTACCAGACCGAGGAGATTCACAGTTCCTCATGGTTATTCACAAATGTAATTTGCAAAGTGAGACAACTTAATTCTAAATGAAATCTTAGAATTAAATAAGCCATATACCTTTTTTCACTTCTCACTGAACACAGAGGTCCTCTTGTTTCAACAACTCTATCTGTGGGGATGGAAATAAAAGATCCTTTACTAATCAATCACAGGTTGGAATTTCAATCTACAGATTGCAAGTACCAGCACATTTGTTTGCATCCATGCTAATGTGAGTTAAAAAGTCACTGGCTGCCTCGCATACAAGCACCTAAAATACATGTAATTTTCTCTTCCTTAAGTCCTGAGCACAACTGATACCAGTTCATTCTATAAGCTAAAGTCAGTTAACAGTTATTGGAGAAATATAAGAAAGTTAACATAAGAAAGTTACTTCCTTATGAGATATAAGGAAGTAATTGATTTTAGTTCCACAAAATATAATACTATACAGGCATTTCAGCAATCAACTTTATCTTAAAACATTTTTTTTTTTTTAAAATAAAACTTCAGGTCCTAGATAAGTGCTAGGCAATGTCTTGAAGCCTGACAATATTTTATGGCCTGGTATACTGTGTTTCAGTAGTGCGCTCTCACATGAACCATGGGTAGTGTCTTAAGAAAGAGCTAAATGTGGAACTCACACTGTTTTGGAACAAAATGGGTTGTTCTGACGCCATGATTCTGCTCCTCCACCCAGCCTTTGGTCTTTAATGTGTCCATCTGAATTCTCTGAGAACTTAGGAAGACAATAGTGCGGAAGATCAGATCAGATACATAGGGAGAAAGACCTTAGAGTATAAGTATTACCATCTTGGCCCACTGCAGGAGAACAACAAAACCCATAATACGTAATGGCTAAAGTTAAAATTCCCAAATAATAGTTCATTCTTTCTGCATTCACTAAGCTGGACAATGCTGTGGCTCAACCTGCTAGTTCCATACTTTATGAGACAGTGTATTTGCAATCAATCACTTGCTAAGTTACCAGATGAGCTGACACTCTGGACCTGCACGTTCCTGCCCACCTCTCTAGATAAGGCATCATTTCCTTTCTACCCTCACATAACTGCTCAAATTGCTAGTATTTAATTAACAAGCAACGTCAGGAGCAAAGTCCTTATGACTAGTTGACTTTAATCTTGTTTCTAAGTAGAGGATGCTAAAGTACAATCACCAGATGCCTCAGATATTGTGTGTGTGTATGGTGTGTGTGTGTAAGGAAAGGAAAATGAAATACAAAGAGACTGTGACAGAGTAAAGAAGATAGAGAGAAAGGGAAGGAAAAGCTGAGCAGAAGGAAGGAGCCAGGACAAAGGCAGACAGGCAGATATTGTGGGAAATATTTGTGTTGATGAGGCTGGGAGTGGATTTCCTTATTCTACATGAGTAAGAGTTCATGTGAGTTGGATGTGGTATCAAATGAATAGAATCCCAGCAAGTGGGAAGTATAGGCAGGGGAATTATAAATCCCAAGCTAGCCTATGCTAGATAGCAAGATCCTGTCTTGAAAAAAACCACAAAACAAAAAATCAAAACAAACAAACAAACCCAGCCAGGCAGTGGTGATACACACCTTCAATTCCAGCAGAATTCAGGAGGCAGAGGCAGGCAGATCTCTGAGTTTGAGACCAGCCTGATCTACAGAGTGAGTTCCAGGACTGTCAAGACTACACACAGAGAAATTCTGTCTCAAAAAATATATATAAAAAAAAAAGAAAGAAAGAAAGAAAGAAAGAAAAGAAAAAAGAATTCATGTGGGCAAATGAGTCTAAAACTAACAGAAAATTCCACTCTATAAGCCACTGTATAGTGTCAGAAATTCTGTATGCACTTTGTACAACATCAGACGTTCTGTAAGCACTGTGTACAGTGTCAGACGCTGAGTGAGCACTGTGTGCAGTGTCAGACGCTGAGTGAGCACTGTGTGCAGTGTCAGACACTGAGTGAGCACTGTGTACAGTGTCAGACGCTGAGTGAGCACTGTGTACAGTGTCAGACACTGAGTGAGCACTGTGTACAGTGTCAGACGCTGAGTGAGCACTGTGTACAGTGTCAGACGCTGAGTGAGCACTGTGTACAGTGTCAGACGCTGAGTGAGCACTGTGTACAGTGTCAGACGCTGAGTGAGCACTGTGTACAGTGTCAGACGTTGAGTAAACACTGTGTACAGTGTCAGACAAACTACACAGCAGTTCTCTTCACACCACCACCTCTCTAAAACCAAGAAAACTGGATTTGTACTAAGGAAAAAGTCTAAGAAGGCAATTTCTCTTACCTGTGGTGTGAGACTGCAGTAGGGAACGTGCTTCCATGAGCACCTTCTTTAAGACGCTCCAATAACTTTCGATATTTTTCTCTTTCATCCTTTTGGACACCCTGAATAAAAAGTCTGTGTGGTAAGTAGCAGCATATGAGGCCTAGCCTCAGATCTAAGCAGACACTGGCTGAGGAGATGCAGCCCACAGATGGACTTTACTTGGAGCACATTGTTCTTAGAGTTGCTTTAATCAAATACTAGCTTTATACTTTTTTTAAAAATCCCAAACCCTGAGTTCTTTAGAGAATGAGTCGACAACCTGGAACTCTCTCCTCTTTAGGGAGGCCACTGGCTTTCCACCCTGCTTCACTCTTTACGTTATCTGTTAGACCTGCAGTACTCAACCTGTGGGTCGAGAACCCCTTTGGGAGTCGAAAGACCCTTTCACAGGGGTCCCTCTAAGACCATTAGAGAACACAGATATTTACATTATGATTCATTACAGCAGCAAAATTACAGTTATGAAGTAGCAGCAATGAAAATAGTTTTATAGTTGGGGTTACCACAGTATGAGGAACTGTATTAAAGGGTTGCAGCATTGGGAAGGTTGAGAATCACTGTGCTAGACTGTGGAGGCATTTGTGTCTTTGACAGAACTATGCTGAAGAAAACTGAGTTGACCAGAAAACATCAGCAGAAAAAAAATCCACTTTATAGCAAGAAATTTGCAGCTTCCTGACTTTGAAATTGGAAGTGGTCTTCCCACATCCCCAGTGGCCTTGTAGCCATATTATTCTGCACTGGTTCAGCCCTGTGCTATATGGTTGCCCTTCAGCATCTCATCCAGCTCACTTCACCTGGCCCTTCCTGACCAAGAAACTCTTGTGATTCCTCTCCTCCTCCTCAGTCTGTACTGCCGACTACTTTCTTCTGCCTGCCATAAATGTCCAGAACTCCTCTCTCACTATACTCTTCCCCTGAATCATCTTTTCAGCTCACTTGAACTAAATTACATCAAAATGTAGAAAACCCAGAAACATTGTGTCTCTAACACTGCCTTCTTCTCAAAATTCCTATCACATATATCCAGAGTCTACAGGAGAGGTCTTCTTGCATGTTTCATGGGCACTTTAAACAAAGTCCGAAACTGAAGTCAGCATCTCCCCCTAAACACAAAGGGCATATTTTGGTCAGTGACATATTTATCTAGAGCTGAAGTTTGGGCCTCAGGCTCTCTCTATATGCTCTGTGCTATTATCCGCAATTGACAAACATGTGTTTGTAAGACTGACTACGCGTTGTTCTAGAATCTACCTACACAATCGTCGAAGATCTCTTTAAAAAAACACTCAAGGTTCTCTTCTTAAAATCCTCAGATGGCCTCTGGCCCACTATTCCCTTGGCCTTCCTGCTGAATTATAAGTTATTTATGTAAAACTCATGAAGGCAGGGGCCAAATGTATTTAGGATTCAGATACTAAATTACTAAAAACTAGTGCAGTATCTGGGACTTGAATAAGTATTTCACAAATAGCTCACAAAACCATCTCCCAAATTAAAATAGTTGATGGTATTATAGAATGCCAGAGACAGAAATAATTCTTAACATCCCTAGAATAAATGAAGCTCTCAAGAGAGAATGAAGCCCTATCTCCTTACTGTACTAAGTACTCTAAAAGATGAAGGAAAAATCAGAGGGGCACTTACTACCTTTACTTAATCACACTTAATAAGGTTTACATCAATAAGTTAGTTAAGATGTGTGGTGGTGTATGTAATCCTAGCACTCAGAAGGCAGAGGCAGGCAAATTTCTGTGAGTTCAAGGCCAGCCTGGTCTACATACTAAGTTCCAGGGCAGTCAGGTCTATGTAAAGAGACCCTGTCTTCAAAACATATAATTAAAAAGTAATCTCTTCCTAGAAGGATTCCTTCTTTCTTTTCAGTGGACCTAGCACCTGACACTCAGCATCTATAGTAGCTGTGACTGCACAGCAACAGTAGGCGCCATGAGTCAAAGCAGATGAGGGAGGCCAGGGAGGGAAGGGATGCTGGGACACTTAGGATTGCTGCACCACTTTGGTACACTTTGAACTTTATATCACAGTATACAAATTATTACTCAAAAAAAAATCATTAAAAACATTCCTTTAAGATATCAGGCTGAAAGGGTTTACCTCCTCCACGGTGCAATGGGGACGCCTCACGCCCTTGCCACCCTCTTCAGAAATCATCTCTGTTACGCCTTGCTCCTGAGGTTTCCATGTTAAGGAACTCTCTGGATTGCTTTTGCTATGGCGACGACCACTTGGCCTTCTATTATAGCCTTCCGATTTCAGCGTAAAACTGGAGA
>NW_022196894.1:19710361-19718195 GCF_008632895.1 Mastomys coucha | reverse complement strand
AAAAACCAAAAGACTGTATCATGGAATTGAGATTCAGGCTCCTAGGTCATCCAAATATTCTGCTGCTCTAGTTTAAGACCACTCATGTCTAAACAATCACCATTTGCAAAGTTAGATCCACCAGCATTTCATTATGGAATGTCTGTTCTGACCACTACAGCTGCCCTATAGAAGCTGTCCTCATAGCCAGGATTCCAAGCTTAGCCCCAGATTTAGCCCCACTGCACATTCCTCTCTCCTGAATTGTATATTTGTCCTTTACTCACTGGGCACCATGGAAACACCAGCTACATGCTAGCAATTTCTGTTTTTTTGTTTTTTTGTTTTGGTTTTTCGAGACAGGGTTTCTCTGTGTAGCCCTGGCTGTCCTGGAACTCACTCTGTAGACCAGGCTGGCCTCGAACTCAGAAATCCACCTGCCTCTGCCTCCCAAGTGCTGGGATTAAAGGCGTGCGCCACCACCGCCTGGCATGCTAGCAATTTCTATGCTGGGACAGTACAGTATGCTTATAGTCCTAGCTACTCAGATTTCACACTACATCTTGTTGCATCTTTAACTTAAAAAATAGAGTATAGGCCTGAGGTTTTATAGAATGCATTTTCATTTCATAAACTACTTTCACAGGTAAGTTCAGATACTCAGTTTCCGCAAGAACACTACAGTGAGTGACGATGCCCACCCCAGTGCAATGTGCTTGGAGGCTGCTATCACTCTGTCCACTGCTGACAATTATCTATTTAGGTAGTGTCAGGTATCAGGCAGGTTTCTCTGTAACAAGTCACTTTTCTCTCCTTTATAATTTATAAGGGACTTAGGGGGGGAGATATTGTAATGTTCATATAACTGTTCTTGGCCTTATCAAATCCCCACTTTAACTTAACCAAGGCTCATCCATGCAATCATTACTGTGACAGTCACTTTTTCTCATGCCTTCTGTACTCTCTCAGCATTTTCCTATGGAGAGCTACCTTTCTACAGTACACACCCACCCACCGGTATTGGTGTTACAAGCTTTATTCATTTTGATGTTTAAACTGTCCCCCTTTTGGCCACTAAATACCAATCAAGTTTTTCCCCAAGTTGGGCTGAAGTTTCACGAGTCTTTGGGCCCACCTTCATGTTCTGATACGAGATACTCTTGTGTCAATTACTATTTTCCCTTCTACCTCTATAATTTATCTTTCACCCAAATTCAGAGCACCCCATTTTTAATTAGTCAGTCAGCCTCTCCCCTTCCCCCAACCTCCCCTTTTCTTTTTGAGACAGAGTCTCCCTACATAACCCTAGCTGGCCTGGAACTGGCTATATAGACCAAGTTGTCCTTGAAAGTGACATTTACCAACCTGTGCCTCCCAAGTGCTGGGATTAAAGGTGTGTACCACCACAGTAGGCTTTCATTTTAAATGTTTTAAGTATTTATTTTATTATTTTATGTATAAGTGCTTCTATCTGCATGTATGTCTGTGCAAGGTGTGCATGCAGTACCCGTAGAGGCCAGAAGAGGACATCAGAACTGGAGATCTCAAGTTACAGATGGTTAAAGCTACCACCTGAGGGCTGGGAACTGAACATGGCTGCGTCCTCAACAAGAGCAACGAGTGCTTTCAACCCCTGAATCAACTCTAAGACCACCCAGATTTCCATTTTAATTATAAGTAGTTAGCCAAGGATCACTGGATTTGCACTTGTATGTATACATGTTTGCATGTGTGTACTTGTGCATGTGTGTAAAAGCAAGAAGAGGCTAATGTGTATGACTACGTTTGCTGCTCTTCACCTGGTTTTTGAGGCAGGGTCTCACTGAGCCTGGGAGCTCATCAATTCAACTAGACTGGCTGGCCAACGAGCTCAGGCATTTAACTATTTCTCCCACTGCCAGAACTGTGGGTTTCAGAAGTGTGCAGCTGTGGTATAGCTTCTACATGAGTGCTAGGAATCCAAATTTAGCCTGTACAGCAAGCACTTTATTGATTTAACTCTCTCTCCAGGCCCAGAATTATTTTATTTTATTTTATTTTATTTTATTTTATTTTAGGATTTTCGAGACAGGGTTTCTCTGTGTAGCCCTGGCTGTCCTAGAACTCACTCTGTAGACCAGGCTGGCCTCGAACTCAGGCAAGACCCTAACTTGAAGGATAAGACTAAAATAAACCAAGGCAGTAGGTAGACTGAAAGAAACCCTGGGGGCTGGGAAGACAGAAAAAGCAAGGTCAAAGAAATGAAAAGGCACTGTACATTTATAATTGAAACAAGATACTTAAATAGAATAAATTCATGCAGATCGGAGAGGATTCTTACTATTTAAAAACCATGAGAGAGCTTAAAAAAAAAAGATCAGGAGGTGGAAACAGAAAAATTAAGAGTTCAAAGCCAACTTGGACTACACAGTAAGTTCAGGACAATCTGAGTTACATAATAAATTCCAGGCTGATGTGAAATATGTCCAGGCTAATGTGAAATATGTCCAGGCTGATGTGAAATATGTGGTGAGACCCTAGACAAAACTAAACAACAAAATAAAAAAATAAACAAAACCACAAACAATAATAACAAAAACAAATAAAACATAGCTTTTTGGGAGAGTGTTTTTGTTTTTTGAGTCAGGGTCTCTTTATGTAGTCCTGGTTGTCTTGGAACTCAGTATACAGATCAGGCTGGCCTTGAACTCAAATCTGCCTACCTCTGCCTCCCATTGCTGGGATTAAAGATCTTCACACCACATGATTTTAAAAGGAACAAGGCAAGAGAAGAGACAAGAGACTATCAAGTTAGATTTCCAAGCATAGGAATCCTAGAAGGTAACAATACACAGAGGACAAGTGACAAGGGAGCTCAGAGGGCATAGGAACTCAGCACCAAGCCTCATGACCTGGATTTGATCCCTGGAGCATGCATGATGCAGAGAGAACCACCTCTCGCATACGGTCTTGAATTTTATACACATATTTACTAAGATACGGTCTTGAACTTTTATACACATATTTACTAAGTGCATAAAAAATTTAAGAGGAAAGAAAATTATTGAAAAATATTTAATAGACCTGACATGTTCAATACATAAAATTTATCAGGCTATATTTAAGATTCATGTACATTTCTGTATTCATACACACACACACACACACACACAGAGTTTGAAAGAAATGAGTGTCAATTCTTTTTAAAATAGTTTTCAAGGAGGCTGGAGAGACTGCTCAATGGGTAAACGCACTTGCTATCCTTGCAAAGGACCAGGATTCAGTTCCTAGCACCCACAAAGTGCCTGATAACTATCTGTAATTCCAGTGGTTCTAATACCCTATTCTGGCCTCTGTGGGCAAAACACTCATACACATAAACACAGATAAGATATTATGTTTTCATTTTCACCTAATTCTAGGATGGTTATTATTTCAGTTTTGACTTCTTCCTTAATTTAATTGTCATTTAATAGTGTGTTGTTTAGTTTCCATGAGTCTGGGTACTTCCTGCTGTTTTTACTGTTGTTGATATCTAGTTTTATTCCTTCGTGGTCACATAAGGTGCAGGATGTTATTTTAATCTTCCTACATTTGTAGTGAGACTTGCTTTGTGTTCTAAAATGTGGTCAATTTTGGAGAAAATTATAAAAGCTGCTGAGAATAAAGTGTATTCCCTAATTGGACACCACACACTACCAAAGAAAACAGCCAGTACCAGGAATGGGCTACCTCTTTTTTGAGTTGGTGGTTAATGGAATCCTACAGACCAACCCCCTAAACATTAAAGACCATTGCTAATGCTCTTGGTTACCTTACCCTCCAGAACTTGACAGTAATACCCTATTCCTGAAAAACACCAAATACTTGAATCACAGAACATAGAGAAAACTAGCTGGTACTCAATGGAAAGCTTGAACCACATTGGCAAGCTTTTATGCTGGAATGTGCTATGCATGTCACCAGAACTCCCCAGCCGTGAGCCCAGCCAGTTATAATGGTGCAACAATGGCACACATTTTATGGGAGCAACCAGCCAATTCTAATTAGATTTAAGGCCTGCTCCATTAGATGAAACCCACATGGACATTGTCAATAAGGCCAAGAACCTTATTAAGGCAAGATAAATCACTGGGTTGGGAGGAGAGAATTCACTAGTACTATTCTGTTAAATGGACATAGCAATAAAAATGACTCTTAATGAATCATGGGTATAACTACAGACCAGTGCATCTCTCAACTCTCATTAGATACGCTTCTCATGGTGATGGCTATTAACACAGAAATCCACAATAGGCCAATGTACAGAGAATAAGTAACTTTGGAATACTCAGCCCTAAATGGGTTGTCTATATCATACTCTCTCCCCTCAAGGTTCAGGGATCTACACAAGGGAGGGCAGAAAGACTGTAAGAACCAGAGGCGGTAGATAAGAGTGGATAACTCTTTTCCATATACAACAAGCAGATGTACCTATGAACTCACAATGAGACTGCGACAGCATGCACAAAGGCTGTGTAAGCTAAAGCCAAATAAAAGCCTAGCATGGCAACAAGTGCAAAGTCCCATCCCTAGCTGAGGAGTTATTGGTATCTGACTGCTTCTAGGAAAGATAAAGTCAGTTTTCTTCAGTAGAGTGACACCAGGTATACCTACCATATCTATTAAGGCAGGTCCCATGCTCAGGAGTAGCTAGCAACACAAACTGGACACAATGGGGATGAGGAGAGACAGGGAGAAGGGGAGAGAGACAAAGGGAGGAGAGGAAGAGGGATGGAGGAAGGGAGGGAACAAGAAGTTCAGTGGGCAGGGAGGTGAGGGAGGATCTAGGAGTTGGAGATGAACATGATCAAAATACATTGTGTGAAATTTTCAAAGATAAATAAAAATATAAGACGGAGTTGAAGAGAAAGCTCAGTGATTAAGAGTACTGGCTGCTTTTCCAGAGGACCAGGGTTGGAGGTTCAGTACCCTCTTGTGGCCTCCTCAGGCACCAGCTATGAAAGTGCTACACTGGTATCTAGGCAAAATACTCATACACATACAATTATTAAAGATAAAAAATATTAGGTGCTGGAGAGATGGCTCAGTGGTTAAGAGCACTGACTGCTCTTCCAGAGGTCCTGAGTTCAATTCCCAGCAACCACATGGTGGCTCACAACCATCTGTAATGGGGTCTTATACCCTTTCCTGCTGTGTCTGAAGACAGCTACAGTGTACTCATATACATACAATAAATACATTTAAAAAAATAAAAATATTAAAATGTTTTTCAAAATCAAGTCATACTATGGATATGTAATACAGTTGGAAAAGAAACAAACTCAAATCTAACTAGTCCCACGATACCCAGCTATTACCCTCAGATTATGTAATAGAACACAGTGAAAATACCTAACAACAGTGAGCTTCACTTACATAAGAATACAATTCAACTTACCCAAAGGAGGGCAGGACTCTCCGTGGCTGATCTCGGGTCACCGTCACTCTGATCTTTGGATAGTCACTTATTCCATTAGGAGATTTATTACCTTTAACAACATATTTGTAATGAGAAGAAAAAAATACCAGTCAACAGCCCGAATTGGGACAAAAAGCTTATTTACATGGTAGAACTAAATCTCTATTTTTTAAAAGCATAGTAATCCAGCATGAATGTTACAAACAAACTAAAGGAGAAAGCAATGGCGGAGCTAGGAGTGTAGTTTTGGGGTATAGTACTGCCTAACGCATATGAGATTCCCAAGTTCAATTTCACTACCACAAAACCACAACAGTAATCAAGTAACTGATATTAAAACAATATGTATAAGCCAAAATCAATTTACATAAACCTTAAAAAGACTTAAAAAAACCCCAAAACCTATCACCATTTTTCAGGTCCTTTGGAATTACTTTTTAATCACAGAGTATAATGGTCTAAAGTGATGTGTCTGGGCATCACGTGGAGATGGCACAGCCTTCAATGGCCAATCTTCAGTGCCAACTTGATTGCAGAGACTGGTGAGCTAAGTCTGGGTATCTGGGAGGTTTCTACAGCAGGCTACACGAGGGAGAGAGGCCACCCTGACTGGACTGTGGTCTTGCACTACAGAAAAGGAGGAGGGAAGGAGACACAATATTCTCTCTTCTCTTTGCTTGCCAGTCTGCCATGAAGTAAATAAACCTCTCTCTCCTCTGGCATAAGATCCCACTGCTCTGATATTCCTCCCAAGAAACCAGAGCCCAAGCCCTCTGAAACCATGAGCTAAAGCAACCCTTTCTCCCCAGTTTGTCAGCTCTGTTGTTTGTCACAGCACCGGCAAAGAACTAATACACAAGGTACATGTTTGCCCAGCTTTGTACTTCTGGGCTACAGGAAGGGCCTTAATTAACACGTTTGAGGAACACAACTCTAAGCATTGTTTCTTAGCCCCTTCTACTTCAGATTTCTGAACCTCAACTTCCCTAACACTGACTTTTACTACCTACCTTCTTCCTCCTCTCAAACTCCAAGTCAATCGGCATGGCAGTCACTAAAACCATTTCTCAGAACTCTGGCTTCTTCTGAGCTTTCCTCACAATAACATTTTATGTAGTACGTACAATTACAAGTCCACTTTAGGGTCTAATGACAATCTTGAAGTCTAGATGGCTACAGGAATTAGAAACTTAAGATTGCTCAACAAATACATGAAGACTTCTGAGAGCACATGCAAGGTCTTCTGTTACTCTTGACCATTTACATGCAGTGCTGGGCACACAGTAAGCTCTCAGGAATATTTTTAAAAGATTTATCTTTATTTTATTTTTTTTTTAAGATTTATTTATTTATTATATGTAAGTACACTGTAGCTGTCTTCAGACACTCCAGAAGAGGGCACCAGATCTTATTACGAATGGTTGTAAGCCACCATGTGGTTGGTGGGATTTGAACTCAGGACCTTCGGAAGACCAGTCAGTGCTCTTAACTACTGAGTCATTTCTCTAGCCTCAAGATTTATCTTTATTATTTTAAAATAATGTGCATGTCTATATGAGTCTGTGTGTGGATATGTGCATGTGAATACGGTACGCATGAAGTCCAGAAGTGGGCATCACATCCCCTGGAGCAGGAGTTAGAGGCAGTTGTGAGCTGCCTCATGTGGATGCTGGAATCCATATAGGTCTCTGCAAGAGCAACAGACACTCTTGAACACCTAGCCATATACCAGGCCTTTCTTGTTTTTTAATCAATAAGCCTTGATCTGAAGTCACATTAAGAATCATGCTTATACACAGGAAACACAGCAGTCAACTCAGACAATAATTAAAAAGGAGAGCTCTGGGTTAAACACCTCCCTGTAAAAGCCTGATGCTGACGCAGGTGTTTCTAGCTCCAGATTTCAGAGTTTACCTCAGGGATGTTCAACTGCTGGGCTCCATGCAGACATCCCAAAAAATCCAAAAACTCTAAAACCAAAGATATTTCTAGTCCTAGAAATTTAAGATAAAACTTATATTTGTTTTTATGGATGGTAAAGAGAGTATGCCTTTATTTAATCCTAATCCAAACTGGTGTTTCCCTTTCATATTCTTAACACGTAGGGAACACGGCTACAAGCACAAGCAAGCAAGAATATTCTGACCAGCTCACCCAGTTTTAGCATGCTGCTGCAGGATCCAGAACTCATTAGTTCACAAGATGAAGAGTTCGAAAATACCTAAAATAAAGCAGTCACTTCTAAAGTTGCAATTTAAAAACATTTCTAATACAGAAGCTCACTCAATTTATGATTATTTCAAGCTAGCACACAGAAATAACACCATTAAGATTTAAAAAGGTGACAAAAAAATGTTAAAAGATAATTACAGATTTCCCACAAATACTTAAGAAACAAATTTCCTCCCTGCCACC
>NW_022196894.1:19709583-19710351 GCF_008632895.1 Mastomys coucha | reverse complement strand
CCGCCAGAAGCTGCACAGAGCAGGCTGACCAAACCCTCACTTCGTTGTAGAGGATTGGTCTTGCTATCTATTGTAATGCTAAGTGTGGCCCCCAAGACCTGGAGTGTGTATATAGACCTGTGACCCTGCCCCAAGTTATTTCTGATTGGTAAATAAAGATACCAACAGCCAATAGCTGGCCAGAAGAGACATAGATGTGGTTTAGGTTTCTTAGAGAAGAAGGTGGAGGAGGAAAATAAGCCACCATAGGTTAGGTGAGCTATACAAATGTGGCCCTGAGGGCTGGCCAATTAAAGTTAAGAGTAGCCCAGATGAAACATAGTAATAACTCAGGGTTATTGATAGGAAAGTAGATTCTAACAGCACAGAGGATAGATATCTGCCCAGCTCTTGTGTTGTTTAAAACTTATTGTGAATATAAAGTTTGTGTGTGTCTTTTATCTGGGAACTAAATGGTCAAAGGCAGGGTAGAAACCCTGGATCAGGATTAAATAATTTCTACAACACTCCACTCCGTTCTTTTGTTTTTAAGACAGTGTTTGACTATAGCCCAGGCTGGTCTGGAACTCACTATGTAGCTAGGCTAGTCTCAATTTCATAATGGTTCTCTGTCTCTAGCTAGCCACTGTACCTGGCTTTGCTTTTCCTTCTTTTTAAGAGAGGTTGTATGGGGACGGGGGAGGCAAGAGGGGTTGGTTTGTGTTGTTTTTGTTTGTTTCTTTGTTTTTTGGAGGGGAAACTGGGAATGGAGAAATTTACATGCAAATA
>NW_022196894.1:19680822-19709427 GCF_008632895.1 Mastomys coucha | reverse complement strand
AAAAAAAAAAAAGGAAAGAAAAGAAAAAAGAAAGAAAGAAAGAAAAAGAGAGGGTGTCATTAGGCTATCACAATGGTCTAAGGTCATCTACCTTAGCTCTCCTGCAGCTGTCTTCTGAACATTAGAATAATCACAAGAGCATGCCACCAAGCTGAGTAAGCTAACACTGTTTAAAACAACTATTGCATTCCCCTTCCCCCTCTTTCTGTCTGTCTATCTGTCTGTGTATTTGTGCACAAACACTCATGCATGTGCTGGTGCATGTCTGGAGGTCAGAGGACATCCAGCGGGAATTAGTTTTCTCTTTTTACAATGTGGGCCCTGGGGATTAAACTCAGTTCATCAGGCCTAGCAACAAGGGTCTTTACTCACTGAGCCATCTTGCTGGCTCCCAAATATTCCATATATACACACACACACACACACACACACAATATATATATATATTTATATGTATATATATATTTTTCCCCCCCCGGAGACAGGGGTTCCCTGTACAGCCCTGGCTGTCCTGGAACTCACTCTGTAGACCAGGCCGGCCTCAAACTCAGAAATCCACCTGCCTCTGCTCTCTTATAAATATTTTTAAAGTATTTAAATTATTAACCTTTAACTCCTTGACCTTCATATTAAAGCTTATAAATACATGGTCATTTCTGAAAATAAATCAATCTATATATTAATTCCCCAAAAGACTATGAAAAATTTTTAAAATTTTATTTTACTAACATTTAGTTTTTAAAAACTAAGAACAAACATCACAATGTGTAGGACTGGAGATATAACTCAGTAGTAGACTCATGCTTAAAACACACAAGACTCATGCCAAGTACACCTTTAATCCCAGCACTCAGAGGAAGGTGTAGCTCTGAGTTCAAGGCCAGCCTGGACTACAAGGTGAGTTCCAGGTCTATGTAAAGAGACCATGTCTCAAAAAATGAACAAACAAAAGACAAAACAAACAAACAAACAGCAATAACCAAAGCCACAAAAAAAGATATATAAAGCCTGGAGTTCTGTCTCCATAATAAATAAACAAATAAATAACAACAACAAAACCACAAACAAATGAAAAACCCAAAAAAGAGAGAGAAAAAAGATCAGTACCCAAGCCCCAGTCCCACTGACCTCTCCAGAAGGGGCCACATTCCGTGTTCCATTACAAGCAGAAGACACCATGGGTTTTGTGGTCAGCTGGAATGGGAATCCAAATAAACTTGCAGCATTGTAGAGACTGTTCTTCACTTGGTGAATGAAGCAATCTAGAAAGGATCAACCAACTATAAACACAGGGCACTAAACTTTCAAAAAAATTATATTTTGAAAAGAATCTTAGTTCTTAATAAAGCCTTACTTCCGGACACCAAGATTAAAATGCACGTATAAAAATGGTTTTGGGCCATCAAGATGTTAGTGTGTGACAATCTTGCTGCTCAAGCCTGGCAACAATAGTCTGATCTCCAGAACCCATATGAAGATGGAGAGAACAACTCCACATACTTTCCTATGACCTCCACAGGCAAGTCACAGTACAACTCTACTCACACATGTGCACCATACACACACTAAGAATAAATACTTTTCCGGAATGATAAATGGAATTCTAGTGGGTGAACTTGTGTTAATCAACTGCCTGAGCTGCTACAAAAGCATTCAACTATTACTGTGGTAAACCACAAACTGGTTCCTCAAGAAGGGATGTGAAATACCAGCTTTTGAGGAGTTTTGTAGAGTCCATATAGTGAGCCTTCACAGGGGCACCGGCATAAGTGAGCACATACACTAGGCATGGCGACCCACAGGGAGCACTGACATTCACTCACTAGTTTGCCTGTCCATCCCAGGCAGGTAACAATGATTGCCTTAAACAACTGTCCTCAAAGCCCCTGATAAATCCTGACTGACTGAAGGATAAAACACACAGCTCTTGAGCATCTGTGACAAGAAGAAACTATCCCTCTACTGAACCAGATGCCTCGGACGACCTCAAGCACACTTCTTCCTGGTACCAGAGATTACAAAACAGAGAAATAAACAAATGTGTGTATGTGTGTGCGCGCGCGCGTGGGGGTGGGGCCCAGTGCTCCTCTGCTTCCTTCTTTCATAATACTACCTTCCTCTCACTTCCTACACAACTATGTTGCCTACAGTTTCTTCTTCACTAACTGAAGTTATTATAAAGAGCTAGTGTCTGCTTCAGAGAAAAAATAGCCCATGGCTTTAAGCAACAAGAGTTCCAATATTGATAAAATATGAAATAAATACTCTCTAGAAAGGGGAGTGGCCCAAATCAGTGAGAAAATGTGTTGTTTACTACACAGACCCAAGAAGACAAGAGGTAGTAAGAACAGCTACTAAAGTACTGGAATGCTTCATTTCCCTACAAAGCTTGTAAAAAAAAAATAGATGTGTCCTAAAACTGTGTTAAATTATCTCATGTACTCTTTTTTTTTGGGGGGGGGGGGGAAGTAATCCTGCCTCATCTTTCAAAGAGGCTAACACTACCTTGTTTCCCTGAGCCTCTGGCTGTGGGTCTGCTCCGAGGAGCCCTCCTTTGTTCCCTTTACCTCTGCTTTTCCTTCTCCCCTGAAGCTGCCTAGAGTTTATCTACTGTAGAAGCCAGCAGTCAGGTGTGCCTCCCTACAGATTTCTTTTAAATTAGTGAAAATTCAAGTTCAGCTCTTTACTGAGGTGCAATGGCTCCCATCTGTACTCGGAGAATTTGGGAGACTGAGGAAAAAGGACTGAGGTCAATTTGGATTGCCTAGCCTCACACACAAATAAATTACATGTAAAAAGCTTGAATTATCTGAGCTACACTAGCCACATTTCAGGTACTCAACTGTCATCATTACAGGAGGATCGACTGGTCAGCACCCTGTAGCTATTACAACACTCTTCTCTCTCATACCCAGCTTCATCTCTAATTTAGATTCCTTTTTACTGTTTGCACTAAGGAAATCTAACTCTGTATTCAACAGAAATGGCAGTGTGGTGATGATCCTTAGGACAGAAGTAGATTACCATATACAACCAGCTCAGGAACCTTCTCTAATATCACCAAAGTTTTGTTTTGGGGCACTGGGAACTGAACTTTGGGTGTTGAGCATATCAGACAATCACTAAGCTATATTCCCATCCTCTTTTTACTTTATTTTGCAACAGGGTCTCATTAAATTGTTTAAACAGGCTTTGAACTTGTGACTTACTTGCCTCAAAATCCTTAGTAGCTAAGCCTCAAGCTGTGTTAGCCAGGCCCTGGGTCATCCCCAGTAGCTAAGCCACAGGCTGTGTTAGCCAGGCCCTGAGTCATCCCAGTAGCTAAGCCACAGGCTGTGTTAGCCAGGCCTTGGGTATCACCAGCTGGTTTTTGTCATGTTGTTTTATGTATCTTACTACATTCATGTACAAACCATTATTTATTTATATTTATTTTTAAAAATAGCTTTTTTTCTTATATAGTTAAAAGATACTTGTAGACAGGCTTAATATTCATTTTTTTATTTTCTGTAATTGGGTAAAGTCAAGACATACTCAATAAGTATTTATTGAATTTTAATGAAATAGCAACAAGTTCCACAGTTAACCATCACATCTGGAATAGACCCAGATTCATGACCACTGTTGAAAAAAGGGACATACTATAGCATTCTACTGTGCCTTGCTCTTTAATCTACTTTTATTCTCATCTACCAGTCAGATATAAGAAAGTAGATGTGTGATGACAAATTATATTGCTTCACTCAGTCAGATGAATAAGATCAGTCAGTTTGAACTGGCTTCCTCCTCCTCCAAAAAAAAAAATTACCTTTATTATAGAAGATTTTAGAACTTTAAACACACATTCAACACACACATATCTGAAAACAGTCACCTAAAAGAAAGACAATGGTGTAGGGAAATGGCAGGAAAGAGGAAACTTCTCATTGTCTGGACTTTTTACCTTTTGAGTTTTGTTCCATGCATGTATTTTTCCTACTAAAAGAAATTAATTTAAAAAATGTAGTACCTAATCTTGGTCTTTTAGCTGGGGTTTCATCAGTGTCCACTGCGGTAGAAAACAGAGTGCTGCAAAGAAAGGAAAAGATGCATGTATATAGGTAATACAGACATTTCTATAAATAAACTTACTCAGGCTGGGCAGTGGTGGCGCACGCCTTTAATCCCAGCACTTGGGAGGCAGAGGCAGGTGAATTTCTGAGTTCGAGGCCAGCCTGGTCTATAGAATGAGTTCCAGGACAACCAGGGCTCGAAAACCATGTCTCGAAAAACAAAAAAACCAAACAAGCAAACAAACAAAAAAAACCTTACTCAGAGATGGAGCTGTGACTCAGGTGTAGGGCATGTGTTTAGCATTTTTAAGACTGTGGTTTTTTCACCTAGCACCAAAACAAAAACTTCCTTCTACACAACATTCCTTCTCCTGTGTCCCATGCAGTCATAAAATGAGATGCAAGGTGTAAGGCAGAATACTATTTCTAAACATTAAGAAAGACTCAGCACTTCCTACTTCATAATGATGTATGATCTGGTCAAATTAAACCAATACACCATTTGCTTTTTGGACATTGACCCTAAAGAAAGACTTTTTTTTTTCCAGGTGACAATGTAAGCAGCCTTAAGAGGTATTAGTTGGGAGTTGGAGGGGGGTGTTGCTTAACTGTCCCCCCCAATCCCTATACCCTGGTGCTGGGGATTGAAGACAGGACAAACACAAAAGACAAGCACTCTACCACTAATGCACAACTCTAGGTCCTAAAATGAATTGTCTTTTATGACTTGAGCTCCTAAATTTAGTAAAGAACAGTAGGGCAGGGCAGTGGTGGCGCAGGCCTTTAATCCCAGCACTTGGGAGGTAGAGGCAGGTGGATTTCTGAGTTCGAGGCCAGCCAGGGCCAGCCAGAGAAAACCTGTCTCAAAAAACCAAAACCAAACCAAACAAAACAAAACAAACAAAAACAAAAACAAAAAAACCCCAAACCAGTAGGCAGTTAGAACTCAAGGATGGCGCGGGGACACATCCACACACAGGTGCCGGGCGGCACACTGCATGACTCTGAGGGACTATGAATGAGAATATAAGGCGATTACCAGTCCCTGTTCGATAAATATGCAGTTTCATAGTGCACCAGACCCAGTACAAAACACTGGGGGAGAATAAACTGTCTGTTCTTACGTAAGCATCACTTTGAGAACTTTAAAACATCTTAACCGATTCTACTCTGAACCCCATGGAACGGTAGAAGCCATCTATCTCTGGAATACGTGCTACAGTTTAGCTAACAACCAGTTTCACCAGTGACCTACATTCCTGGAATCATCTATGAACCATTTTGATCTACTTCCCCTAAACCAATCTTTTGCCCACTTCTCTTGACCTGGAAACTAAAATAATCACCACCACCATCATCATCATAATAAGCGAAGCAGACCTTGCAAAAGAAGGAAAGGGAGGGAGGGAGGGCCGGAGAGACTTAGGGGCAGTACCGAAGTTGCAGAGTATTTTGTTTTCTAGATAAATCCTTAAAGGGGAAGACACTGTAAAGTAAATAAAGGAGCAGATGCTAAGTACTAATATTTGTCATTTCCTTCTCATTTTAACCGAGTCTTAAAAGAGTGTGGTATGTACTTTCTTTCTGCCTCTTACAAGGATGTTAAAGAACAGGACCATTCTCCTCCCCTGCAGCCCAACACACACACCCCGACAGTTGTCAAACAAGACAACTGCTGTTCCTCGGGGCGAAGACAACAGTACTGGCAGTCAAACGACTATGGGCAAACTCCTAACCTAGTGACTCGCTCCTGCGCTGTCCGCCCGCGACGACACCGGGCGACAGGAGCCGTATCCGGCGAGCAGCACATCGCCGGCCTCCCGTTCCCCTTCCGCTCACAGCTAGAGGGACGGACTCTTCCCCAGGCCTCCGCGGTCCCGTAGTCGCCGGTTCCCACAGGCCCGCGACGCCCAACGCCAGCGCGGGGGAGGGGACCCGACCGGCGCGCGGCCACCTTACCTGCTGGAGCGCCGCCTCTTGAGCAGGGCGCGGGCCCCGGGCGCGGGCCGCTCGCGCAAGCGAAGAATGGTGCCGAGAACCTTAGCCAGCCATCTGTACATTCCAGGCCTGAGCAGCAGCGGCGGCCGACACACCCCGAGACGCAAACCCCAGAGCTGTCGCCGCCGCTGCCGCCTTCGCCGCTTCGGCCGTAGCCAAGATCAGGCGCAGGTTTATGACGCCATCAGAGGGCCCACAGATTCAACGTTCCCCAGGCTATGGGAGGACTCTCTAGAAGCCGCTGACGTCACCTTCTTCCGCCCAACGGGAAAGCGGCCTCCGGAGTCTGTGCATGCGCAGCCTGGGCCTGCTCCTTGCAAGCCTAGCAACAGGAAGCCGGACCGGGAGAGCGGGCTCTTGCGCGGGTCTGTTTGACAGTCTGTAGGGCGGGGCTTTCTCTTTGGCAGAGCCAGTCAGGAGTCGCTCTCGGGACAAGGCCCACAGATCCAAACCACGTGTATTGGTGCTGGGCCGGGAGAGCTACCCCATGCAACCGGACAGTGCAGGGCTCTGTAAAAGAATACGCAGGGTGAAAATAGGTCAGGTTAGTCAATGAGTACTTCACGTTTTGCGATTTATTTTGCATATACATTGGTCTCATACTTTACCCGGCTTGCCGTCACGTTCACAGCAACCGGACACGATGGGGAATCTTATGAATGTCATAAAACCCAAAGGTATGTAGCAATCAAATCATGTGCCTAAGAAAACGGAGCTAACCACTAGCATTTGAACCAGTCTAAGTACTAGGGCTCATTCCTCACTCTTAAGGTCAAGTCTACCGGGACAGACATTTTCATAGATAATTATAAATTACAATACCAGGTCACCCGCTGCTGTGATAAATGATTGTAATGTGCAATGGAGCTAGAGAAAGGAAAACCAGGTGCTGGGGAGTGGGTAGGGCAGACGGACACGACTCCTTAGGAAAAGCTTCAGAGAAACAGGAACTGTGGCCTTTTTTTGTTTGTTTGTTTAAAGATTTATTTATTATATCTAAGTATCCCGTAGCTGTCTTCAGACACACCAGAAGAGGGTGTCAGATCTCATTACGGATGGTTGTGAACCACCATGTAGTTGCTGGGATTTGAACTCTGGACCTTCGGAAGAGCAGTTGTTGTTCTTAACCGCTGAGCCATCTCACCAACCCTCCTGTGGCCTTCTAATCAGCTTGTCTCCTCCCCTCAGCTGTCAGGTAGCAATTAATTCTCACTATCCTCTCTTTGAATGTATACACTTCTCTTATCAGAAGGAAAACCATTAGAAATAATTGTCTAAATAATATCTCCTATGAACTTAAGCATAATGTCTGGGAGTGCAGCCCCTTGAAGTATTAAAAGATAGTTTCTGGGGCTGGAGAGATGGCTCAGCAGTTAAGAGCACTGATTGCTCTTCCGAAGGTCCTGAGTTCAAATCCCAGCAACCACATGGTGGCTCACAACCATCCGTAATGAGATCTGACACTCTCTTCTGGTGCATCTGAAGACAGCTACAGTGTACTTACATATAATAATAAATAAATCTTAAAAAATAAATAAATAAAAGATAGTTTCTACTGGGAATAGTGGTACATGCCTCTAATGCCAGCACTTGGGAGGTAGAGATAGGCAGGTCTCTGTGAATTAGAGGCCAGTCTGATCTACACAGTGAGTTCCAAGATAGCCAGAACTATGTAGAACAACCTTCTCTTAAAACAAACAAACAAAACAACAACAACAACAACAAAAACAGGCTGAAGCTGGGCAGTGGTGGTGCTTGCCTTTAATCCCAGCACGTGGGAGGCAGAGGCAGGAGGATTTCTGAGTTCTTGAGGCCAGCCTGGTCTACAGAGCGAATTCCAGGACAGCCAGGGCTATACAGAGAAACCCTATCTTGGAAAACAAACAAACAAACAAAATACAGTGCTAAATATTAAACTTGGAGCCTTGATCAGAAACCTCTGTCTTGGCTTCATCCTTCTCTTGCCTGCCTGTCCCTTTTCATTTCCAGCCTCCCTTTCAGATACCCAGTTCATCCATGACTCCTGGGCAGCTACAGGTAGCTGTGCTTTGGAGGTGTTATGTTGCCCTGGCTTTTATTGATTGTGTTCTTTTGAGGGCCTTAAGCCTTCTGGATAGCCTTAGTTCCTGAATGTTCCTGTTGTAGCAGGTACTGGGAAGGGGCTAAACCTTGATGATCCTGGTGTGGCAGGCCTCTGATGGGTATCCTTGGGATTTATGGTTCTGATTCAGCAGGTTGGATGAAAGTGGGCTAAGAGGTAGCAGAATGGGGGTCCAGCAAGAATGACAGGCTGCTCAGGGCAGCTGGGGTGCCCTAGAGAACTCAGCAGGCAGGGCAGGTGGGTGTGGGCATTTGACTGCACATATGACTGTACATTCTGTGCATACAGTGCCTGCAACGCCCAGAAGAGGGCCTTGGATTCTCTGGATCTGGAGTCATAGATGGTTGTAAGCCACCACATAAAGCACTGGTAACTGAACCTGGGTCCTCTGGAAGAACAGTCAGTGCTTCTAGCCAGTGAGCCATCTCTCCAGCCCACATATTTTTAAGGTGTATTTTAATTTTGAAATTATATCCATTTCTCTATGTTTGCTTGTGTGTTGTGTTTGTGCACATGCATATAGGTGCCTGCAGAGGCCAAGAGAGGGCATCAGATCCTCCAGAGATGCAGTTATAGGTTATAAGCCACCTGATGAGTACTGGGGCTTGAACCTCTCTCCTTTGGACAGGCAAAAAGTGCCTGTATCCTCTGAACCATCTCTCCAGCCTTCAACTTGCCTGAATTTCCAAACATGTTTAGATTGGCGGCTCATGCTATGAAGACCCCACAGGCATGAGACACCATCGAGGCAGGGAATGTCTCTGGGGCCTGGCATGTTTGGGTGCTTGTGTACTAAATCATCGCCTGAATATAGGACCTCA
The DNA here is from genome assembly GCF_008632895.1 of Mastomys coucha. Classification (NCBI taxonomy): domain Eukaryota; kingdom Metazoa; phylum Chordata; class Mammalia; order Rodentia; family Muridae; genus Mastomys; species Mastomys coucha. Next base: position 19,700,455 of record NW_022196894.1, on the reverse strand, counting down.
GGATCAGCACATGGTAATCATACAAAACAATTGCCAGAGGTCACACAGAGACTCAGGTCATAATTCTGCACATAGAATATTGTTCTAGAGTCATTGCTAAAACAGTGTCTGTTATCATTATGAAATTGGCATAAACTCATGTACACCACAATAACAAAATATAAAAATGAGTTAAAATGGTTGGTCATGAAATTTAGATGTTCTCAGAGTGGTTTGATTTAAAATATAAATCTGAAGGTAGATATGGTAGTGCATGCTTGTGACTCTAGTATTCAGAACCCTAAGTCAGAATACTTGATTCCCGAGTCAGTCTGGGCTAGATTGGATGTTTCAAGCCAGTCTGGGCTACCCAGCAACTCTATATCAAGAGTGTATACACACACACACACACACACACACACACACAGAGAGAGAGAGAGAGAGAGAGAGAGAGAGAGAGAGACAGAGAGAGAGACAGAGAGACAGAGAGAGACACAGAGAGAGAGACAGAAACAGAGAGAGACAGAAACAGAGAGACAGAAACAGAGACAGAGATGTGCATTCATACAGACACACACACATATACATACCCACACAGGAGTGAGAGAAAAAAGAGAGACAGAGACAGAAAGAAAGACAAAGAGAGAGAGACAGAGAAATACACAGAGAGATGTGCACACATACAGACACACACACAAATTTGACACATCCACACAGGAGAGAGAGAGAAAAGAGAGAGAGAGACAGAGAGACAGAAACACAGAGAGATGCACACACATACAGATACATGTACACACTTTGGCAGCTAGACAACATTGAAACCAAGGATGCTGAAGAGAAGCTCTCTCTAAGAGAATATTCTGTAGGCCAAAGCTGCGTGAGCCCAGATGGCTCTTAACCTAGTCAGTAGGTCACAGGGGCTGACCTTCCAAACTGTGGAACTCTTCCACGGAGCTGCTTCTTACATTGACAGCACAGCACCTGCCTCAGGTATCCCTTGGAGATTGTTGAATGGCAATTCTAGATTCTCAGGATCAGTTCTGGGGAAATCAGCTACAAAACTAAAACAAATCTGGCTCTAATAACATTTTTGTTATGTCTAAAGGAAACTCCTTTCGAATTCTGAAAGGCAGTCCTGGACTTCTGGGTTAACAACTAGCCTTCCTCAGAAACTTGTGAAACTGGTTCCCAGTAGCCTACAGGAGTATTCCCCTATGGCCAGCAGAAGGGACATAAGGCTCCATCATTACTAACACATGCCGATGGTGCTTCTCAGCATATCAAGCTCCATGCTGGCCTCCAGGCTCCCTCAGCCCCTACCCACAGGTACCTGTATATGCTTCAAAGCCTCTGCACCCCAGCTAGCACGTTCCCACCCTTGGAGATTTTGCCCCTCTTGTTTCTCTCTGTTTTCCTAAGAAGACAGCCTTGGCAGCTTGGGATAAACTTTTGTTCCTTTTAAACACACAGAGAGGCCATTTTGGTTTCTTTACTTCTTGCATTCAATTTTGACATAGCAATTCAAGATCCAAATGACTCTAAAGTCCATGATACCCAAAGAGAATTCAACAGATACTGGGCAGTCCTCAGACTTTATTAAATTGTGTTTGTTTTAGAACTTTTAACAGGACAAAGCAGTTTGTTGATGCCCTGCTTGTTTTCACATCCCCGCGTTTCTGTGTAATACTCAGTGACTATTCAAGTCCGGAGTATGCCCTGCTTCTGTGTATTTGTTTTGTTTTTGAGGCTGCATCTCTCTGTATAGCCTTGGCTGAGTTCAAACTCTGGATCCTCATGCCTCAGGGGTTAAAGGTGTGTACCATGACACTCAGCCAATTTTAATGACTACACTGTCATGCTTTCTATTTGTCTGGTTGTCTGGTTGGTTGGTTTGGTGTGACTTTGTTTTTTTGTTTTGTTTTGTTTTGTTTTTTGAGACAGGGTTTTTAAGTGTAGCCCTGGCTGTCCTGGAACTCACTATGTAGACCAGGCTAGTCCCAAACTCAGAAACCTGCCTGGTTCTGCCTCCCAAGTGCTGGGACTAAAGATGTGTGCCGCGACTGCCTGGCTGGAATCCATGCTTTCTGAACATATAATTTGATGCCATGAAAAAAAATGTTAGTCCCCCGACCCTCAGTGAAGTAAGATTCTTCACTCCCTGTGCTGTCTGGGCTGGGGATTCAGACCTCAAATTATCTTCCTGTTGTAACTAGCGTGTCTGGAAACAATGATAAGCTTTCTTTGTGGTTGATATTATGAGGCCTGCTGTGTGTGTGTGTGTGTGTGTGTGTGTGTGATTGTGTGATTGTGTTGTATGTGGGCACAAGTGGTCCTCCTTGCCTTATTCCTTCAAGATAAAGTCTCTCATGAAATCTGGGACTTGCTCAGAAGCCAGCTACCTTTTCTTCCTATTCATTTGTCTCTGTCCACAACTCTGGGATTACAGGTGTGTGACTCTCTATGCCTGGATTTTCACATGGGAACTGGAGACTTGAACTCAGGTCCTCATGTCTGCACAACAAGTGCTCTTACCCACTAAGCCATTTTCCAACCCAGAAATATACTTTTAAAGCATTTCATTATTATTTTATTATCATCATTATTATTGCTATTATTATTTGCACACATGCATGTGGAGGTCAAAGGACAACTTTTAGGAGTTCTCTTCTTCCACTGTGGTTTCAGTCAGGTTATCTGCTTGTTAGGGGATGGGGGGTGGGGAGAAGAGGAAGAAGAGGAGGAGAAAAAAGAAGAAAGGATGGGAGAGACAGAAGGAACGAGAAGAGAAGCCAACTATATTACCATATATATATAATCAAGTCTCCCTACTGAGCAGGCTGAGGTGGGAAGATGGCAAGTTTAAACTAGACTGTGCAACTCTGTGTGCATGTGTGTGTGTGTGTTTGTGTGTGTGTGTATATGTTCATGTCCATATGTGTGTACAGCTATGTATGTAGAGGTCAGAGGTCAATATCGGTTGACTTCCTCAATAACTTTCCACCTTTTATAAAGTTATTTTTGAGATTATAATATTTAACATTAACATTATAATATCATTTCCTCCTCCCCTTTCTCCCCCATATAGCCCTCCTTACTCCTTTTCAAATTCATGGCCTCTTGTTTCATTCATTTCGGTCTCAGAGAACCTAGGGCTAGACTGGCTGGCAAGCCCAGGGATCCTCCTGTCCTCTCATTTCCAGTGCTGGGATTACAGGTCCTACCACACCCAGCTTCTTGTGTGGGGTGTGAGGTTTTTACATGGGTGCTAGGTATCTGACTTCAGGCCTTCATATGCATGGACATCATTTGTCCAACGGAGTCATCTCCCCAGCCTCCAGCAAGTGCAGCTTAGCTAGACCATGTCTCAAAACACAATTTGAAAAGGCCGGAGAGTCTAACTCACTGGTTTAGCAGTGTTCTGGAATCTCTGGGCCTAGGTTCAGTTTCCAGTGAGGAAGGCAAGAAGGCAGAGGCTGTGCTCAGTGGAGGAATGCTTGCTGAGCATGCTCAGGGCCCTGGGTTCAGCCTGCAGCACTGCAAAAGTAAACAACACAAAGGAAATTAAATTAGAACTGAAAACTATTTAGGGGCAGGGCTTAGTGGTGACAAACATAACCAAACGGGGGTGGGGAATCCAAGAACTGAAAACTATTGGAAGGAAAGGAAGGAAGGAAGGAAGGAAGGAAGGGAGGGAGGGAGGAAGGAAGGAAGGAAGGAAAGTGGGAGGGAGGGAGGGAGGGAGGGCGAGGGGAGAAAGGCACAGTTTGGGGAGTATAAATCTAACCTCTCTGTTGGATGAGTCAAGGAAACAGACTCACCTTTCTGAACTTGTATTCCGAGTGAGAGCCAGCAGGTTGGCAAAGGGTGTTACAGTGAGTCACAGGGCTGCGTGGCCCTAGGCCTGCAAGGGTGGGGACACAGGTCACCATTCCTGGTTGTCAAATAGAGAGAATAATCAAGCTACGTCTCCCCAGCTCCATCACACCCACATACCTGCCCTTTCAGTCTATACAGTAGAAGCTGGACTGCCCCTTTCTACCCTGCTGTCTGTGGTGAGTGGGGAGAAGAGGAAAAAGAAAAAGCAAGCACCCAATACACTGTGGCTGGAGATGTGATTCACATATAAGAATCCCAGCATTTGGGAGCCTGAGGCAGGAGTGTAGGATGTTCATTGCCTGCATGTTCGAAGCCAGGTAGGGCTACATGAGACTCTGTATCAGAAAAGTACACTATAGCTGGATGGTGATGGCACACACCTTTAATCCCAGCACTTGGGAGGCTTGGGAGGCAGAGGCAGGCAGATTTCTGAGTTCAAGGCCAGCCTGCTCTACAGAGTGAGTTCCAGGCCAGGGCTATACAGAGAAACCCTGTCTTGAAAAAAACAAAAACCAAAAACCAAAACAAAACAGGAAAGTACACTAAATAAAGATGGTGATGGTAAAAGGCTGGACTGAGGACATTTGTGAATTATCCCTTAATAAGGCCATAGGAATTGAGAGATTCTTGGTCAGCTGACAGAGACAGCAGCAGGGCTTCTGCAGAATACCTTTACACTGATGCTCTTCCGGTGACTTAAGAGCTGACCCAGTTTTGTAAGCTTTAAAAACACATTTTACTTTGAAATAATTATTGGTTGACAAGAAGTTGCAAAAACAATAGAAGATGGTCCATGTGTACACACCCAGTCTCCCATCAACGCAACATCTTATATGTAAGTAGTAACATTCTATCAAAACCAGAAAATAATAGACATTGGTACAACCCAGAGACTCAGCACCGCATGCACATGTGTGTCCGAGTGTGTGCATGTGCATGCGTGTTTCTCTGTAATCTCATTGCGTGGATTTTTATGGACACCACCACAATTAAAATACAGAAGTATTCCTCCATTAAAGGATCCCTTGCAGGGCTAGGGAGACAGCCTGGTGGAAGAGCACCTGCTTAGCCCAAGGCCCTGGATCCCATCTCCACGCACTAAACAGATAAGAGTCCTTGTGCTGACTCACATCTACACTCTCCCCTTCTCCCCCACCTTTGGAGTGTTTTGTTTTCCTATTGCACAGGTGGTATTTGTTATTACAGTGTCAATATTTCTTACTCCTCTAAAAGAGAGAAAATGGGTTCCTTCATTGCTTCTCTGCAGCATTTAATGCTGGAATGAAAACTGAGCACCCAGCCATGAAGTTAGGGGAATTTCTGTGTTCTAACCATTAATAACATGGAGAAGACCACTCTGCACAGTGACCCTATAACTGAGGACTGGCTAGTTGTCCCTAAAGTACATTGGCTAGGTACTTAAGACTGATGTTACAGCAGCAAATACTTATCAGGTAGGTACACTGGCCCAGCAGGGAGCGGCACATTCCAGGGCAGGTTCCTTAAAGAGACAGAACTTAAAGAGCTTAAAGAGCCCTTGTTTTCAAAGGAGCAAGGCTTAGAGCAAGTGCAAAGCAGAAAAGCGGGTTGATTTGAATTTCCTATTTAGAGTTCCTTAATTCATTTCCAGACAGGACCACAAAGCAAAGCACACTACAGTGTGTTCCTGCAGTGTTCACGAAAGATCTAGAAGGAGGCCCCCATTCCTCAAGTTCCTCTTGAAGCCCCCTTCTCAGTTCTATAGCATGTCTTCAGAGGGGTGGGGATGGCGTCAGCTATGTGAGATGGAAGATAGTAGCTGGAGTTAGCAAGAAGTAGGAGCAATTAGTGACCTTGGCAGGAGGCACAGAAGACTTCAGCGTCCATACCTCATGTAACCTGCATAACCCCGGGAGTCATGAGATCTAATCTTCGTTTCATGATTGAGAAAGTTGAGACACATAGAACATAAATGTTTTATTCATTGGGGCCACATATCTATGTCAAGAAGCACTACACACAGACACATAGGCAGTGCTAAATGACTAATGGCGGATGCCTGAGGTCTGAGTGAAAAATGTGGGTTTTGTTGTTGCTAGTTTTTGTCCTTACTATTTTAAAGGTTATAAAATACCCAGAAACTTATTGTTAGGGGAATTTTCACTAGAAAGAGGGTTACATCACTTTGCAATGTATCCTGTCATTAGTGACCGTACCCTCTCTACTGCTCAATTACCCTCACCCACAGTCACCTCAGAGAGCAGGATTGGTTACTTCTAGTGTAGGCCTTAGAAAGGTTGGAAAGATGTAGACGTGTACTTCTCCTTTAAGAAGACAACTGGATGGGTGAGATTGCTTGTCCCCAGGCCTGACCCCAAGACCATGCATGGAAGGACAGGGACCGCAACCCATACTCACCTGCCATCCCCAGTTAATAAAATTCAAAAATAAAAACTCAGCCATGAGGGAGACAAGGACTCTGGATGAGAAGTAAGAAAGTTAAGTACAAATCTGAAACATAGATATATTCATAAATACGGCTGTATAACTGAACTTAATGAAATGTTCTTAATAGAAAGTCTAAAGACTGCTCTGTGGAGAACGTGCATGTGAGTTAACATGAAAGTGGTTATGTATACACAGTGGTGATAGGGAAATACTGACCCGGATTTGTCATCCTGGATTCATTCATCAAGGAAAAGGATCCCAAAGAGGTTGATTTCAACACATCAAGCCAAACAGCTAGTAAACCGCCCACGAAGAAGGAAACTTTTTACTCGTCCACCTTCAAATGCAAATGACACATAGGCACCGATTGTGCAAGCAGAAAGTCCCAGACCTTTTATTGCAAAGAGGAGGGGCCAAAGATCCTGACAGGACTAACAGCGCCACAGAACCTCCCTCGGGGACTTCCTGTTGTCACTGACTCGGGGATTAGCCCTATGTGAGCTCTCTTGGAGACAGCCAGACTTCAGGGTGGGAACAAGGGAACGCGGGAACGCGGGAACACCAGACTCTGCGGAGTGCGACGCGTCCTTGTGTTTGGGACACATGATCTCTTGAGGTTCCCTATGCTGAGGTTGTGGTTTCTCATCAGTTTCATGTGCTTGGTGAAATCAGGTAGGTCATTTAGCCAATGTTTTTAAGAAGTATTAGCGGACTTTCAAAGCTCTATGTCAGCATATTTGAGCTAGGAGCTATGGATAAAACGAGCTTTCTTACGGTGAATTTTTTCCCCCTTAGACCCATAAATCTCTTTGAATTAACTCGAAAAGACTAAGGTAGGGTGAATTTTTTCATAGTTAAATTGTGTCTTTCCACCTATATAAAATTAAATAAGTTATTTTTTGAAACTGTAAAAATTTATTTTGTGATATTACATAGAGAAGTTAAGTTTTTCCTCATTTTTTTGGTTTCATATTTTTTTACAATGGTGTAATTTTTATACTTTCATGTATTTAGGTGTATTTAAACCACTGTTGCAAAAAACCATAATTTCATATATATAAATTTCTTATAATGGTGTGTGACATATTTATAACTTAAAAATCATTAGTTGCCAGGCTGTGGATGTAGTTCAGTCATAGAATATATGCCTAGGAGTATGACACTCCAGGTTCAATTTCCAATACAAGGAAGGATAATAAAATCAAAATGAAAATATGAATCTACATGGTGAGATAGCAAACATGAAGTGAGACATACTTCTTAGTCCTTCCTGGAACCCACTTCCGCTTCTCACAAAGCTTGTGACTGTGCATTCTGACATAATTTAACGTGTTGGTTTGTTTGAGACAGGGTTTCTCTGTGTAGCCCTGGCTGCCCTGGAACTTACACTGTAAACCAGGCCAGCCTTGAACTTACCCAGCCTTGAAATAGCTTTTTAAAGGGCAGGGGAAAGATATCAGCCCTGCAGACCACTCAAGCTCCATGGCCCCTAAAAGTGGCCCACCCTATTTGTTCTAAGGAAAAAAACCTCTGGTGGAGGCAGAGCAGATGGTGCCAGGTCCTTTTAAACCTAGGGCCTTGACACACACTGGGCAAACACACAACTACTGAGTTATGTTCCCAACTGCAAGAATAACGTTAAAAACCAACTAACCAACCAACCAACCAAACCAACAGAAAACCTCAAATACAGACTATATATGGCAGAAATGTCTCTACTCCAGGATTGGATAAGGTTTCAAATATCAAACTATTTTCCATTACATTTGTTTACTTAACATGTGTGGGCACACAAGCCACAGTGCACATGTGGAGGTCAGAGTACAACTCGTAAAGGAGCTGGTTTTCTACTCCCACTCTGTGGTACTAGATACAATTCAGGCTGTCAGGCTTGCTATCAGTTGCCTTGACCCACCGACCCATCTTGCTGGTTCCAGTATTAAACTGGTTGTTAAAGAAAGTGATCTTTGGGGCTGGGAAGATGGCTCAGCGGATAAAGCGCTTGCCAGACAAGTACGAACTCATATAAGTGCCTAAGGGGTGTGAAGCCCACTTCATCAGAGCTCTGTGGGCAGGGACAGAGGATCCCTCAGCCAGCTGGACCGCTGGACCACGGAATCAGAGAGCTCTAGGCTCCAATGAGAGACCCTGCCTCAGTTCACAGACTCAGGAGCAATTGAAGAAGACACCTGCCCAACTCTGAGAGCCTCCACATGCGCAAGCACACTTATACAACATGTGCACGCACATACATGAACATGCGCACACCACACACACATAGGAGTGCCAGAAGGAGGGAAAGGAAAAATAACCGTTAAAATAATTCTGATGCTTTTTCAGAAATGCCCCAACATGTTTTAGAATTAATTCAAAAGGGGCTGGTGAGATGGCTGAGTGGGTAAAAGCACCAACTGCATAAGTGTAAGGTGAGTTGGATCCCCCAAACCTCCAGAGAGCTGGAAGGGGGACACTAGCTCCTCACGTGTAAGCTGTGACATGCAAAGGCATGTGCACACACACATACAATACTAAAGAAAATGTAAAAAATTTTAAAAATAAAATAATGCAAAGGATAAGATGGCAGAAGTCAATTTTACAAATGATTAAAACTGTTAAAAGTCATATAAGTATGCTAATAGATGAAGCTTAGACTCAAACTAGAAAATGTATAATAATTATATTAGGATTTACTTCCAGCCCACCTAGAATGCACTGTTTCAAGTCTTTGTACAATCCTATGAGTAAATAGTATTTTCCCAGTCCACCATCAAATCAACAGTTGCTAACTTTTTAACCTCTGTGTGCCAAGGCTCACAGAGAACCTCATAGACATCACTTGTAATTCTTAGAACAATCCTAACAGTCTGGGGCTTAGGGTAAAGTGGGTGAGAATAACGTTCCCCAGAAAAACATCCAAGGAGAAGAGGGGCCAAACTCAGGTATTAAGATAAGTGATTTTTACATTTTCTTTGAGACTTCATTTTGAGTGTTTTCCTGAATGTAGCCTGTGTACCATGTGCGTGCAGTGTCCATAGAGATCAGAAGGGGGCTTCCTACCTGAAACTGTATTTACAGTTACCTGTTAGGGCTGAGCCACCATGTGGGTGCTGGGAGTCAAACCCAAGTCCTCAGGAAGTGTGGATGGTGACTTTAACCACTGAGCCATCTCTCCAGCACCATGGTTTTTACCTTTAAAAACTTACATTTAATTAATTAGTTTGTTTATTTACTTGTGTATGTGTGAATACATGTGAATATATGCACAAACCACAATGCTAGGGAGGTCAGAGAACAACTTGCAGGCAGGCATCAGTTCTCTCATTCCACCATGTGGGTTCTGAACTCAAGTCCTTAGAGGCGTCTCTGTAGGTGCCTTCACCCCTTGAGCCCTCTACCCTTCTGATAAGTGATACTCCAGTACAATGCTTAAAAGTATTGCAGGTAACAAAACATCCACATTTTTTTTAAAGAAAGGCTACTTTTTTTTTTTTTTAAACTATCACCTATACTGTGTGGTGAAAGCTATTTATCAGTAACCTGTTCCCTGGTGGCCCAGGCTGGCTCCACTTCCTTGTGCGGCAGTTTATGAGGGTTGGTGATACTGTGTAAACAGACTGAATCACACAGAGCTTTATTCAGAGAGCCCTTCCCCTTCTTTTTCTTTATGGTGAAGTATTGATGAACTATTGTCAGTTGTCAAAATATCAAAGTATTGTGTATGTGTATGTGTGTGTGTGTGCATGCGCTGAATATTGAACCCATAATGAGCATATTGAATTAATCTCCCTGTTGTGTCAGAATACCAGCAGAAGCAACTTAAACGAGGAAGGGCTTCTTTGGCTGGAGGTGTAAGAGCATCAGTCCATCATGAGAGAAAGCCAGGTGGTGTGGGGTTCTGATAGCAGTGGAGCTGATGGTGCAGCTGCTACACCTTAGCAGTCAGAAAGCAGAGCTGGGGCTGGAAACGTGCCCAGCCCATAATACTTAAGGCCTGGCCCTTAGGAACACTTTCTTTAGCTAGGACGCACTTCCCAAGGAGTCTACAGCCTCTTAAAACAAGTGCCAACATCTGGGGACAAATGTTCAAACACATGAACCTGTAGAAGACATTTCATATTCAAATAATTACATATGTGTAGGAACGCACATTTTTGGCTTCAACCTGACTTTGTATAGCACTGCCTGAGATTATCATTATTATGGTCCTTTTATAAATGCAAGATTGAGACTCGAGAGGTTAGGGAGTTGATTGTGCCAGCTTGGGTACCTAGGTAATAGAGCTAGTTCTCAAACCTAGGTCTGACTCTCAAACCCCTGCTTTTTCCAAAACTATACTGTGTTTTTACTTAAAACTTTCGCTTTATGAGCCAAAATTAATGATGGTTTAACTCTGTCAAGACAGCAGGAGAGCATCCATGGTCAGTGCGTAAACAAACATGGCCAAGACTTTAAGAAAGAGTCTCTGTACCGGGCAGTGGTGGCGCATGCCTTTAATCCCAGCATTTGGGGGGTAGAGGCAGGCGGATTTCTGAGTTCGAGGCCAGCCTGGTCTACAGAGTGAGTTCCAGGACAGCCAGGGCTATGCAGAGAAACCCTGTCTCGAAAACAAAAAGCAAAAACAAACAAACAACAAAACAAACAAAAACAAAAACAAAAGAAAGTGTCTCCGTGAATCTGAGTTGTGGCTCAGTTAAGAGTGCTTGCCTAGCATGCATGAAACCTGGCCTTCATCTGCAGCACTGCGGAAACTTGTCGTGGTGTGCACACCTGCAACCCCAGCACATACGAAGTGGAGGCTGGAAGATCGGACGTTCAAGATCAAACTCAGCTATATAGTGAGTTCAAGGCCAGCCAGAGCTACACAAGATATAAAGGTTATTGACGATGGCCCTAATTTTCAACTTGAATCTGTTTCTTTTAATATAAGGAAGAAGGTCATAGTAAACAATTATGCCATCTTTGATTAAAATCCAGATTCTTCCTCAAAGGGTGCTGTACACAGAGTCCATCTCCTTGTAATTTTCCAGGTGTCAGTAAGAAGCGTTATCTCAGGGTAAGCAGTCTAAAGAGGACAGGCATAATTTCTCCTGTTTCAGTGAACTGTGAGAGATGAGGTTAAACTTGAAAAACCAGTTTTATATACCGGTTGTCCTCTGAGTAACCTTGACTTTGTAAGAAATCATTTAAATAGCCCCAAAACTGTCTGCCTCTGGGAAGCATAAAATAGTTCATAACTTTAAATACACCAGCATAATATAAAATACGGAAATCTATGTGGGAGGCCATTGAGCACATTTACTTCTCACAATGTCTAGTGTTTGTATGCTCTCTAATGTGCTGAGAATCTTGACACCAACAAAAAGCTCCAGTACTAGGAACACATTTGATACAAGCAACACAAGACCCGACCCCAAGTAACTTAAGCTAATTTGTAACGTGGTCCAGATTCATTGTTGTCTTTTTACAGATGTTTAGTTCTGGGAGCCAAAGATGGAGTTGAGTGTTAGAGTGTTGCCTCCTTTGCAAAAGGGCCTGAGTTGGGCCTTTTAAAAGCCAAAATTAATAGATGGGCTGGAGAGATGGCTCAGTGGTTAAGAGCACTTGTTGCTCTTGCAGAGGACCAAGATTCGATTCCCATCACCCACATGGCAGCTCATTTTCATTTGTAACTCCAGTTCCTGGGAATCGATGCCCTCTTTCGGCATCTGTGAGTACCAGACATGTACATGATACCCTCATAAAATATTTTTCAAATAGGAAAAAATTAATAAACAGTAAGTTTAGTTTTAAACTATGCATGATGTTACATGCCTCCAACTCCAGGACTAGGGAGGCTGAGGCAGAAATATCCTGAGTTTGAAGCCAGCCTGGGTTATATAGTGCTACCTTGTCTCAAAAATCCAAACCAAGACAACTGTTGAGATGGCTCAGTGGTTTAAGGCACTTGCTGCCAAGCCTACCAACCAGAGTTCCACCATGGTGGGAGGAAAGAGCCAACAAGTACTGTACCCTTTGACCTCCGTACCATGACACACATGTACTGTGTGCCTCACTGGTGTAATTTAAAAAAGATCAAACCAAACCAAACAAACAAATGAAGAAACCAACAAACCCAAGACCTCTATTGACAGGAGTACAGTTGATGGATCCAGGGAAGGAGGGAAGAGTGGGCAGGGAGACTTCCCAGCATGCTTTGGGGCTAGCACCTGAGAAAGGAAGGGTTAGAGAGACTGGGTAGAGCAGACATCAGTCCCAGCACAGTTCAGGGACTATTTCAGACAGATTGATGGTGAACCCCTAAGACAAAGTTACTTGTAAGCAGATAGCCTCCATGGGATAGAGGTGTGACTTACTCACTTTTCTATTGCTGTGAAGAGACCCCATGGCCAAGGCAAGCCCTATAAAAGAAAGCATTGAAATGGGAGCTTGTTTACAGTTTTAGAGCTTAGTTCATTATCATGACAAGAAGCATACAGGCAGCTGGGTAGTGGTGTCGCATGGGTGGGAGCCCCAGCACTTGGGAGGTAGAGCCAGGCGGATTTCTGAGTTCTAGGCCAGACTGGTCTACAGAGTGAGTTCCAGGACAGCCAGGGCTACACAGAGAAACCTTGTCTTGATAAACCAAAAAAAAAAAAAAAAAAAAAAAAAAGAGTCATACTGGCATAGTGTTGGAGCAATAGCTAACTAAGAGCTTTATATCCTGATCCACAGGCAACAAGCATAGGAAGAAGGGAGGGAGGGAGGGAGGGGGGAGGGGGGGAGAGAGACTGGACCTGGTATGAACTTTTGAAACCTTAAAACCCACCTCTAGTGATACATCTCCTCCAAGGAGGTCACACTTCCCAAATAGTTCATCAATTGGGGACTAAGCGTGCAAATAGCCAATCGGGGCCGTTTTCATTCTAAGACCACAGATGAGAGGAAATGCAATTTCAGTGTAACTGAATTCTAAAATAATCCAGAAAGGACAGGTATAATTTCTTCTGTTTCAGATAAACCATGATAGATGGGGTTAAAGGGCAGGTGGCCTGCCAGGTGGCATGGTGAAGTCCCCTGTGCTTTCCACAGATTTCCCACCCCCACCCCCTGTAGCAAGTTCTCATTATAGCCCAGGCTGACCTTCGGCTCACCAGCCTCTTGTCTCTCAAGGACCCAGGTGAATATGTGGCTTCTAACCTACAGGCCTACAGTTCATGCATCCTACGGTGAACAGACCCAGTAAAGAAACACCTGTCTTCCCCAGGATGAGCTCATTCAGGATTAACTCCAGCCACATTCCTCCCTTGCACACATAGGTAGCATGTGAAAATCAACATGACTTTCTAGGTCATCTATGTACGTTGCACAGACTGGAACAAAAGTTAGCTCTAGCTAGGAGGTGCTGGTGAATGCCTTTAATCCCAGCACTTGGGAGGCAGGGGCAGGTGATCTCTGAGTTTGAGGCCAGCCTGGTCTACAGAGTGAGTTCTAGGACAGCCAGGGCTACACACAGAGAAACTCTTGTCTTGAAAAACCAACTAGGGCTGGAGAGATGGCTCAGCGGTTAAGAACACTGACTGCTCTTCTGAAGGTCCTGAGTTCAAATCCCAGCAACCACATGGTGGCTCACAACCATTTGCACAGCTAGAGTGTACGCATATACATAAAATAAATAAATAAATCTTGAAAAAAAAAAAGAAAAACCAACTAAACAAAAACAAGCAAACAAAATAAAACAAAAATCCAACAACAAAATCCCTTAGTTTTACAGATGGTTAAGACCCAGAGAGCTCAGTGTCCCATTCCACAACACCACCGGTACCATCAGATGACAAATTAGATAGTGAGTTATTGCTCTGGGGTGGGCTCTCCAAGCAGACCGACACATTTTCAGGAAGGGGAAGTGGAGGGTGACATGGAAGTGTTGACCTACTACAGGGACATGCCTGACTATACCAGCGTCCATGTAGGGCCCAGAGCATTGTGTGTGACTTTGGTTACTGTTACTGTGATTGATGCCATGACCAAACGTACCCACATGTCTCTAGATAGTTAGGTTCTTAAGTTTCCATTGAGAGAAGTCAGAATAGGGGTGTCCCAGAGTTCCCTGCCTTTTGGGGGCCTGTCGGAAGCTAATGTCCTTCCCGTTCTGTACCATCCCTGCCTGTCCCCTCAACTTCTCTCTAGCATTAACATCATCTAACATTAGGAGATGCTCCCCAGCTTGGTGATGGACCTGTGCTTCACTTTCTACAGAGCTGCTCTCCATAAGTGAAGCAGAGTGTGGGATGACCTCATACAGAGTGGTTTTCAAATATGTCTACTTAAAATTACACAACATAATGAGTTCCTGATCATTATGTTGTGTCTGGAAACTAGAATTTCCACCCGTATTCACCTTTTTTGCCTTTTGTCTCTTTGTGGCTGGAGTTGGATGCAAGGCCCTGTGCATATGTGTTTCATCTCTGAGGCTCACTAAAGCCTCTTGTAGCTGCTCTTCATCAGAGCATTGTGTGATAGTGCAAAGGTCCAATTATGACAAGTTCCAAAACCAAGGACCTCAAAACTCTTCATTTAACTCTTCCATCTTAATATACATCCACATATATTTTCCCTTTCTTTAAATTTGATTTTATGTTTTTGTTGTATTCCTCAGTGCATGTATGTTCACCATGTGCATGCAGGAGCTAGAAGAGGTGAAGAGAGGACTTCAAATCTCCTGGAGCTAGTTACGGGTGGTTACGTAACACACGTGGGTGCAGGGAACTGAACCTGTGTCCTCTGCAAGAGTCTGTGAGTGCTTTTAACTATTGAGCCATCTCTCCAGCCTCCACATTTTTTAATGTGCATGAATGTTGCTGTGTGCATATGTGTATGTGTAGTGTATGTATGTATGTATGTATGTATGTATGTATGTATGCACATGCATGCCTCCTGCCTATGGAGGCCATAAGAAGGTGGCAGAACCTTTACAACTGGAGTTCCAGGCAGTTGTGAGCTGACACTTGGGTGCTGAGCACCAAAAACAGGTCCTGTGTGACCGCAGTCAGTGACCTTAACCACTGAGCCATCGCTCCAGCCCCCACTCCCATCATCTTGCAACTTGAGCTTTCATTTGTCTTCAACTCTCCTCCACTGCCCTTTAAATCAAAGCCTCAAGCATCTTCCTCCTTTTGCTCCTTATTCCTGTCTTCCCTTCCCTGCCCTTGCTCCTCCTCCCTCCCCTCCCCATTCATTTCCTCCTCGCTCTTCTTTTGTACTACAAGGGATTGAACTCAGGATCATACATTGTAGTCATGCTTTGCCACTAAGCTGCATCTCCAGCCAGCCTTGCTTTCCTTGCTTTTGCTGCTGATGCAGTGGCCTCCTCCTCTTCCTCTTCTTCCTCCTTTTCTTCCTCTTCTCCCCCCACCACCTTTTTTTTAAGACTGGGTTTTACTGTGTAGCCCAGGCTGACCTTGAATTCACCAAGATCCACTTGCCTCTGCTTCCTGAATGCTGGGATTAAACGCATGGGCCATCACATCCATCCAACTTTGCTTTATGAGGTCAGAATTGACAGCCCATCTCCTCCTCTCTCTATCACTGATGGGTCTTTACCTTGACATTTTGGCACACAGATCTCATCGTCACTTAGCTATCTGTTTATATATCATTGTTTCTGAATAATTTGCCAATAAGTTTGGCTGTTTACCTTTAAATATTTTAGTTATATTTTCTAAGAATTGATATTTTCCCTTTTATGACTCTCTTAGTCACTGTTCTTTTGCTATGAAGAGACACCAGGACAGTAACTCCTATACAGGAAGGTGTTTAATTGGGGCTGGCTTACAGTTTCAGAGGTTTGTCCATTATCATCCTGACAGGGAGCATGGGGGCAGGCATAGCAGGCATGGTGCTGGAGAAGTAGTTGAGAGCTACATCCTGATCTGTAGGTAGAGAAATTGGGGGAGAGAAAAAAGGGGGGAGAAAGAGAAGGGGGAACCAGGCTGAGTGTGGGCTTTTTAAATTTCTAAGCCCATCCTCAGTGACACACTTCCTTCAACAAGGCCACACCCACCCCAACAAAGCCACACCTTCTAATCCTTCTCATGTACTGTCATTCCCTGGTGACCAAGCATTCAAATATATGACCTTATGAGGGCCATTCTTTTTCAAACCACCAGAATAACCACAGTGTGACTGTCTCCACAAATTAAAAGCTGAGGCCACACTTTTACAGCATTGTCTAGATAACAATTTTCCTGACTTAGTTTATTAGATTACATTTTCCTACTACCACAAGGTCTACCCTAGGTCCAAGGATTGTCCTAGTGTATCCTGTCTCTGATCTCCTTTAACTTAGAATACATCTACAGCCTCCCTGACCTTTGTCAGGAAGACAGATCCTGTTTTCATTTTATATTTGTTAGTTTCCCTGTCACAGTTGGGTTCCAGCTCCAGTGTCAGCACCAGAATGGTGACACTGTGGCCCCTGAGCCCTCTGACATCACAGGCACATAAGGCATACTGACCTTCTGCAGTACATGGCATGATGACTAAGCAAGACCTTGTCCACTTGCTCCATGGCACTGTTACTGACTATAAAGTGACTGTCGCACTGAGTGACATTCCTAGCAAGATCCTCCAGTCCAGGCATGATAGGGCACAGCTGTAATCCTAGAATTAGGTGGTTGAAACAGGTGGAGTCTGGAGCTGGGCTGGGTTTCATATTAAGATCCTGTCTCAAACAACAAGGCCTTGGAGGTTTGTGCTTATCCCTTCCTTGAGTCCACTTTTCTTCCAAGGCTGTTCTGTAGGGCAAAGGCTGGAAAGGAGAGCTTGAGTTGCCTAAGAGAAAAGGGCTCAGTGCCAGCTGACACGGTCTGCATTTTCAGATGCTCAGGGCAGGGCAGACCACCCTCTGACCATCCTCCAAGGAGAGGGCTCTACACAAGAGACCACGGAGAGACTCAGTTCTGTCTCTCCCAGGATACACAGTCTAGAGATTACCATTCAAAGAGAATGAGGTCTCACAGGGTAGTCACACTCAGACCCAGTACCCAGAATAGACCCCCGAAAGATGATCTCATTGTGCTGTAAGTGAGGCACTCACAGGTTCTGAGGGAGCTGGGGAATGAGGACATACTAAGGCTGGGAGGTCATAGAAGCTCCATTGAGCTAACTTCTGCTTTCAACCTTGAAGGAGTTTGGAGAGAGATGTCCAGAGAAACCAGGAGTCAGTACTTAGAAATACTGGATTAAGTATGACTTTTTCAGTTTCGCTTGGCTAGATCCAGGCTTTGGAGAGGTGCTGTGAGGAATGTAAGAAAGGAATCTAAGAGCATCAGGGAGCAGACCACAGCAATGTCTTGCCTAGGAGGCACTGCATGATGTCGTCTAATTCTTATTTCCAGATACGGATGAAACATGCCCATCCTTCACCAGACTGAGCTTCCACAGTGCGGTGGTTGGCACGGGACTATCTGTGAGAATGATGCTCTACACACAGAGAGACCAGACCTGTGCGCAGGTCATCAATTCCACAGCTCTGGGGAGCTTAAATGTGACCAAGAAAACCACTTTTATAATCCACGGTTTCCGGCCAACGGGCTCCCCTCCTGTTTGGATGGAGGAGCTGGTACAGAGTTTGATCAGTGTACAAGAGATGAATGTGGTGGTTGTTGATTGGAATCGGGGAGCTACAACTGTGATATACCCCCATGCTTCTAGCAAGACCAGGAAAGTAGCTCATATTTTGAACGAATTTATCGACCAGATGTTGGTAAGAAAAATTTCTCTTAGATGACCTTGGTAAGCTTGTTTGGAAGCTTAAAGCCAAGAGGCATCACTTGGTTGCATGGTGTGTGTGGGGGGAGGGGGGCTATTTTGTAACATTTTGTATCATTGTGCGAATCTGAATAAACCCAGGGAAGAGGGTGTGGCTCTGCAAGTTGTCCATCCCACAGCAAAGGGGTACGTTTTAAAGGTTGTAGATCTTAAATCCTCATAATCTTCTGTAGCTAGTGGCAAAAAGCCTTGTGAAAGGAGCACCATTTTGTAAGTACTATGAGAGTGCCTTCGAGTAGGAAAGGCTATGCCTAGAATTGTTAGTTTAAAGGCCTGGACCTCCTTCAACAACCTCCTTCAACGTCCGTAGCTGTTTGGCTAAAAAACCAAGCTTCTAATGTCCAGATTATTCCTGACCACAGTGAAAACACATGGTTCAGCGGGACAGTCAGTGTTTTTGAAAGCCTCCCAAGGCAGACAGGACCTTAGCTTTTATTTAGAGAGTGTTCTCATGAGCTGTGCCCTCCCTTTAACATAACAAAGATGTGACATGAACCAGGTTGAGGTGGCACAAGTCTTTAATCCCAGGGCTCAGGAGGCAGAAGCAGGCAGATCTCTGAGTTTGATACCAGTCCACCTTCCCTCACCTTTTCTTCCTGGGACAGTGACTCCATTAGGAGTTCATCAAAGTGCTTTATCATCTCTTCCCCTATCTGGAAGCCCTAACTAAACATGTCTCTGCTGGACATCCATCAGAGTCAAGAGTGGAGACAAAATTCGGGGCTAGCAGGTTGGTTTGAATCCTGCTCTGTGCCCTCTCCAGTGGGTCAGATGACCTCAACTCTGGGCTTCACTTCCCTTATTTGTGTATTGAAGGAGTCATATTGACATTGCAGGATGCTGTAACTTCCCCTCTTTTTCTGCCATGCCATTGATCCTAAGGCTTATAACATAGGAGGCAAGTGCTCTACCACAGAGCTACCTTTTCAGCCCTCTTGCGACATTCAAATGAGACAACAGGGGCTTAGGAGTTGGCTCATTTGATAAACACTTGGTGTACAAGCAAGAAGACCTTGATTTCAACCCCCAGAACCTAATGAAAAACAGTGCATGCCTATCATTCCCAACCCAGGGGAGAAGAGGCAGCAGACTCTAGGGCTTGTTGGCTCCTCGAGCCAGATCAGCTAACTCCAGGCTTGGTGAGAGACTGTCTCAAAAAATTAGGTGGGGAGGAAGGGAACAGGGGTTTTTTTTTGTTTTTGTTTTATTTTTTTCTTTTTTTCGGAGGAGAAACTTGGGAAAGGAGATATCATATAACATGTAAATAAAGAAAATATCTAAAAAAAATGAGGTGGGGAGCAATTGAGGGAGACATCTTACTTAAAAAGAAAGATTTCGGTCAGAACTGTGTAGCAGTGGCACGGCTGCTTTTGCAGATGGGATCGCTTACACTTGAGAAGAACTACTGAACAGCACATGCCAGAGGTTGAGGTCCAGGTCAAACGTAGAAGGACAGCCTCACTGAGCAACCAAGAGACCCATCCGCTGTTTGTGAAACTTTGGTCAAGCTTACATTGTGTGTTAATAGCCTGCATCAAACCTT
>NW_022196894.1:19670071-19679766 GCF_008632895.1 Mastomys coucha | reverse complement strand
AAAAAAAAAAAAAAAAAGAAAGATTTCTTTCTTCTTCTTCTTCTTTTTTTATGTATATGCATGTTTTGCCTGTGTGTATATGTGTGCACCATGCATGTGTTGGTGCCTACAGAAGTCAGAAGAAGGCATTGGAGCCCCTGGAACTGAATTACATATAGTTGTGAGCTGCTATGTGGATGTGGAGAATGGAACCTGGCTCCTCTGCAAGGGCAACAAGTGTTCCTAACCACTGAGCTATCCCTCCAGCCTGACACCAGACTCTTTGACCTCTGACTTCTACAAATAAGCGTATAGATGTGCATGCATATCTACTCTCACACAAAATAGCCCAAGTGAAAATAGATATAAAGCACTTTGGAATATTCCTCTAAAGTAAACAGGAAATCTCTGCAAGTGTGGTCAATTTCTTGAACTCTTACAATTTATTAATGAACTTCTAGGCCAAGGGAGCTTCTCTGGACAACATTTACATGATTGGAGTAAGTCTAGGAGCCCACATATCTGGATTTGTTGGAGAAAAGTATGAAGGGAAGCTGGGGAGAATCACAGGTAAGGTTTCTGTCAGTTATCAGGGGTCTCTCCTGGGCAGGTGTTCTTTGGCAGAGCATGGCCACACAGGTAGTGTTGAGCTCAGCCCATGTAGGACATTTTGCAAATTGTGTATGTCACAGAAAAGCTTAGTGGTGACTTTATTTTTCGTATGATAACCCCCCCCACACACACCAATATCTCATGGGGATCTGATCTGTGCCGAGAGAGCAACTCACCAGGCATGGCTGCAGACTCACGGATGGAAAAGATGGAAATTCCTGCCTAAATATCAGCGTTCTAGCAAATGCAAATGAAAATAGTGGAATTGCAGGTCAAACCCTAAAGAACAAAGACTCACTCTGGATCTCTTGCCTAGAGCTTAGGAATTTTCCACAGCCATTCACAGGCCTGAGAGCAGGCTGCAGCTTTCAAGAGATTATCATTCACCTTTCCCAGGATTCATCCTCACGCACAGGGTTTTAAATTTAGGGAGACTGTAAGACAGGAGTGTGTGGAAGGAGAGGAAATGTAAATGACTCGAAACACATACCGGGGGTGTGTGTGGTAACCTCTCAGCCCCAAATCCCCTTCCCTGCACCCAACTTGCTGGCATGGCTACCTGGCATTTGTCTTGGATTTTTTTTTCCTCACTTTTCCCAAAAGCCAAGGTTACCTTAATTATCTAATTTCCCTACCTTTCTAGGGAACCAAAGTAGTTTTAAAAGTTCAGAATTGCCGGGCGTGGTGGCGCACGTCTTTAATCCCAGCACTTGGGAGGCAGAGGCAGGCGGATTTCTGAGTTCGAGGCCAGCCTGGTCTACAGAGTGAGTTCCAGGACAGCCAGGGCTACACAGAGAAACCCTGTCTCGAAAAACCAAAAAAAAAAAAAAGTTCAGAATGTATTATTACACTATATTTTAAAAAGCAATATGTCTATACTTGAGAGAGAGAGAGGGAGAGGGGGAGGGAGAGAGGGAGAGAGAGAGAATCCTCACACTTAGAGGACAGAGGTATGGGTTTGCCCCACCCTAGAAATCCCTTTTCTGATAGAGGGGACTGTTTTTTTCCCATGGTGTGTTGCAGTGGGTTCAGTGGCTGGTGTTGACTTATACAATTGCTGATTTCTATGCTGATTTCCTTGGTAGTGTCACTGCCAACTCGAGGTCACTGATCACAGCTAGGAAGAAATGGACCAGATGTACCCTTAAGCCAAGCATTGCATTCTACCCAAGCGCCATGTTCTCCCTGTGTCCTCCTGACCACATGAACTGCAGAGTGCCTATCCTCTAAGTTCAGAAATTCCCCAAGCCCGGCTTTCTGCTACTCTAGGTGCACCCCTCACCTCCTGAAACTCGGACTCAACTTTTGGTCCAGAAATCAATTGTCTACCTCCATGGATGCCCCCAGTTCTCTCCTTACCACCTCCAAGTCTCAAATTTAGTCCCAGCTGTGTCAGGAGAATTCCGAATTCCAGTGTTCTTGCTTGGGTGTGCTCACTGGGTCATGGGGTGGAATGTGATCTGTCACATTCACTATTCTTTCTTTTTTTTTCTTTTTGAACCTTCGTCTACAAAAGCCAATGCTTATTTTGCACCTACAGCCCCTCTCAGTTCACACTGGCTTCATTTCAAGTGTCCAGTGGCTAGAGGTACCTAACAGCTACTGTATTGTTTGTGATCGGACACAAGTTCCTGTTATTTCCTGAGACCAGGGTAGGTCAGTCCAGCACCTGTTTGGCCCTTCACCCTGCTGTCTCTTTGTCAGTTTCCTCTCTTCTGCTTCTCTTCTCCAGGTATATCTCTTGGTTTGATTTCTTTTTAGCTTCCTCCCTCCTCTCTCCCTCCTTTCCTTGCTTTCTTCCTCCCTCCTTTATATGTTTGGTGCTGGAATGAATCCAGAATCTTATGTATGCCAGGCCCAGATTCTGTCATGAGTTGCTTCCAAGATAAGAAGCCTAAATTTTCAACCAGAAGATGTAGGTAGTCTGGCCACAGCCCTTGGAGAAACAATACAGTAGCTCTTAGGTCCCTGTAGCCATTGGACACTTGAAGCCAGTGAGAACTGAGACGGGCTATAGGTGCAAAATAAGCATTGGCTTTTAAAGATGAAGGTTCAGAAAGAAGGAAAAAGAAAGAAAATCAAATCTCACATTTATTATTGAGTGTATTGGAATGACAATTTTTAGGTAGGCTGGTTAAGCAAGATGAATTAGTTTGTTTGTTTGTTTCTTGTGTTGAAGCAAGGTTTTACTCTGTAGCCCAGGTTGGCCTAGAAACTATACCAAGCATATAAAAGTTAGAGGACAATTTACAGGAGTTGGGTCTCTCCTTACACCCTATAGGTCCTGGGATTGAGGTTGTCAGGCTTGGTGGCAAGACCCTTTACCCACTGAGTAATCAATGGCCCAGTTTTGTCTTGTTTTGTCTTTTTGAGACAAGATATAGCCCTGAAGCCCAGATTAGTTTTGAATTCACTTGTACCCCAAGCTGGCCTTGAATCTGAGATGTGAGATGTCCTTTCTTACTTAACCTCTTAAGTTCTCCCATATCTGGTTTAAATATATATATCTGATATATATATATATATATATATATATGATGTATATATATATATGATGTATATATATATGATGTGTATGTATATATGAGATGTATATATATATATATATATATATATATATATATGTTGTTGTTGTAGTTTTTCAAGACAGGGTTTCTCTGTGTAGCCCTGGCTGTCCTGGAACTCACTCTGTAGACCAGGCTGGCTTTGAACTCAGAAATCCACCTGCTTCTGCCTCCCAAGTGCTAGGATTAAAGGTGTGAGCCACCACTACCTGGTTTAAATATATATTTTTTAAAACCAAATTTTTTCTTTTTTGGTTTCTTTGTTTAACAGTCCTGGCTGTCCTAGAACACATTTTGTAAACCAGACTGGCCTCAAACTCACAGAGATTCACCTTTCTGTGCTTTCTCAAGTGTTGGGATTAAAGGTGTACACCACCATACCTGGCTAAAATGTAAAGTTTTTAATTTAATATTTTTGTGTGTGCTTGGAACTGAACCCAGGACATCACTGTATGCAAGGCAAGCACTCTATGATCTGAACAATATCCCCAGCGTTATATTCTTAAAAAAAAAAAAGATTTAGTTTTTAGTGTGCTTGTGTGCATGTGTGTGTGTGTGTGTGTGTGTGTGTGTGTGTGTGCCATGTATGTGCAGGTGCCTGCAGAGGCCAGAAGACAGCAGCAGGTCTCCAGGTTGTATGCTGGGAACTAAACCTAGGTCCTCTGAAAAAGCAGCATCTTGCTGAGGTATCTTTCCAGCCCCATAGTCATTCTTAAAATCAATTCCCATTTGTTTTTAAAACATTTTAGCTGGGAAATGGCTCAGCAGATAAAAACACTTGTCATGTAAGTATGAGGACCAGAGTTTGAATCCCCCACACCTAGATAAATACTGGTTGTGACTCGACTCACCTGTATCCCAGCATTGGGGTGGCAGGTACAGAGGGTCCTTAGAGCAAGCTGGCACCCAATGTCAACCTCCAGACTCCATGTGCACACACACACACATGTGCCCATACACATGCATGCAACATACACATGTTAGGTGACTGCTAGAAACTTTTAACTGCAAATATGGATTCAGGTTCTGGACCATACTTTTCCCTCCATTTTATATGTGCTGGGATGTGGATAGCTTCCACCGCTCTCAGTGCCCTCCCTGATCTAAATGTTTAATCTAGATCTGCAGAAAGGTCTAAGCCAGAGCACCTACTATTTATATTTTTTGGCCAGAAAGTAGTTGGTGTCGTCTGATATGAAGAGGGGAGAGGTTTCTGGGTAAATTCTTTCCAAGGCTGTGGAGTTTTTTCCTACTGTGTTGGGGCCTGTTGTATTGAGGCCACCTGTTGGTCTTGAGTGACTGGGAGTTACCTCACACCTCCCACACCAGTTTCAGTTGGAGAGGACAGAAGAAGAAGGCTGGAGGTGGAGGGACAGGGAAGGGAGGGCTGTTTCAAGGAATCACAAGGACACTGGGAGAGAAGAAGACAGGAAACAGAACCACAGACATTACCTCTTGATTGTACCTGGAACGCAGAAAGGGGAGATGGCCTCAGAAAAGCATGCAGAGGGACTAGGGGAACAATTGTGTGGTAGCACATGATTAGCATGCACGAGGTCTTGGATTTACCCTCCAGCACCTCAAACAAAAAATAAAAAATGAGTGTAAACATAGGATGATACTCATAGGTTAAACTTCCAAGGGAGATACCCTTAAAACCCTCTTTGCACAGGGCTCTAGCAAGTGGGGACTTTGT
The DNA here is from genome assembly GCF_008632895.1 of Mastomys coucha. Lineage (NCBI taxonomy): Eukaryota > Metazoa > Chordata > Mammalia > Rodentia > Muridae > Mastomys > Mastomys coucha. The sequence continues at coordinate 19,674,915 of NW_022196894.1, read as the reverse complement.
TAGAGTTCACATTGTGGTCGTAGCATCCTAAGCATGCTTTTCCAGGTGTTTTACTGCTGTGCTAATGAAACTCAGTTCACCCTGACCAAGACCAAGAATCAGTTCAGGCATTATGGGATGCATTTGATCTGCCTCATCTGTAGTGAGAGATACAGTGCTCTTCCAAACCTAGCCTCTCCAGAGAGTCTCACAGCTTCCTGCTAAGTATGGGTGACCCCAGGGGAAGTCATCCATAAGATGGAGTCATACTGGCCAACCCTGTGACCTGGTTCAAACGAGAGAAGTGATAGATGCCATTAATCCTGACAGGGCAGGACTCTGAGGCAGACAAAAATCCAGTTAAGGACAGCTTAGGCTACATAGCTAATTCAGGCTGGGTTGAGCAATATGATGGAGCTTTGTCAAGGGCTGGGGATGTAGCTGAGTGTAGCTTCATGCGAAAGGTAAGGTCCTGAGTTTAATTCCCATCACTCTCTGATGGTTTTTGCCTGAGGAACTTTTCTAGCTAAGCTGACTCCCTGCTGTGGGGCTCTTTCCACCCCCCTACTGGGCCTCCTCAAGGAGCTGTTCTCAGAGCTACTGTCAGAGTAAACATCCACACTGTGGGAAAAAGCTACAGGCTGTGGATAGGAGTCCTGGCTGAGGGATGAGATGCTAGTGATTACCCACCCAAGCATGCCCTGCAGCCTGTGAGGCCCCCATTCTGGGAGGGCTGCAAAGAGCAGTGACTCACTGCGTAGGGCTGCCAAGCTGCTCTGTTTTTCCTTCAGGTCTTGACCCTGCAGGCCCTTTATTCAACGGGAGACCTCCTGAGGAAAGATTAGATCCCAGCGATGCACAGTTCGTGGACGTCATCCACTCTGACACTGACGGTAATACTCCTGTCTTTGTGTGTTAGTGGCCCCAAGACATTCAGTCGTTGCCACCCCCACCCCACTCCACCTCACTCCCACCCTGCGGATCAGGTTTGTGACACTTAGCTTCCAGGGTGGCCCGTCTCTCTCTCTTATTTCCCTGGGCTGAGAATCCTGTATATCCCAACCCAGAGCACCCCTGGCTGACCCTGGCTTTTGGTGGCTCTCCCAGACACATCTCTTGCGTCTCTCGCGGTGCTGGGTTTCTATCTGTTATTTGGTACATGTGTGAGGATTGGGGTGATGTTCATGGTTGGGTGTCAAAGCTACATGGCAAGACTGTGGCTGAGAAAATAAAAAGGATCCAAATGTCTCAGGGATGAGCCAACTGGGCACTTGGGGAGGGGCGATGCAGCAGCAGAGTGCTCATTTAATTGTGCTTCCTCCTTATGGAACAACTAGCTAACAAGTCGAGGCCCCAAGGCTGAGGATGTAGCTCAATGGTAGTGTTTGTGTGGCATGTCCCAGCACCAGGAAACAAAGACTACCAAGTCAGCCTGAGGTCTGTGAGGTGGCTCAGCCAGGAAGGGTGCTGGCTGCTACTGAACTTGACGACCTGAGTTTGGTCACTGGAATGTATCTGATGCAAGGAGGTTGTCCTCAGACTGCCAAGTTCATGCTGGTACATGTGTACAAAAACACACACAGACACTACACATTTTTGTTTGTTTGTTTTTCGAGACAGGGTTTCTCTGTGTAACCCTGGCTGTCCTGGAGCTCACTCTGTAGACCAGTCTGGCCTCGAACTCAAAACTCCGCCAGCCTCTGCCTCCCAAGTGCTGGGATTACAGGCATGCACCACTGCTACCCGCCCGGTGTTTTTATTTTTTGTTTTTTTGTTTTTTGTTTTTTAAATTACCCCTGACCCTGTATCATGGGCATGCCTGTGTGACAAGTAGTGACTGTTTATCTCTGGGGGGAAATGGATTTTTGTGGACATCCGCATCATTACCGTGACATTTGAAAAACAGTTCCTTGCTTAAGTGCTGTCGTAAGATGGACAGAATAAAACAATTGGTTTTTTATTCTTAAGAAGTGAATTTTGAAGGAAAGAATACAAGCGTTGAAGTGAGGCAGATCCTAGGTTTGGTTCTTTCTAGTGATGCTGAGCCAAACCTCAAGTCCACTAGGCCTGCCCTTTGTCTGAGTTACTTCCACTGACTTCCCCAGGGCTGTGTGGCAGACCGACTGCTCCACCTGGGAATCCTTCCCATATTCAGTCATCAAATCCAGACACTATTGTGGATGCCAGCAAGTGCTGGATGACAGAACTGATATAGCTGTCTCCTGAGAGGCTCTGACAGTGCCCGACTAAAACAGAAGTAGAGGCTCACAGCCATCCATTGGACTGAGCACAGAGTTCCCAATGAAGGAGCTAGAGAAAGGACCCAAGGAGCTGAAGGGTTTGCAGCCCCTTAGGAAGAACAACAATATGAACTAACTAGTACCCTCAGAGCTCCCAGGGACTAAAACACCAATCAAAGAGTATACATGGTAGAATTAATGGCTCCAGCTGCATATGTAGCAGAGGATGGCCTTGTTGGTCATCAGTGGGAGGAGAGGCCTTTGGCTTTGTGAAGGTTCTGTGCCCCAGTGTAGGGGAATGCCAGGGCCAGGAAGCAGGAGAGGGTGTGGTAGTAAGCAGGGGGAGAGGGGAGGGAACAGGGGTTTGTTTTTGTTTTTGTTTTTTATTTTATTTTTTTTCGGAGGGGAATCTTGGAAAGGAGATATTGTATGACATGTAAATAAAGAAAACATCTAATAATAATAAAAAAAAGGAGAAGAAAATAAGGGATCTTAAAAAAAGAAAAAGAAAAAGAAAAAGAAAACAGAAGAGTGTGTGAGCCACCCAGCTGACACACAGAATCTCACAATAGGAAAATTATTATTATGATTGCTACAACACACTGCACATAACATACATATATGTGTAAACATTTACTTATATCTTTTCTGAGACTCTTGCTATGTATCCCTGGTTCGCCTACCATGATGCAGCCCAGGCTGATTATAAGCTGTCAACCTTCTGGTCTTAGACCACAGCTGGTTCTGTTAACCTTTCAATAGAACATTTTCCAATTATTTGGGGGCTTATATGGCTAGAGAACATAAAGTTATTGCATTTCTAGGTGCCCACTTTTAAAAATATTTCCTTTTTAAATCTTATCATCCTGGATCCCACTCTGTTTGAGACAAGGTCTCACTTCTTAGCCCGAGCTGGCTTCAAGCTCATGGCAATCGCCCTGCCTAAGCCTCCTAAGTGCTGGTAGTTCAGGTGTGAGCCACCACACCAGTCTCAGGTTCAAAATTTTTGTTTTTATTCTTTTATTTTTATGAATATGGGTGTTTTGCCTGCATGTATGTCTGTGTACCACGGGTATACCTGGTGCCCTGAGACTGGAGTTACAGGTGATTGTGAGTCACCATGTGGGGCTGGGAACCTAACTGAGCTCTCAGCAAGAATAGATAGTACACTTAGCCACAGAGCCATTTCTCCAGATCGGATCCAAACATTTTAAGATTTTTACCTACTAAGTAAAAATTAATCATTCCACAGCCTGGTGTGTGAAGATTTATCCAATGCAAGAAGAGTCTCCGGGCATTTAGAGAGCTCTGACTAGATGTAAAGAAGAAACAGGTTGCCTTGTCAGCCCTGCAGTGGCCCCTTGCCCAGAGCTCTTGTCTCTGGACACAGGGGGATTCAGCCTGTCACCCTTGTGCTCAGTCAGCCCTGGTGTAAAGGTGACTGCAATTTGCAACAGCTTTGGGCAAGACATTTAAATAGAGTAAGGACCATGATAACAACCACACCCCAGCCGCTGGCTAACCCTGCTGGCAGATGACGTCAGGATGTGCACAATCCTAAGCCCCAAGTGAGCCTTGTGTGTTTTCTTTTAGCACTGGGCTACAAGGAAGCCCTAGGACACATAGACTTCTACCCGAATGGAGGACTAGATCAACCCGGTTGCCCCAAGACAATATTTGGAGGTAAGAGTCATCTGTTATTTTTTGTAAGACAGTAGTTTGGAAAGGGATATTAAAATATCTGATACTGGGGGTTGAAGGGGTGGAAGCAGGAGGATCAGGAATTCAATCCCAGCCAAGAGGCTCTGTCTCAAAAACAAAATAAAACAAAACAAAACAAAAAAACCCAACCAAACAAAAAGCAACCAATAACTTACCTGATGTCAATGGGGCAGTGTAAATAGAAAACAGCCGGGGCTGGTGAGATGGCTCAGTGGGGAAGAGCACTGACTGCTCTTCATGAGTTCAAATCCCAGCAACCACATGGTGGCTCACAACTACCTATAATGAGATCTGACGCCCTCTTCTGGTGCGTCTGAAGACAGCTACAGTGTTCTTACATATAATAAATAAATAAATCTTTAAAAAAAAAAAAAGAAAACAGCCTGAAAAAGTATACAATATTTTAAAATATAATAAAAATGTATAATATATTATAATATTTATAGCAAATTTATATACATTTGTATTATTATATTATTACATATTACTATTATATAAATTTATTTATATTTAAAATAAATTATTTTATTGTCTTATAATTATATTATTATTAGATTATATATTATATAAATTTAAGTATATTTAAAGAAATTTTGTGGGCTGCTGAGGTGGCTCAGGGGGTAAGAGCACTGACTGTTCTTCTGAGGGTCCTGAGTTCAAATCCCAGCAACATATCACATGGTGGCTCACAACCATCTGTAATGAGATCTGATGCCCTCTTCTGGTGCCCTCCCTCCAGCATTTAATTGGGGACTTGCTTACGGTTTCAGAGGTGTAGCCCATTATTATCATGGCAGGGAGCACGAGGGCATCCAGGCAGGGTGCTGGAGAAGTAGTTGAGAGCTACATGCTGATCCATAGGCAGAGAGAGAGGGGGGAGAGAGAGAGAGAGAGAGAGAGAGA
>NW_022196894.1:19666877-19670003 GCF_008632895.1 Mastomys coucha | reverse complement strand
AGAGAGAGAGAGAGAGAGAGAGAGAGAGAGAGAGAGAGAGAGAGACACACGCTGGACTTGGTGTGGGCTTTTAAAACCTCAAAGCCACCAGCTCAGTGACACACTTCCTCTAAACAAAGCCACACTTCTTAATCCTTCTAATCCTTTCAAATAGTACCACTCCTTGGTGACTAAGCATTCAAATATATGAGCCTATGGGGCTTTTCTTACTCAGACCACCACACCATTAGAGAGCCATTTTGTGTAAGCCCACCTTGTCCACAGGATTGGCACCTCCTCTCACCTTCCAACCCCTCTCTCAGAGTGGCCCTCTGCAGCCCTCCTTGGCGTCATTCCCCAGTGTCCTGTTTTCATGATGGCCTTTCTTCTTCCTTTTGTACTTTTCAGGTGTGTGGATTTGCTTTGTGGGTCAGAGTTCCATATGCCATTTCTCAGGAGCCATCCATCTTGGGTTTTGTGTCTTGTTGTTTTTTGTTGTTGTTGTTGTTGTTGTTGTTGTTTTGATACAGGGTCCAGAAGCTTTTCTTTTCTTCTTCTTCTTCTTTTTTTTTAATATTTTTTTAAATTTATTTATTATATGTAAGTGCACCAGAAGAGGGCGTCAGATCTCATTATGGGTGGTTGTGAATCATTGTCATTTCACACACACTTTCTGTCTCTCTGTGGTATGGGTGTAGTGTGTCTTTTTCTTGGTTTTTCAAGACAGGGTTTCTCTATGTAGCCCTGGCTGTCCCGGAACTCACTCTGTAGACCAGGTTGGCCTCGAACTCAGAAATCCACCTGTCTCTGCCTCCCAAGTGCTGGGACTAAAGGCATGTACCACCACTGCCCGGCTAGTGTGTCTTGTGTTTGTATGTAGTGTATATGTGTGTAGTCTGTATATGTATAGTGTGTGTGTGTTTGTGTGTGGTATGTGTATGGTATGTGGTGTGTGTGTAGTAAGGTTCAATGTGTATGTATGGAGTGTGTGTTATGTGTTTGTGTGTGGTGTGTATGTATGTCGTGTGTGTATAGTATGTCTTGTGTGTGGTATGTGTTTGTGTACAGTGTGTGTATATGTGGTGCATGTGTTATGTGTTTGTGAATAGTGTGTGTGTGTGTGTGTGTGTGTATAATGTGTTTGGGTGTATGTGGTGTATGAGTATGGGTGTGCATCTGCTGCAGTGTGCACATGGATGTCAGGACAACTTTGGGGAGTCAGCTCCCTCCTTCCACTTGTTTTTGAGGGAATGTGCTGCACCTGGGCATCCTAGGCTAGCTGGCTCGTGAGCTTCATGGCAATCCTCCGGTCTCTGACCCTCATCCTGCTGTAGGCTGTGTGCCACTGTCTCAGGCTTGTGCAGCAGGTTCTTTCCTTCTCACCAGGTCTACCCCCTTGCTTTTGGAGATAAGTCTCTCACTATTCTGGGGCTCTCTGATTAGGTAGGCTGGCCAGTGAATCCTGGAAATCTGCCTGGCTCTGCCTTTCAAGTAAGTGCTGGGATTATAAGTGCATGCCACCAAGTCTATTTTTATTATGTTTTAATGGTATTTTAAATTATTATGATATTTAATTTTTTCAAATGTTTTTTTTCTATTTTTATTGTATGTACATTGGTGTTATTGCCTGCATCTATTTCTGTGTGAGGGTGTCAGATCCCTGGAACTGGAGTTACAGGCAGGTGTGAGCTGCCCTGTAGATGCTGGGGATTGAATTGGGGCCCTTTGGAAGAGCAGCTAGTGCTCTTAACTGCTGAGCCATCTTTCCAGCCCCTAAGCCTGGCTCTTTAAATGTGGGCTCTGGGGATCTATGTCAGGTCCTCTTGCTTGCAGGCGAGCAGTTTGCCATCTAGGTTGTCTCCCTGGCCTCTTTTTCTCTCTCCAGTGAATGGATCTTCACCTTTCCCCTCTCCCTTCTAGAGACACATGCACCCGGGGCATTTTTCTCCTTCCACCTTCCTTCGCTTCACACTAACCCACATCCTCAGTTTCTGTACACATGGGGGGAGGCTGAGTTGGAGGACTTTTTCTCAGCTCAGTCTTCCCCAGAGTCTCAGGGCTAGGTTTCACAGAGCCCGGCTTCTGTGAAATTCTTCCCTTCTGTGTTCTGAGATGCTAGCTGAGACATTGAGCATTTCAATGGTCCCTGATCCCTGAGGATTCTCTGAGTGTAACTCTCCCCAGGCTGAGCCACAAACATTAGTTTTTCTTCTCTCTTTAATATTTAATCTGCTTTTCTGGCTTCAGATTTCACTTTGGAAATGGGGAGAATTGCTGGAAACAAGCTAAGCACGTCTTCAGTCTTTGGACGCCACCTGCCAGGCCACATGACTCTGAGGCCTTCAATCTTAGAATGTCTTTCTTCTTGCACCTGCTTCCTATTGGTGCCCACCTGAGGCCAATTCCAAAGAGGTGATGCTCATAGGACTTAAAACCCAGGCTCATCCCTTTTCTTAAAAAAAAAAAAAATCCCACAGTAATTATCTTTATGTGTATGAGTGTGTGTCTTTATGTGTATGAGAGTGAGCAGGTGGGAGGCGATCAGAGGAGTCACAGCTCCTGGAGCTGCATTACAGGCAGTCCTGAGCTGCCTGATGTGGATGCTGGGAACTGAACTTGGGTCCTCTGGAAGAGCAACAGTTGTTTTTATCACCGAGCCAGCTCTTCAGTCTCTTTCGTTTGCCTCTTTTTTTTTCTCCTTCTTTTGTTTCTGTCTTAGTCAGGAGCCTTAGCTCTAAGGCTCCACCCCCATGCCCTGGTAGCACTGGTATTTATACTATTTATACCTCAGGCTGGCAATCTCATGGCAATCTTTGTCAATGAATAACTAAGTTTTCACTCAGAGAGACTAAGAGATAGGGTCTTTTTGTTTGTTGTTTTATATTTTTTGAGACAGGGTTTCTCTGTGTAGACCAGGCTGGCTTGGAACTCAGAGATCTGTCTGCCTCTTGACTCCTGAGTGCTGGGATTAAAGGCGTATGTCAACATCACCATGCAAGATAGTTCATTTTGAAGTCAAATACAATGGTCATGGCTTAGGAACATAGCTATATGTTACCTCAAATCCGACACAGTCATAGTTTCATCAAGTTTACTTTTAATTTTTTATATTGTTTGGTTGATAGCTTCATCCAGTTACACAATTAA
>NW_022196894.1:19656877-19661877 GCF_008632895.1 Mastomys coucha | reverse complement strand
AAATAAAAAGTCAAACAGAAGGACTCTGAATATAGCTTAGTAGTAGATTGCCTGCTTTGCATGAAAATGATTTCTAGCAGGAGAGAGAGAGAGAGAGAGAGAGAGAGAGAGAGAGAGAGAGAGAGAGAGAGAGAGAGAGAGCCATGTGTGTTGTGTGGGGTAAAGAGTGCACACTTGCATGCATAAGAATCTGGGTCCTATTTTCAGAATAAGACTAACAAGACCCCATTGCTCTGCAGTAGCAATGCTGTTTTAAGTACAGGTCTCAATCTGGCTTAATATTGAAAATGAAGGCATTGCTGAAATCTATCCACATGACCAGCGTGTGCTGCTCTGGTTCCCCACCTAGCTACCAAGGACACAGTAAGGGAAGAAGTCACAGTAGATTCATTCTGCACCCCAGTTCTTAGGATGGGGACAGCCAGCAAGAGGGAAGAGCATGGACAGGATGTTCTCCATGACCTCTCTCAGCCTTTAGCCATTGTGGTGGGGACTGGAGATGAAATGGGAGGGAGTTGTGAATGTAAGAAACTGTTCTTGCTTCCTCTGTGGCTTTCATGTTTATATAATACAGGTTGGTATTTCTGGCTTGTTTTGTAGGCTACTATGCTGACACCTGGAAAGAGTACTTATGGGACAGAGATCCTCCGATGACGAAGGCATTCTTTGACACGGCTGAGACAAAACCATACTGCAGTGAGTGGTAACTGCATTGGGTGTACCGCCTGATCCAGGCATTCTGGAGAGGACAGAGTCTCAGCTTTCTAGGTCCTTCCTGGAAATGAGGATTGTGCTAGATAGAGCTACTGTTCTTACAAATAAAACTCAAGTCAACAATTCAAACAGTATTTTTTAAGTGTGTGTGTGTGTGTGTGTGTGTGTGTGTGTGTGTGTAAAGTTCAAGGTCATTCTTGCCTACATAATGAGTTTGAAGGACCTGGACTGAGAAACAGTGTTAAAGACAAAAGGGAATTCTTCCTTGGACCTTTGCAGAAAAACTCTAGAGGAAGAGAAAGGGATCCTGGCTTTTTAGACCCCACCCTCCTGGGGAGCACTGGGATGCCTCACTTATGATGTTCTCTCCCTATTTTACAGTATATCATTATTTTGTGGACATTGTATCTTGGAACAAGAGTGTAAGAAGAGGGTTCATTACAATCAAACTGAGAGGTGAAGATGGAAATATCACAGAATCCAGAATTGATCAGTAAGTTGGTCTCTGAGCTTGTGTTTTCTGGCTCAGACACTTTTAGCAGCCGATAGATTCCATTCTCTGTGCTACAGGAGGCAGAGAGGACATTTGCTTGTGGGCTTACCTCTGTGTGCTGTAAGTGCAGTTGGTACCACGGCTCTCTCCCCATCTTCCCTCCACCCTTCCTTTTTTCTTCTGCATGTCCTCTCTCTGTGTTCCCCTTGCTTGTTGTCACTTTTCTTCCTTCTCTTTTCATTTATAGCAATTAAACGGTTAATAATAAAAGCCATCCACCCTCTCTAAGTTGAAGCCATAAGGGACTGGGCTAGTTTAGGTGTGCTGATGGACTGCATGGTAATCACATCACTTGGGAGGCAGGGGCAGGAGTTTTGTGGCACATGTGAGGCTAGCCTGGTCTAGACAGGAAGTCTACATCCAGCTGGACTTATATAGTAAACCCTGTCTCAAAAACCAAAAGGAGCCAAGCAGTGGTGGCATATGCCTTTAATCCCAGCACTTGAGAGGCAGAGGCAGGCGGATTTCTGAGTTCAAGGCCAGCCTGGTCTACAGAGTGAGTTCCAGGACAGCCAGGACTACACAGAGAAACCCTGTCTCAAAAAACCAAACCAAACCAAACCAAACCAAACCAAAAATAAAAACCAAAAGGTGCTGGAGTGATACTCAGCAGTTAAACTCACTGGCTGCCCTTCCAGAGGACCCAGGCTCAGTTCTCAGCACCCAAGTGGTGGCTCACAACCATCCATAACTATAGTTCCAGAGAATCCAATGCCCTCCTCCATCTTCTAAGGGCATCAGGCATGTACGTGTGGTATACAGACAGACATGAAGACAAACACCTAATACATACAAACATCTACAAGAGTGTGCAGACATAACCATTTCACACTGTACACATAGATCAGAAGTTTAATCAACACTCCATAAATGCATATAATTATGACTTGTCAATACAACAAATATTAATTTTTAAGCATAGAGGAATATACAACCTAAAAAAGCAAGTCAATGCTTGCTAAGGAGAATCTTGACAGATTCTGTTTTTCACATGTCTTCTTTTTGAAAACAGAATCACATTTTATTAAACAGTTCTTAGGTTTAAAAACCAAGGAGGAAATTTAGAAATATTCAGATACTTTGTATTTTAAAAATTCATTCATTTTTTTTGTTGGCTTGTTTATTTACTTATTTGGGGACAAGTTCTTGCTATGTGTTCTAGGTTGGTTTCAAATGCATGATCCTTCTGCCTCAGCTTCCCAAGTGCAGGGACTTCAAATGTGTGCCCCTATCAATGGCCCTAATTTTCAGTTTTCTGTAAGTACATATTCATATGTACAGTTTTTGTTGTATGTACATATATTAGTATGTATGTGTTAATACTTTATTCTGTCACTTTTCTAATCAGGGGAAGTTAGAGAGAAGCTCTTTACTTAAGCAAAAGAATGTGAGGGTCATGTATTCAAATGTGCAGTCTCCTGTGTCTTCGAGGTGCTTGTGCCACGTGCATTAAACACTAAACAGCAGGTTTTGGGCAACTGGAAATTGCTTTGTGGCTCATTGTAAGCAACTAGTATGTGTGTACAGATGGCTTGGAGGTGGTTTTATTTGTTTATTTTTGGTGCTGGGAACTGGACCCATGGCCTTCCTTGATCTTGGAAGTAGCTATGCTCCCCATGATAGCAAGGCCCATGGACCTTTATCACAGAGAGTACACGCTCTGTCACGACCAGCACCCCAGCCTGAAGGATGCTCGAGTTGGCTAGTTTTTGTCAACCTGACATAGGCCAGGGTCATTTGGGAAGAGGGAACCTTAATTGAGAAAGTACCCCCATCAGATTGCCTGTAGGCATGTCTCTGCAGCCATTTCTTCAGCAATGATTGACATGAGAGAGCCCAGTGTAGTCTGGAGGGCACCACCACTGGCAAGTGGTCCTGAGTTACATAAGAAAGTGGGTTGAACAAGCCAGGGAGAGCAAGCTGGTAAGCAGTGTTCTTCCAAGGCCTCTGCCTCAGTTCCTGCCATACTTGGGTTCTTGCCTCGAATTCCCTCAGTGATGGACTGTGGTCAGATGTGGAAGCTAAATAAACCCTCTCCCCCCACCCAAGTTGTTTTTGGTTATTTCTATACAGCAATAGGAAGCAAACTTTAAAAATGCATCTTGGATTTATAATAGTAGCTTTTGGTTATCGAATCCAGTATGTGGCATACATTGCCTCGGGAATTTCTAGCCCACTGTGAGATACTAATACCACAAACTCTATAAATGAGGAAACTGAGGCTAGAGAGCCAAGTGGTTTAGCCAGAGCCACATACCTAGTTGGGGTCAGTGTGGCCAGAGTGGCAGCTCTGTCCACCAAGCACCTGTATCATTGTATGGCTCCTCCCACTGAGCTACTCCCCCATCCTCACCCTCACACTTGAAGTTTGTGAGCAGTGTTTTTTTTACGGTTCCCCATGGATTTGTTTCTGATCTGATAGCCCCATGTTTGGAGTGAGCTAGTATTTTCTGGAAGGGCAGCAGTAGGGAGGACATCTTGAGGAATAAGCCTCAGGTGGGATATGGGCTTTGGGCTGAGGTAAGAGGACCAAAATGGACAGCTGACCTGAAATCCAGCCTTTCAGAACACACAGCACCCAAGGAATCTCAAGGACACTGTGCAGTTACACATAGGAAGGGGCAGGTCGGGGCTCTGACCAGATTCGGGTGTTCACACCAGCAACCGCTTTCATGTCCTCTTTAACGTACATCTGAGAGCTTTTATTTATTTATCTATCTATTATTTATTTATTTATTTATTTATTTTGTTTTTTTCAAGACAGGGTTTCTCTGTGTAGCGTTGGCTATCTTGGAACTCACTCTGTAGACCAGGCTGGCTCAAACTCAGAAATCCTTCTGCCTCTGCCTCCCAAGTGCTGGGATTAAAGGCATGCGCCACCACTGCCTGGCTAGAGCTTTTATTTTTTACTGAGTGAAGGTTGGCTAACTGTAAATCCCTAAATTGGAATTTTGAAATATTGTCTTGTTTGTTTTGAGACAGAGCCTCATATAATCCAGGCTGGTCTTGAACTCACTAGCATTATCTTCTTGCCTTCACATTTTAATCCAGACTAAGGCCTTGGTCCAGTAAGTTGGTTCAGCGGGCAGCACCACTGGCTGCTCAGCCTGATGACCTATTATGGTGGAAAAAGAACCTATTCCCACAAGTTGTCCTCTGACCTACATTGTGCCATAGTGTGCACATAGACACACAGTCTATAGTGTGCTCCTGGACACACAGGAGGTGAGGTGGGAGAGAAAAGGAAACAATAAATGTAATTTAAAATAGTTGTATATTAAGAGCTAAGCTTTAAGAAAGAGAAAAAGCAAATTCAAGATGGAGACCAAGCCGAATAGTAAGAACAACGGGTTCGATTTCCATAGCTCCACTCATGCAAGCCCTCTGCCGTGGCTCCAGGTGATCTCCCAGTTTGATCTAGTACTGGGAAACGGGGAGAGTTGGAGCCTTAACATCTTCAAAACACATTCTTTGGTATTTCATTTTTTAAAAAGATTTATTTTATTTATTTTATGTGTATGAGTACACTGTAGCTGTACAGATGGCTGTGAGCCATCATGTGGCTGCTGGGAATTGAACTCAGGACCTCTCCTTGCTCCGGCCCCACTTGCTCCAGTGTAATACACTGTAGCTGTCTTCAGATGCACCAGAAGAGGGCATCAGCTCACATCAGGGATGGTTGTGAGCTACCATGTGGTTGCTGGGATCCGAACTCAGGACCTTTGGAAGAGCA
>NW_022196894.1:19646643-19656867 GCF_008632895.1 Mastomys coucha | reverse complement strand
ATGGTGAAAACATGTATTTTGAATTTGCAGCTGAACTTAATTTAGATGATCCCAATTTTGTTGGCAACATCCAATGCATCATAACCTGAAACCCAGCGATGCTCGGGCTTCTCTCTCTAGGAAGTCTCTGCACTGTTTTTATTTCTCTGCCAAGCTGCGGAAGGAAGCCACAGATAACAAACACCTGGATTTGGGGCAGTGGGTTGGCTCCAGACATAGACCTCAGATTGGAATTAGGGGGTTCCACAGGTGTTTGCTACCCACTGGAACCTCATCTAAGGCTCCATGCGGTATGGAAGGGCCCTAAGAACTCTGAGCCAGTTTCATCTCTCAACTGTTGCGTAAGCCCTACCACACAGAGAGCCTGGACCCCAGAGCAGCTGTGGCTGTGCCCGGAGATACAGACAGCATCCTGAACACAGTAAACTGTCACAGTAGCCCACGACCCCAGTGCCATTTTGGAGGTCAGTAGCTTCATTTAGGCAGACCTATAGAGTCAGGGGCCTTTGCTCACGAAAGCCAGCTTCGGTACGCAAATGGACCACACTTGGAGGATGGAAGCCACTTTCTCTCATCAGTGATTTATGTTATATTCATTTAAATGAACATATATTCATCTTATATTCTATATATTAATTTTAAAGTGCCATTTCTTCCTTCCAGTGAGCCATCTGCATTCCAGAAATACCATCAAGTGAGTCTCCTCGCAAGATTTAATCGAGATCTGGATAAAGTGGCAGAAATTTCCTTGTTGTTCTCCACAAAGTCTGTAGTGGGCCCAAAGTACAAGCTCAGGGTCCTGCAAATGAAGCTGAGGTCCCTGGCTCATCCAGACAGGTGAGCCGTGCGCAGGTCTGACACGCTCAGGGTCCTGCGAATGAGGCTGAGGCCCCTGGCTCATCCAGACAGGTGAGCCATGCGCAGGACTGACACGCTCAGGGTCCTGCGAATGAGGCTGAGGCCCCTGGCTCATCAGACAGGTGAGCCATGCGCAGGTCTGACATGCTCAGGGTCCTGCGAATGAGGCTGAGGTCCCTGGCTCATCCAGACAGGTGAGCCATGCGCAGGTCTGACACGCTCAGGGTCCTGCGAATGAGGCTGAGGTCCCTGGCTCATCCAGACAGGTGAGCCATGCGCAGGTCTGACACGCTCAGGGTCCTGCGAATGAGGCTGGGGTCCCTGGCTCATCCAGACAGGTGAGCCATGCGCAGGTCTGACAAGCTCCTGTTGCCTCTCTCCCCTTCCTTATCTAGCTCCCATTTTTCTTTCTGAGAAAGTCTTATATTGTAGCCCAGGCTGGCCTCAAACTTGTGACAGTTCTACTGCCTCAGCCTCCAAAGTGTTGAATTTCTTTTACTTAAAAATTTAGGGTACTGCAAAAGTATTTAGTAATACAAGATTCTCTAAGAAGGTATTCACTATATCTTAAAACAGGAACTTTTAATTGATTGATTAATTATTTATTTGTTTATTTATTGTTGGGCCTAGGTTGGGCCAGACCAGTGTTTCTAGCTGGTCTGGAGGCTGAGGGGGAGGATCAAAGGTTTAAGAACTCAAGAGGCTACATGAGTTCAATACAAACCTGGGAAACTTATCCAGATCCCATTTCAAAAACAAGGAAGGAAAAACCAGAGTGTAGTGATTTACAATCCCAGCACTTGCAAAGTGCAGGATTGAGAGTGGAGCAGAGAACCTGGGTTAGATTCTGAGCACCCACATGGTGCTTTACGACCAGCTAGTAACTCCAGCTGTAGAGGAACCTGGTGGCCTCATCTGACCTGCACAGGTGCCAGGCATACACGTGGTCCACATACACACAAGCCGGCACACCACTCATACACAAGATATAAATCTTTAACAAAGGATTGGAGTAGAATTGAGTAGAATTTCACACCCTGCTTTTCTGCGCGTGACTGCCTTCCCTAGCTGTGGTGGTTTGAACATGCTTGGCCTGTGGGAAGTGACACTATTAGGAGGTGTGGCTTTATTGGAGGAAGTGTGTCACTGTGGGGTGGGCTTTGAGGTCCCATGCTTAAGTTCCACTGAGTGCAGAAGGGAGCCTTCTCCTAGCTGCCTGAGGAAGACAATAAGATCAATATGTAGAAATCTCAGCTCCTCCAGCACCATGTCTGCCTGCATGCTTCCATGCTTCCTGTCATGATGATAATGGACTGAACCTCTGAAGCTGTAATTAAATATTGTCCTTTAGAGCTAGGCAGTGTTGGCGCATGCCTTTAATCCCGGCACTTGGGAGGCAGAGGCAAGCAGATTTCTGAGTTCAAGGCCAGCCTGGTCTACAGACTGAGTTCCAGGACAGCCAGGGCTATACAGAGAAACCCTATGTTGAAAAACCAAAACAAACAAACAAACAAACAACAACAACGAAAATGTCCTTTGTAAGAGTTGCCTTGGTCATGATGTCTCTTCACAGCAATGAAAGCCTAACTAAGACAGAAGTTGGTACCAGAGAGTGAGGTACTGCTGTGATAGGCCTGACCATGCTTTTGTTTGGAGGAATGTGTATTTTGGAACCTTAGATTTGGGAAACAGAGGAATGCTTTAACTGGGGCTTAATGGGCCATCCTGGGTAGGACTATGGGAGACATTGGTGCTGAGAGTGATTTGAACTAGGTGGAGCTAGCATCCTACACAGTGACTCACTTCTCCAACATGGCCACACCTCCTCCAAGGCCTCACCCCTCCAAGACCACACCTCCTCCAAGGCCACACCCCCTAATAGTGCCACTCCCTCTGGGCTGAGTTTATTCAAACCACCTCACCAGCCTGTTGTATTAGAAACTGCTGCTCTACAAGTCCACTCTGGAAGGAGGTGATGAGGCTTGCCTGACGAGACTGGGCGGGTTGTGTTAGCTCACTGACGAGGGTCTTTGGTTTCCCCAGGCCTCACTTGTGTCGATATGATCTCGTCCTTATGGAGAATGTTGAGACATTCTTCCGACCTATCCTGTGCTCCAAGCAGCAGATGTAGCTGCTGTTGAGACCTGTGGGCAGTGGTGATGTCAGGATCTCTACGACTACAGGCCTTTAGTGCCTCACCCTACTGCGTCCTGAAGGCTCCCAAGGCATGGGGAAGAAAACCAAGGTTATTTTCGGCTGTGTTCCAAGGATGTCACATCACAAAATGTCAAAGGACCCGTGATTATGAAACAGCACTGGGAGGGGAGCCCCTAACTAGGGCAAGACAGAAATAGCCCAGCTCCCTATAGCAAAGCACTTTGTCTGGCTGCATCCTTAGGCCGTGCTGGTTCCCCAATGTCGAATCTGCTGCCTGTCATACCACACCCTCAGGACCGTGGGGCAAGCATCTAAGAGTAAAGTAATGCCTGGAGGCCTCACAAGAAATCTGTGTTCCCTGTGCCCAATCCTCTGCCGTCCTGGCATGAATTGAACTAGAGAATGAACTGGACTACCTCACGGGAACTGTGGGTTGGGAGGGCCAGTCTGTGAAGGTTTTGTGAAATCCCTTGCGTCCCTTGGGCGGACTACTGTGAGCATGCTTTTATTCTGATAGGGTTTAGCTTTCACTTAAAGATACAAAATCTCTCTTTTTTTCAACACCAGCTTTCCTCCTGGACTGTTTGCTTCGGGGCGACAAGAGGGCTCTGGCTTCATCCAGCCCTTTCTGAAGTGATGCTGACTGCCAGAGGTATTGGGATGGGCTCATAGCCCTGAGGCCTGTGCTGCTAAGTGGAAGAAAGAGAAAAAACAGGGGTGGCATTGCAGCATGTGGACTGGGCAGGCGAAAGGCTGCAGGGAAACTGGCCTGCTTTCACTGAAGTTGCGAAAGTGTCAATTACAGGGTTGTTTTTCTGCTCTGGGTTTGAATGTGCTGCACTGAGCCCTGTTCTAAGCTTCAGGCATTTTCCAAAAGCAGTCCCTAAGACTGTTTTCTTAAAAAAACAAAAACAGAAAACAAAAACCAAAGCTGGGTAGGGATGACGCACACCTTTAATCCCAGCACTTGAGAGGAGAAGCAGGTGGATCTCTGTGAGTTTGAGGACAGCCTGGGCTACAGAGCAAGTTCCAGAACAACTCGGGCTGCACAGAGAAATTTTGTCTCCAAAACAAAAACAAACAAATGAAAGGTTTTCTTTCCTTCTTACTGGTGTAATCCATAATTATTCCAGGAAATTCTTTAAGATGTATAGATGCAAGATAAAAATAAACTGTGCACAATCCTGCCTGTTAGAGAGGTTAATGTTGATCTTTAGACTTGCTGCTCAAACTTGTGGGGCTTACTCAGATTCAGAGCATAGCTGGCTCTTGGGGCACGGAACCTCTGAGAGATCTTCCCAGGCCTCCCTGGAGGCAGATGTGACTCCAAACATTTCTGAGTGACAGTGGTAAACAGGCGTCACACAAGGCCTGGGATAGAGAGGGTAAAGTGAAAGCAGAACAGTTAGAGGGTCCAGATGCCTGGGGTGAAGGTGAGTCCCACCCACCCCACATCTGTGACCACTTGGGGAAGGTGTCACAGGCCCAGGACCTTTCTCTTCACTGACTTACCCCAGCTGTTGTAAAGAAAGGACACCGTGAGCAAATGGATTGAAATCCACACTGTCTTAGTTTCTTTTCCTGTAGTTATGATAAAATGCTCTGACAAAAACAATGTGAGGATGAAAGGGTTTGTTTTAGCTCACAGTTCAGGGTATACAGTCCACCATGGCAAGGAGTCAGGGGAGCAGCATTGTAAAAGCGGCCAGTTATATCACTGCCACAGTCAGGAAGCAGGGTGATGAGTGCATGCTTTCGAGTATGCAGCTCAGTTTCCTGACACAGTTAAAAAATTATTACACTTTATCAATTGATTGTGTGTGTGTGTTTGTATTTGTGCACACATGTCACACACAGTACAAATGTGGAGTTCGGAAGGGAACTTGTGGAAGTCAGTTCTCTTCTTCCAATGTGTGGGTCCCAGGTATCTATCTGGTCATTAGGCTTAGAGGCAAGTATGTTTACTAGCCGAGGCATCTCACTGGACCAGTTTCCCAGCTCTTACACAGTTCAGACCCCTGTCTAGGGAATGGTGCCACCTACAATGGGCAGCTCTCCATAAATGTAATCAAGATCATTTCTGAGGCTGGACAGATGGCTCAGTGGTTAAGGGCACTGACTGTTCTTCCAGAGGTCCTGACTTCAATTCCCAGCAACTCCATGGCGACTTGAAACCATAGGATCTGATGCTCTCTTCTGGTGTGTCTGGAGACAGCTACAGTGGACTCATATACATAAAAATAAATAAATAAATCTTAAAAAAGAAAGATAATTCCCCATAAACATGAGGCCCATTACTCAAGTGACTCTAACTTCTGTCAAGCTGATAGTTACTACTATAATCACCATAGTAGTTTATTAGTCAGAAATATATGTTATATGCATATAAAATATTAGACTAATATATGCGATAAATGGGATTTATTATGGGGTTTATTAGAATAGCATACAGGTGGTGGTTCAGCTATTCCGATGATGGCTGTCTACCAACAGAGAGTCTTAGAATCCAGTAGTCGTTCAGTCCACGAGACTGTCTGTCTCAGCTAGTCTTCTGCATACAACAGAATCCTGAAGCAGTAGACTGTAACACCAGTGGAGGTATGGGTTTGTTGTCTAGAGCATGCATGGAAAGAGAGCAAGCTGCCTTTTCCCACATCTTTTACAGAGGCTGGGCAAGAAGTTTAAAGGTGGATCTTCTCACTTCAAAGATCCAGATTAAAAGTGGGAACACTTCAAATTATTTAATTGAGAAAAATATTCCTCACAAGTGTGCCCAGACATTTGGGTTTTAGTTAACTCCAAATGTAGTCAAGTTGACAACCAAGGCGAGGCATCCTAGTGCTACACATCTTCCAGGCTTTCCTCCACAGTAAGAGTGTCTCTGAGTGGAGGAAGGCTCCATGCCACGCCTTCTCATAAGGAGTACCCTGCCACATTCCTCAGCTTTCTTCAAGCACTTCGGACAGTGAGTCCACACTGAGGGGTTTTGATTTTTATTGGTCCTATATTAGCATAGCCACTTTTTGTCCTCTTTCCCTTGTCCCCAGAGGGTCAAAATAACAGTGTACAAATGTCAAGAGTGGGAAGTTCTGTCAAAGCACCAACTCTTTGGCCCCTGAGTTTTTAGCACAATACTTTTGTAGCACAGTAGTTTAGCTATTGTAGGCCCTGGATAGCTGCTAAGGAATGTGTAGGAGCATGAAATGAATAAGAAAGCAAGTCCGTTGTGCAGTGGGGACATGTTTCAATGACTTCCAGATTATTGGTGATGAGTAGGTGAAGCCAGTCAGAGGGGTAGCCACTCTCTTCTCCAAACCTTTCCCTTCCTTGAAAATATTTGTTTTCCTGAACCAGGGTTTTGCTATGAAGTTCCGGCTAGGTTTGAACTCTGGATCTTCTTACTTCAACTTCCCTGGGATTATACAGGTGTGGTGTGGGGCAGTGGACTGTGAGAAGTGACCTGGTCCTTGGTTGACCTAAAGGCTTTGAAGCCCTGGAGACCCTGAAGGGATGGTAGGAGCTATGCCTGCTAATAGGCCCCTGTCATGTAGCCACAGGCTCCCATAGATTTGTGGCCATCAGTCATGTAATAACAATGTTCCAAGCCCTTCCATGTGAAGATGAGGCATCCCTAACATCTCAGACCAAGACAATAGGAAAAGAGACATGACCTGTGGTCACATAGGCTCAAGACAGAGATCTCCATGCTAATGAGGTACCAAAAGGCCCGGAGGGTGTTGTCAATAAGTTTTCCTTCCCAGACGCGCCTCCCTGCAAAAGGTATTTAACCTCAGTCTCCCCTGAGAAGTGGGGTATAGTTTTACACATCCACTTTCTGCCATGACAATAAATGCCTTAAAACAATGGCCCGCCTCTTTTCATCGACATCCGCTGTGGGCAGCCATGGAGAAGGCCTTCGCCTACAGAGACACTGTCTAGTCTCCCCTAGAAGGCATCTCTGTGTTCCCAGCCACAATCACCATCAAGCCCTCCGCCCATCAAAGCAAGGACTCTCCCCATGGGACTAGCTGGGGCTTCCTCTTCCCCACCCCATTTCCCCCCACCCCAGGCTAGATTCAGCCCATGGGCCCTCACTCTATTCTCAGTTCTTCTGAGACTCCCAGCAGTGCTTGGGTATCCAAGAGCCTGGGAACTCCATGGCCCCAGCCTCTTCACAGTCTGTCTCTGGCCTTCTTACACTTCAAACTGAGCTTTCCTACCCAGAGCTGTGTCCCGGGACTTCCTTATCGCCCAACACTCACCCGACAGTGGCATGGGGTACGCACAGTCGAACTCTCCTCATTTTGTCTCCCCAAGCAGCCGAGGCCAGAGACGGAGCGAACACAGGCCCACAACCCTACAGTGTGGGCCACCATGCCTGCCGTCAGGGAATTTTGGGATCCATTGCTCTCTTTGCCTTTCCTCCTTTGTCTTTGTATTTCTGAGTTCCAAGTCTATGACAGAGCTAAAATCAAGCGTACCCTTAGCTCCTTCAGTTCTCTGCTCCCCACCATTCCAATTTTTGCTCTTATGTCCCTTCTGCATAAGTCTGCTTAGACCTCTTTTCTAGTCACAGCACATCTTTCTCCTTCATGTTCTTTGAATGCTTCCTTCTTCCACTGATGCTCAAAGTACTCTTGAGAGGTAGCAGAACCTTCAGGAAGGGGAGACTACAGAGAGGTCCTCAGGTCATCGCGGGACCTACCTCTAGAAGGAGCTGTCTTTGCTACATGGCTCATGACATAAGCAGTCGCGCTCCATATATGTTCCATTATCAATGGCTACTCTGCTATCTGACATTGGAATGGGCCCCTCCCCAGAACTGTGAGCACAAAACAGGACTATTTGTTTGTTCTCTCCTTAAACTGGTATTTTCTTTTAATGTACATTATTAGGTTATATCCTAAGAGAGGATTTTACACAGGTGTGTGTAGGTGTTTGTGGTTCCATGTGGATGCATGTGTACCTGTGGTGCATATGTATGCATGTGGAGATTAGCAGGAATTTTGGTGTCATTCTTCCTCCTGAGATGTCCACCTTGTGGCTTTTTAAAAATGCTGTTCTTCTTTACTTTTAAATTCATGTATGGTGTCCGATCCTCTGGAGCTGGAGTTACAGGAGCACTCAAGTCTGAGCAGTCTGACCTGGGTGCTGAGAACTGAACTCAGGTCCTCTGCAAAAAAGCATCACACGCTCTTACCTGATGAATCATCTTTCCCTCTCCGGCCCTCGTGTGCATTCGTGCGTGTGTGTGTGCGTGTGTGTGTGTGTGTGTGCATGTGTGCGTGCATGTGTGTGTGTGTGTGTGTGCATGTACATGCACACACTAAATCAAGTGTTCCGGGAGGCACTCCTTTCAGGTGCTCTGTGGAGATCTGA
The DNA here is from genome assembly GCF_008632895.1 of Mastomys coucha. Classification (NCBI taxonomy): domain Eukaryota; kingdom Metazoa; phylum Chordata; class Mammalia; order Rodentia; family Muridae; genus Mastomys; species Mastomys coucha. The sequence continues at coordinate 19,648,473 of NW_022196894.1, read as the reverse complement.
TTAAATCAGGAAAGACGTGTGCTGATGACAAAGCGTGAGGTTAATGCCTGGCTGCCTTACAACTCTTGGGACACCTCGCACTTTCTCTTGTCCCATTCTCTACCATTCTTACAGTTCAGTCTAAGCTCTGGTCAGCTCTGCCAGACTGCATGAGCATGTGTTGTAAGTGAGGAGCCACAAGGAGGTTGATGTAGCTAGCCTGTGTTTGGTGTGCTGACAGCCTGCAGCCTGGGGTGGCTCAGGAGGTGCTGGGTTAGGGTTCTGAAGGACTGGAGAGACAGAATTAGAAAGAGGTGAGGCTCGTAGAGGTGTGTGTGTGTGTGTGTGTGTGTACACTATAGCAAGGTGAATGATGCAAGGAAGGGGAGAGACACCCCACCACTTTCTTAGTAGAAATATATACAAATATATACAGAGACAGAGAAAAGAATGTAAAATTCACCTCTCTGTGCTCATTACCCAACTTCACCAATAACATGTGTAATCTTGCTTCTTTTTTTTTGAGACAGGGTTTCTCTGTATAGCTCTGGCTGACCTGGAAGGACTTAGGAAGGATTAGGAGGTGTGGCCTTGGAAAAGCTGTGTTGCTGGGCATGGGTTTGGAGGTTTCCCAAGCCTATGCCAGGTCCAGTCTCTCTTCTCTGCCTCCGACTTATGGATAGATGTGAGCTCTCAGCTATTGCTCCCTCATCAAGCCTGCCTGTCTACTACCATGCTCCCCACTGTGAAGACCATGAACTCACCCTCTGAAAACGTGAGCAAGCCCCCAGTTGAATGATTTTTAAAGTTGCCTTGGTCATAGTATCTTGTCACAGCAACAGACCAGGAGCTAAGGCAGGGCCTCACTGTGTTTTGTCCCAGGCTGGCCTTGAACTTGTAAACCACCTGCCTAGGCTTTCAGGTTGCCACTATGCCTTGCATTACTTTACTTCAGTATCTCAAAAAGATCAAGGGTAGCCCCTCATCCTTCTAATAAACAACTCATAGTACATTCTGTTTTGTTCTGTTTTGTTTTCTTGAGACAGGGTTTCTCTTGTGGCCTTGACTGTCCTGGAACTCACTTTATAGACCAGTCTGGCATTGAAATCAGAGATCTGCCTGCCTCTGTTCCCTGAGTGCTGGGATTAAAGGCATGTGCTACCCCTACACCTCACCTCCACTTCCCGGCTCTCATAGTACATTCTTAACTCTGAACCTTGTTTGACTGTTAGTCTCCCCGCTCTTTGTGCCTTAACTGAATCTTAGTTACTGTCTATGGGGGCCCTTCTCATTCAAACCACTACACTATACCTGCTCAGGATATGTAAAGCTGCCCCTTTCTTTTAGGAAGTGTCTTACTATCCCATTTTTTTTTAAGATTTATTTATTTATTATATGTAAATATACTGTAGCTGTCTTAAGACACCCCAGAAGAGGGCGTCAGATCTCATTACGGATGGTTGTGAGCCACCATGTGGTTGCTGGGATTTGAACTCAGGACCTTCAGAAGTGCAGTCAGTGCTCTTACCCGCTGAGCCTTCGCTCCAGTCCCCCTGTTTTTTAATGTGCCATAAGTAACCTCCTAGTCCCGAGATGATCGGCATTTGGGTTGCTCCTGCTCCCTTGATATCAAAACAAGGCCAAGGATATGGTTCAGGTCTTGGATGCCAACTTGCTAGCATTTTGTACTCTCAAATTTTGACGCATGCTCCCTGTTTGAGCCAGAGAAGTGCTTTGAAGTGCTTCCTACCTTTTGACTCTGAAGAACTCACCCAATCGGTCAGTCATATGTGTGTCCCCACTGTGCAGCCTGTTCCTTTGCCCTGTTCCCACAGCTGGGGTCCTTCCTGC
>NW_022196894.1:19614480-19646620 GCF_008632895.1 Mastomys coucha | reverse complement strand
CCCCCCCCCCCCCCCGCCCCAGTTGAGGTATTTACTTACTGTTAACTCAGAGCACACTCTAACCACTTGCTCTGACACACAGGCAGTCTCAAAGGAGAATGCACATGCTCCCTCCCTTTCTCCTCTTCCCTGTCTTTTGAAGACAGTTTCTCACTGTGACCCCAGGCTGTCCTCAGTCTCCATTCCACCTCAGTGTCCCACATGCTGGGACTGCAGGCATGCACCACGATGTCTGGCTAGCAGAATGGTTCCTACTGAATGTGGCCAGGCTCATCTCCCTGCAGTTCACTGGGCGCCCCTTCCCCAGACTATCTTCTAAGCACTCTCCAATTGGCCGATTGCCATTCATTTCTCCCAAACTTTGGGCTACCCGAAGGTTGTCTTCCTTAGGTCCAGCTCACTTGTGCCTCTGCTTGCTCATCCTAGAGCAGTGCTCACCTCTTTCAGAATCCACACAGTGCGAGGATCATACGAGTTTCGGATATCTGAATCTGGGTTTTCTTTTGGGAGATGTCATTCTCATTATCTGCCTACCTTGCCCCTTTCTGGAGTTTTGCTTAGTATTTAAAGGTGACTGAACCCTGGGCCCTCCTTCTTCTCTCCAAGTGCTGGGAACACCATGTCCAGCACCACAGACTTTTTCTAAGACTCAGATGTGTGTTACAGCTAGTGTGTACAGGCTAGCTCCTAGACAAGAGTTGTAGCAGTAAGCTTTTTCATCAGTTAAGGCACACTGAAATGTGTTTATGAGGGTTAGGGATAATGAGCACACTTCAGGTACTGAAACAGGCACATCTGTTTATTTCTGTGGTGGTCGTTACCTTCTCTACACACCATCGGTGTCAGTCTTACATTTGTTGGCTACATTTGCTTTGTGTGACAGACTGTGGACAACACTGACCGCTATACTGCAAGCTAGGCGTGGCAGGTTCACGATTCACCCCTAGATCTCCCAGCTCTGTCACAGGGGCAGCGTTGGAAGTGTTACAGTGCAGAGCCAGCAGGAGCACTTTAGACTTGAGCGATTAGTCCTTGGCAGGGGCGGGGCCTGCAGCGGGTCGAGGGCGGGAGCTTTGCGAGAGCCACGCCCTGCCCGTCCAAGAACGCGCTCCGCCCGCCCAGTCGGCGCTCGGGGAGGGCTGTGCGTTGCCACGCGGGGAGCGCGCTCTCCAGCCCAGCCGCGGCATGCGCGCGCTGCTCGGCTTGCTCCTGGTATTCGGAAGCTGCACCTTCGCGCTATACCTGCTCTCCACGCGGCTGCCCTTGGGGCCGAGGCTGGGGTCGGCCGGGGAGCCGGAAGGCCGGTGAGAGGGAGGACACTGGGCGGCGGCCGGGGCGGAGGTCGGAGGGTTGGCAGCGATGGCTCGGGGCCCTTGCACTTCTCTGCACGCGCAGTCGCCTTCCAGCTCCAGCCATCTCGGCCCACCGTGGTTCTCCATCCTCAACCCAATTTACCACAGCAGCCAGTCTTCAGAGGTGCAGCCCGGACTTCGGGTGACGAGGCTATGATGCAGTCTGCCCTCTTCCTGCCTGACTCTGCCTTCCCATGACAGCTGAGCGAGTCAGGAGGCAGAAGACTTGCCAGTCGGGTTTCCGGACTGCTGCTTATCACTTTCAAAGTGCATAGAGTGTGTCTGGCACGTTGGCGCATTACCAAGAGGCGTAACTGGCATTCGGGCTGTTTTCAGTTACCATTGTCTTTTAGGGGAGCTGAAAAAGCTCTCTTGTGGATGTTAGAGGTACTCATGAGAACTAGGGGGAGGGGTTGCTCATAGTTTATCTCTGCTGGAGCAAAGAACTCCAGAGGCAGAGGCAGGGTAGTCTTTGTACTGTGACCTTTGGACGGGCTTCACAATGTACCAGGCCTAGAGCAGGGTGAAGAGGAAGGCTCTGCGAAAGGGTTGGCCTCCAGCCATGTTATCAAGAAAGCTGTATTTATTATGATGGGAGGTATGCTTCCACGGGGAATCTTTTAAAATGACGAAATTGTTGTTTTGCCTAGTACATCTGGGCAATATGCTGTCTAGATAGTTCTGGGTTTGTTTGGGAGAGGGTCTCCTAGAGAGGAAGGCAATTCATGATGATGTGGACTTGCCTAAAGATGAATAGACTTGTGTCTTCGGACAAGATTAAAAAAAAAAAAAGACTGAGGATGTAAATCAGTGCTGGAGCCCATGCTGAGCATGGTGGAGGCTGTGGGGTTCCATCTCAAAACCCCTAAATAGATAAAGAGGGAATTTAGTGGTTATCCAGCACCAGACCCCTGTTTAGGCAAGGAAAATGAGACCCATGGCCACTCTAAAGTCACGCAACTGGAACATAGCAGAGTGAGGGTGCCAGCCCAGGGCACTTGCTCCCATGCCAGGGCTCTCCTATCTGCCTCTGTTGTGTTATATTGGGTCAGCTGTCGTCTTGAGTTCTTTCTGTGTATGATGGCCAGATGACGTATTTATCAACTTACTCTGCAAAGAGGACTTACTTGTAACTTTCTCTGGAATCCATGTTTCCATCTGACTCTCCAACCCCTAGGTCGCTGTGGTTCCCCTCAGATCTGGCAGAGCTGCGGGAGCTCTCTGAGGTCCTTCGAGAGTACCGGAAAGAGCACCAGGCCTATGTGTTCCTGCTCTTCTGCAGTGCCTACCTCTACAAACAGGGCTTTGCCATCCCTGGCTCCAGCTTCCTGGTCAGTGTCTTGCCCTCTTTCCAACTGGGTTTCCTTTTCTTTAAAATGTGGTGGCTCCCCACCCGAAACCCCTTTAGCCGAGTGGCAGGATGAAGAAACCTGAGTGTGGAGAGGCCGGCACAAGTGGGTACTGGGCAGTTATTGATACTCCAAGCTTCCTACTGTCCTGCCTCTCCTCCCCAGTATCTTATTCTCCACCAGATTCTGCTTAGATCTATCCAAGCACAACTGAGTCCTTAGGCTGACCCTGGATTGACTTCTCCTTGAGCTGATCCTGCTTCAGGGTAAAGAGCCAGTTGCTTCTTGGTGCTATATAGCCACGGCTGGTGAGGGCTTGTGTGCCCGGAATTGGGGTGCATTTTTAGTCCTGCCTAGTGCGAGCTTGGTTGTGAGGCTGTCTCTCACATGTAGGAAGGGGGAGAGATAGCACAATCCCCAGGGTATAGTGAGGACTGCTTAGGATACACGCTTAGTGTGTGCTGAAGTCCCAGCCTCACTGCCGAGGCCCTCCCCCTTTCATTGGCTTACCTGTGCTCATTCGTTCCTTCACTTGCTCATGCCTTTTAAAAGACTCGTTTTTATTTATGTGCACGTCTGTGTACATGTGTGTGGATGCCTGTGGAGTCAGAAGATGGCACCAGGTCCCCCTGGAACTGGAGTTCCAGGCAGTTGTCAGCCACCCAGTGTGGGCGCTGGGAACCAAACCCTGGCCCTCCACAAGAGCAGAAAGCAACCTTAGACCCACCTGTCAAGTTTATGTTTTGAGGTGAGGTCTCACTGTCTGTAGCACAGGCTGGTCTAGGACTCATTTTCTAGCCTAGGCTGGCCTTGTAGTCCAAGCAATCCTCCTGCCTCAGCCTCCCAGTTGAGACTGTAGGTGTGTGCCGGCACACATGGCTTTTCCCATGTGCTTTCTCCAGGATCCCATGCTTTGAGGCAGGATGATAATTACCAGCCAAACTGTATTTGTGAAGTATTACTTAACTTCTTCATCTCTGCGAAATTAAGGTCAGTTAGGACTGTGGCCAAAATGAAAGCTCAGTGTGATCTTATTCATCAGATGACAAAGAAAGCATTTCCCACGGATGACTGAAGGTATATTCATGGTCTGTACAGCAATATTAGCTCGTGAGCTTCGTTTCCTTTCATTTGGTGTCCCAGGGACTCAGGGTACCTGTAGCCCTCGCCACAGCCAGGTAATGCGTGCACACAGTCTCCTCTGTAGCCTGTCAGTGCCCACTGAGCTCTAGGCCCTGACCTTGTAAAGCCGAGGAGCCCCAGGCAAGGCTTGCAGTCCCCATTTTCATTCACGGGTTTGGGGCTGTGACAAGCACTGAAAGGGAAGGAGCTCCAGGACAAGCCTCTGGAAGCTGCTGGGTGCTCCCGTGTCTGAGGCCGCTCTCTTCGCAGAATGTCTTGGCTGGTGCCTTGTTCGGGCCATGGCTGGGACTTTTGCTGTGCTGCGTGCTGACGTCCGTGGGTGCCACAGGCTGCTACCTGCTTTCCAGTGTTTTTGGCAAACAGCTGGTCATCTCCTTCTTTCCTGATAAAGTGGCCCTGCTGCAGAGGAAGGTAAGGTGGGGGCACACCTGAGCCCTGGGTGCCCTAGCATCAGCTCATGGGCTGAGAGCAGTGTGGAGCTGGGATTTTTCACAGTGCTCCATCACCCCATCTGGGATCTGGGAAGGGTTGGTTCTTTGATGTCCTTAGGAAGCACAGACCTGTGACCTTAGTTCTTGTCATTACCTGCTCTGTGGCTTTGAGTTAAGATTCTGACTGCTCCGATTCCCCAGGCACAGTGTTTTTATTTATTACTTTAGTTAATTTTGTGCTTGTGTGTGTGTGTGTGTGTGTGTAGAAGCCAGAGCTTTACTTCTGATATCTTCTTCAATCACTGTCTACTTGTGTTTGAAGACAGAGTCTTTTACTGAGCCTAGAGCTCACTGATTTGGCTAGAGTAGCTGCCCAGCAGGCCTCATGGATCTTTCTGTCTCCCAGCACTGGGATTCCAGGCTTGTCCCTCTGCCCCAGGCTTTTTGTTTGTTTGTTTGACATGGGTACTGGTGACCAAATGCAGATCCTTATGCTGACAGGACAAGCACCTTACTTCTGAGCTTTGTCCCCAGCCCAGTTTTTGTCTTTTGGCCTCAAACTCATGTAAGTCTTCCTGTTTCCTCCTGATTTCCCGAGTGCTGGGGTTGTAAGTGTGAGCCACCACGTCTGTGGGGTGGGGTGGGGGTTACTTGTGCAGCATGAAAGGAGTTGGGAAGGAGCTGTCCAGCCTCAGGCCTTGCTGGAGAGCCAGTTCTGTTCCTGACGCCGGGCTCGCTCTCTCTGCAGGTGGAGGAGAACAGAGACAGCCTGTTCTTTTTCCTGCTGTTTCTCAGACTCTTCCCCATGACACCAAACTGGTTCTTGAACCTCTCCGCCCCAATTCTGAACATCCCCATCGTGCAGTTTTTCTTCTCAGTGCTTATCGGTAAGATGGGGGAGTGGGGGTAGAGTTGTCTTCATGGCGCTGCCCTCGTCACCTGCCAGTGGGCCATGTGCTTGCCTCTGAACAGCATTTTCAAGCCTGAACTGGGCACGGTTGTCTCTCTAATTTCAAACCTCCTCTGGCTTCAATAGGAAAGCCATACAAGGACTTTTGGAACCATTAAGGATTGTTCATCCTGTGTCCATGGTGTTTCTTGTGTGCCCAGCATGTGTTGGGTCCTGGGGCTGGACAGGATCATCTCTGTAAAGCACATGACTTGGCTCTAAAAAGTGCTAGCAGGCTGATAGGCTAGGCCAGAGCAAGGGACTTCCTTTCTGGCACCAGCCCCTTTGCTAAAGGAGGCCCAGCACCAGGGAGGCTCCTGTCTACCTTCTGAGAACTGCACAGCCATTAGCGAGCCAGTTTCCCTCAGGAAATCACGTAACCGGAATAGAGCTGGGGTTAGGAGTAGTGTTTCTTGACGTGTGGGCTTCGGGCCTCTTTTACTGGCAAGATAGTGTCTCAGGGCAGTAAGTTACCACCCTCCTTAAACACCAGGCAGAGGTGCCCAGACCTTTCTTAGAGTGTGGAGGGAATGGTGCTCAGGGTTTAATGTCCAAGTTAACAAACGTGCAGCGGGGCAGGGGTTATTAATAGTGATGTCTGAGAGAAGCGGAAGGAGGCTGGCCACGGCCAGTTCTGATGGAAGCAGCTGGCTGGTACCTCAGTACCTCGGCTAATGGAGCTTAACAGCTTGCTATGACAGAAGCGTCACCAGTGTGGAAAGACTCTGGAGACAGAACTCCTTCCTGAGGGCCAAGCTGTGTGACCTTGAGTCCCCTGACCATTATTTCCCATACACCTCTTCGCTACAGCAGAGGAACGGGTTAGCAGGCTTCCAGCCAACCAGAAGCTCAAGGGTGGGGCAGGGAAGAGGTTTCTGATACACTGCAGAAGCAAGGAGCCGGGTCTCTGAGGTGGACGCCTAAGAATGTATTGGAGTTATTATTATTTTTTTGTTTATTTGTTTGCAGTATAGTGTAGTCTGGCATCCAGCTTTCAGTCTTCTTGCCTCAGCTTTCCAGGTGCCAGGACCATAGGCACTCACCACACTTAGCTTAAGATTTCTCTTTGAGCCAGGCAGTGGTGGTGCATGTTTTTAATCCCAGCACTTAGGAGGCAGAGGCAGGTGGATTTCTGAGTTCGAGGCCAGCCTGGTCTACAGAGTGAGTTCCAGGAGAGCCAGAGCTATACAGAGAAACTCTGTCTTGAAAAACCAAAAACCAAAACCAACCAACCAAACAAGTAGATTTCTCTTTGAGACAGGGTCTCACTGTGGGGCTGTGGCTGGCACTCAACTCCCTATATAGTCCAGAGTAGCTTAGAGCTCACAGAGACCTACCTGCCTCCACCTTCTGAGTGCTGTGCTAGAGGCGTGCTCTGTTTTGCTTGACATATATCTTTTTGTTTCTTAAACATCACAAGGTTCTTGGTTGTTTTTATTTTTGAGCATGTTGTCCGGGCCAGCCTTGAATTTGTTGCTATTCTCCTGCCTCAGCATCCTTTTACTGAAATTATAAGCAAGTGTCACCAAGCCTGACTCTAAGGAACTGTTACGCCATATGCTGTCTAGCTAGCTACCAGCCTTGGGAGTCCAGTGCTGTGCTGAATTCTCAGAGTGCAGACCGTACAAAGTTGTACTTGGAAGTAACTTGTTTTGTTTTCTGGGCATTGACACATTTTAATGCCCGCTGAAAATTTCATGTTACCACGATCCTTTCTCCTGTTTGGCTCTTGGGTCCCACCTTAAGCAGGTGTGCAGACTTCAGCAGTTTGTATGTGTAAAAGCCAAGAACTTTATGTGAGAAATGACCTTGCCTTCTTCTCTAAAACACATATGGGAAAGGGCAGCTTACTGAGTTTTCCCCCTGTGTGATAAGTACATTTTCCTTGGTGCGATGTATATATAGTTGTGTGGCCTCTCTGCCTTTTGGTGGGCAAGGCAGGTGTGTACAGGAAGTGTGGGGAGAAAAGGGAGGGGTTAAGGGCTAGGCAGACAGCTAGGTTCCCTGTTCTGAATCCTTGGCCACCCTGCCCCCTTAATGACCATCTCCACTTTCCGTTTTCCAGGTTTGATCCCGTACAATTTCATCTGCGTGCAGACGGGCTCCATCCTGTCCACCCTCACCTCTCTGGATGCCCTCTTCTCTTGGGAGACTGTCTTGAAGCTGTTAGCCATCGCCCTGGTCGCTTTGGTTCCTGGAACGCTCATCAAAAAATTTAGCCAGAAGCATCTGGCACTGAGTGAAAAAAGCGACATCGGCCGCCTGGATAGCAGGAAGGACGCGTGACATGGGTCCTGTGTTTACAGGGCCCCTAGACTGTGCTGCTGGGCCTTTTAATGTCCTCATTATGTTCTAATTACCCTGAAATGATGAGGTGGACAGTGCTCTAGTGTGTGCAGAGGTCTGTTAGAAGGGCGTTCTGTCCTGTCCAGCAGGTTCTATGGAATGGACTGCTTTCTAGAAAAGCTATCCAGTATCTGTCGGGCTTCCCTCCTGCCGGTCCCTGAGATGTCTTGGGAGAAGATGCTGGTGGCCTTTTTGGATGGTCTATGTGTCCTCTGTCTTCTCTACCTTTCTGCTGATGATCTACCTCTCCATAAGCCAAGGGAAATATGACGAGCTGCCTGGGTCTTACACGCAGTGTAAGTGCAGAGATTCTTGCAGGTCCCATGTTCACAGACTTCTCTCCATGTTTAAGCTCTTTGTAGTTATATGTATTGATAGTTATCAAACATGATTAAAAATGAATGGAAGCCAGCCTTGCATGTTCTGAATGTATTCAGAGGAAATTCTTCCCATCTGAAGGTCCTGCTCTGTCTCATCAGAATCAGATTTTCTGCCTGGAAATCCCTTCTACTTCCTCTTGCTGGGAGAATGGGGGTCAGTAAATGAGGCTGTCAGCCAGTGTGCCCTAGGTGCGATTTTTTTATTTTGCCATTTGCTGAGAACAGCTGAGGAACAGTTGTGCTTCTTAATTCAAAGAGAAGGCAGTGTGATTGCCTATCTGTTTTGTGGTCACTTAGAGCTGTGACTGTGTCTTCCAGCTGGGGCACTGGGCTGTGGGGCCGGCGCCTGATTGCTCTGTGGCCTTGGGCCTTGTGGTAACAACTCATGGGAGTTTTCTCCGTTTGCACCTGTGCCTTCTTTATCCCCTTTGAGGCTCCCCAGATGGGTGTCCCCAGGATCTTGTACAAGTGTGTCTTATCAGGTATGAGCTCCCAGGAGATGAGATTTCCCAAATCCACAGACATAAATGCTCTGTGTTGAAGATAGATTCTGTAAGAGCATGCCTGTACCTCCGCAGACTCACAACCGCCCTTCCCAGAGGAAGCAAAACTGGCTGAAAAATGTAATCCGAAAGGCTAGCTTAGCTTTTCACTCTCAGCAGGCTTCTGACGGGCTTATGCCAGCTTCCCACTTCCCTCTCTTGGCTTTTCTGAGAGTGATGTCATTGCTATCAGGTTAGCTGTGGGAAGAGCAGGAGGATTGCTCAGGAAGAGGCAGAGAGCCTGCCTTGGCCTTTATGGGAACACTCAAGACAAAGTGGAAACCACACCTTGAGTGGTTGTCACTGAAATGTAGGATCCTGTTGCAGAACCTAGCCTGCCTTCCCCTGACGTTTCGCAGGACAGCGAGTAGGGCAAACATCCCCTTTAGGAAAAGACAGGACCAGAAAGCATAAGGTATACTTTTTGTTTAATTTCATGCATTGGTTTGTTTTCATAATCATCCTTGTTCCCATTGCTGTTCAGTACAAAGCCAGAGCCAGTATCTGCAAAGGACATGGAGTGGGGGAGCCTGGGGGCTGAGACCACGGGAGAGAGATGCAGGGTTCATTCTGAGACTTAAGTATTAGAAAGAAATTCATTTGCTCTAAATCAATAGGAACTCACATTATTGTAAAGAGAGGGAGAGAGAGAGAGAGGAGAGAGAGAGGAGAGAGAGAGAGAGAGAGAGAGAGAGAGAGAGAGAGAGAGAGAGAGAGAGAGAAAGAAGAAAAAGAGGGGAGAGAAAGGAAAAAGATGGGAGAGAAAGGAAAAAGATGGGAGAGAGACAGAGGGAGAGAGAGAGAAGGCAGACACATACATACATTAAAAAAAAAAAAAAGACTCAAAGGGTTTCTCCATCCTCTGGGAAGTGGAACTCTAGATGTGGACAGCCATTGGGGTGGAGTGATCATGATACACATCCCTCACCCCTCACATGTGGCTGGGTCCTCGATCTTATAGCCATGGGAGGACCATGATCACTGGACAGCAGCCTAGGGCCAGATGCCACCGATCTAGCCCCAGAGCTGTACAGTGGCCCTGGGAAGCGGGGCTGTGATTCTGCTGGAAGCTTCCCTACGGTGGCCTTGCCTTCTGCAGGTATGGCACTGGCCGAAATCCCTCCATTGCACTGTTACCACATGACATTGCCCAAAGTCTCACCCAGTTCTTTCTGTTTCTGAGAGCTAACTTCTTGAGCCACCTGTCCCTGAGAAATGTTCTAGGTTCCGTCACGTCCTCCACTTAGCTCATTCTTGTTTAAACAGCTTTTGCAGTGCCAGCTGATCCATGCGGATAAGCAAATTTATGGATCCAGTGGGCCAGTCTAGAGGCAGATGAGCAGATTAGGACATTTGTTCTACGGCATCAGCAAAGAAAAGCTTGCTGCCTGGAAAGGCACTGAATCCACACTGACAGTTGAAGAAAGGTCTTGATAAAAATATCACATCATTTTTCACATCATTTCGGGAGGAAACAAGTAATAGATCACACACCTGAACCTTCTGTTCAGACGGGGAAGAGTGTGCTCATTCGGACCAGTTCAGTGTGGGTAGAGATGCGATTGGTGGTTAGTCAATTGGACTGCAGTCCAAAGGTACAGAATAAAGGCAAGTGGCCCTTTGCCTGTCATGGCATACCCCCGCTGGCCTTGGAGATCCATATCCTTATGGATCCCTGGCATGGTCCTGTACTTGCCCATCAGGGAACTCAAGATCTCAAATGGCCAATGCATACTTTGCACACCAATTCCAGTAAGTTGTGGGTGATTTTCTGCTCTAAGGCTGTAGCAAGGATCAGCCAAGAGCAATATGGTGCTCAGATGCAGGCCATGTTGTTCAGGGTAGAGGTGGAGCATGGTGGAATGTGGTATTTTGGTTTCGAGAAAAAAACATGGTATACGTGGGGCAGGGCGGGAATCTCTTAGATATTATTATTATTATTATCATCAAGACAGGGTCTCACCAAGTTGCTCTGCCTGGCTTGTATGTAGACCAGGCTAGCCTTGAAGTCACAGAGTCTGCCTGTCCCTGCCTCTCCTAGAACTAGGATTAAAGGTATGTGCCACCACACCCAGCTAGAAATATTTTTTAAAAAGAAAATCTGATGTGGGAAGGAGATCTCCAGAGAGATCTCTGGGCCCTATTCTTATTGAGGAGTTATTGGCAGTTAACAGCTACTGGGGATTCTCAATCACCCTTCTGTGGAAGTGGTCTGCTGTTTGTGTCCCTTGATCCAGTAGATGGCCATATGATACCTGGGTGGCACTAACTGGGCTAAATGAATTACCAAAACAACAATGCAAAAGTCTGAAGTTGGGAGGAGGATGGTTTAGGTGGGATATAGAGGGGTATGGATTGAATATGATCATAGATCATTGTTTATGTGGATGAAACTCTGAGAATTAAAAAATATATAATTAAAAACATTTGAGACATAAGGACATAGGGAAAAAAAAAACAGTAAACCACTGGATCAACAGGAACACATGGAAGCACGGGAGGATGTCAGGGCTACCTCCTGGGAGCTCTGACAAGCCTGTGTTAGTAACAAGGAACGCCATCACTCAGAGCAGACTAGGGGAATAATTTAGCACAATGGCCCTGAATAATCACTAGACAGTACTGACTCAAAATGACTTTAATTCCAGGATTAACTTGGTGGAACTCAAGGCTTAAAATACTCAATCTTCAAGCAGGCCACCCAAGTCACCTTAAAACATCATCTTCATTGTCCTGGGCAGAATCTTCCCCAGTCCTGCAGCTACCTCTGGACTTAGTGGTGGTGGTGGTGGGGTATGTTTTAAAGTGCACACAGGCTTCTCCATTACTGTGCTAGGCTATTACTTTAAGAGGGATTTTTACTTAGGGACATAATCTAGAAAAAAAGAGAAAAATCCAGTGCTTGATTGCAATAGAAAATGAAACTCATCTTAGTAGTCAGTCAAAAAAAAAAAAAAAAAAAAAAAAAAAAAAGCTGGCCATTCATCTTGCAGTAAGTGCTGAAGCTTGAAATCGGTCTGGCAAGGATTCTCAAAGCACCAAAGCATGGCAGCATCTAACAGCACTGAAGAATTGACTCCTGCGTTCCCTGATCTCTCCACTCGAGCTTATTCTGATAACGATAATGTTCTCGAGGAGACACAGTCAGTTTGCGTTTTCTGGATCCTACAGGGCAGGTGGGATAGAGACTTCCCTTTTAACCTTGCTTAGAATCATTTTCCCCCTGAAACCTCGTTAATCCTACCACAGAAGTGTGGGCTTCACTCCCTTCTTGATGCTACAGTGAATGACTGGAGTCAACGCCACATCCCTGGCATATTGTGGCATCCCATAACAGTGAATCCAGTTAAGGTGGCCTTAGTGTGCCACACAGGCAGGGTGGGAATGCAGAATGCTGATGAAGACTGAGGTACTGGGTGGGTTTGCTAGGAGGTGCAGGCAGAAGCTGCTCTTCAGAGCTCACTGTTATCACTAACGGTGTGCATGGGACAGACAGCTGCTCCTGCTTTGTGTGGGACAGGAAGAGTCCTAATCTAAGGAACAAGGGACCTGAGGAGGTCACAGAAGCACATCCTGTTGAGGTTGCACATGTCTCTGTTGGCCTCTCTGCTCTTCCTAATCTATGGGACTCACAAGGAAGGAGACGATGATCCAGTTTGCTGTCCACTCTTGAAATTACCTCATGAGTCCTCACAGAAACGCTGTCATGCCATCTGACCATTCAATCTCTTTTTGCCTCTTTTACAGTCCCATGATTTTATTCTAAGACACTTTAGAAAGTTTATAACTTTTGAAGCCTTTAAACTACTTGTTCATCTACTTGGTCATCTGTATATTCAGGAGCTTTTACAATCAAGTAAAAAAAAAAAAATCACAGTGTACCTGTTGGGTGTCAGGGCAGAGCACATCTCCTCAGACCATTGCTGCAGTATTCAGGAGACCAGGGAAAACACTGAGGAATGCTGGGAGCGCCAAAGGGTAGCTCCATCCCTAGCTTTCACTTAGGACCACAGAAGTCCATAATAATTCACGGTTAGCAATAAACAGTCATTGTGCTACATCATAAGCCACACCTTCTGGTCAACAGAATATTATGACAATATAAAATAAAAACAAGAATAATAATGCCATAACTTAAGCTCTTCTGTGTAGTCCTGCTACAGTTCATACAAAATGGAATAATTTAACAAAACAATACTGCCTTCTTAGTACATGTTCCTTCATCTTTCCTATGAACTAAAAATTATAGACTAAATTTTAAAACCAATGTCTCAACATAAAGTGTAAACAAAGGAGGGATCAAACATTAAAACTGGCTCTGAGTCCCTCCTGCACTTCGTTTTGGCTGACGCAGTCAGTGAGTGACACCCGGCCCAGGGGCACTGTTTCCACCAGGGTTGGAATATCTTAATACCTAACATCCTTACAGGATGCAACATCAGAATCCAGCCAGTGCAGGGCAATGCTTGGCAGAAGCCTACACTGGAGACAGGAATCGGGCCAATGTGTGTGTGTACATAAATTCTAGATGAAACACCTTTAAGCCAGGCATGGTGGTGTCCACCTGTGACCTAGTCCTCAGGGGACTGTGAGACATTTCCTGCTTCAAGCCAAGGCTCCACAAAGCACCTTGGGGTCCCTTTCATAGCCTAGGACTCTAGACACAGGAAGAATTACATGCTTTGGGGAAACTAAAGAAATTCTAATTCCTGCTTAGCATTAGCTGTTCCTTCTACAAATTTCCTAACCCAACTAAATAAAACCACAGTGATTCAGAATGAAAGCAAAAAACAAAAAACAAAAAACAAACAAAAAACCCTACCATATTTTACAGATAGCATTTAACAAAAATGCGGTGAGGGGAAGGTGATCTTTTACAAGCTGCTAACTTAGCTTTTTATGCTACAGTGATTGACAGACAGCCACCAAAGCTTCCGAGCTAGAATGAGATCATGAACAAAACAAAGATGGTTTGGGATGGGACACTGGATACACACATCCTAGCTGCCTTCTGTGTGAATCGGTGTGATTCCGGGAGGTAGACAACCTGGTCAGAGAGGGGTTGCATCGTCTTGCTTATACAGCCGAACAGAGCCATCTCGAGAAGGAATTTTTACAGGCTTGTGTCACGGATGCTCTTTTCATCTTACCCCTCTATCCCCTTCAGGATCCTTTCCCCTTCCCAGAAGTAGTGGCCAAAAGGTGGAAAGAAAGGAAGCTACCTGGGAGAAATGGCACTGCAACTGGAAGAGCTTGCTGGTCGGGGGCGTGAAAATGGCGGCACTGAACGGGAAGCATGTGCTGAGGGCGGGACCTGATGCCGCTAAAGCTCTTACTACTAGGTTCTGCTTAACGTTCAAGAAACAAAATGGCTTCCAGATGTGCAGTTATAGCTCTGTGTGGATCTTCCTCTGAGAGGAAGGAAGCACATGCCCTCCAAGGCGTTGATGTTATGAGGTCACTCAACTTCCAGGTTGGTTCCATCCTTCGCATGGACAAGCCAGTTGACCCTAAGGTGGCTGCGTTTCCTTTGGCTTGTATTTTCAATGCTCAACACGTCTTCTTACGACTCTTCAAGCATGGACAAAAGATCCGGTCCCGTGTTCAAGTGATAAGTGACACCTGGCCCCACAAATTCCAAATGTTGTTCCTAGAGAGCAACATTTCCTTATTTCTTTGTAAAGAAATTGTTGTGTCTGTATCATATATAGTTCACTCTTTACAATACAAAGTGTTAAAATGTCCAACAAAAATAAATATCAATGTTACAGTAGCTGGAGTATTCAGTACAATAGATCCCTGCCATTCTTGATTGAAATGCTCAGTGAGACGTAGTTTCATTTGGGTATTTCCCAGAGATTTGACAAGTCTCAGGTTCCTGTTGCTGTGGCTTGTTTCTGGGACTGGGCCACTCCTCCCAGACAGATGAAGGAGGGAGGAGTCTATTGCTGGAGAGGAGTCGAGAGCCCTTGTCACCAGGTGGCAGAGCTGTAGTTCTTGCTGGTCCTAACTGTGGCATCGGAACACTCTCCCTCCGAAGAGTCACAGTCCGAGTCTCCAAACTGCACGGGGTTCTGCAAAGTTCAGAGAAGAGTTCTTAGTTCTCTTCCACAGCCCTCAGTGGCAGCATGCTGAATACTTCCCAGGTGGCAGCCTCACCCCCTCTATGGCCCTCACTAAAGGTGAGCTCAACACTGCCCATGCCATAGGAGCTGACAAAGAGGAATGGGGCTGGGCCCTCTTCTTGGGCTTGCTTATGAAGAACATAGCTACATAAAGCTGGTAATGTTGATGGTGGGGGTGGCACCTGTACAAGGTCCCTACCTCCTCATCTCCATAGCATTCCAGTGCCCTAGGTACCACTTATTGAAAGTCCTTTACTTCTGTTAATCCAATCTACTCACCTGCTGAAATAGATCATTTCTCACAGATTTGATAGAAATCACACATCTTTCAGGTAAGGAGAGTGACCTTCAGAGAGGGTAAGCAACTTGCTCGAGGTCACACAGTAGGTAGAGTGACTGGGGCTTGTGTCTAGGTGGTGTGAGTCCAGGCTTTACACTTATGAGAACCATGCTCTTCTGACTCTCCAAAGGCTGTACTAGTCTACATAAGAGACAGCGCCTTCCCTTCTGTGGCAGTGTCTTCCAGAGAGAGAGGGTGTGGATGGAAGAATACTTAGTCCCTAAAAAGGACTGGAAGAGGGGGTGAGGAGGTGAGGGGTCCTGAACATTCCACGTCTCTGCCTCATTGGTGAGATACCATCCTTATCTGGGGAGCCCTGTGACTACACACTTTTGTGTATTTTGTGAAGGCAGTGTATACTTTATCTACTGAATAAAGAGTATAAAAACCCCGAGGCATGAACATACCTGTGTTGGTTTGGTTCCCTCACCCCCCTACTTGACACAAGCTAGAGTCATTTGAGAGGAGAAGACCTCAATTGAGAAAATGCTTTCATCAGACTGGCCTGTAGGCAAGTCTGTGGAGTGTTTTCTAGATTGACAATTGTCCAGCCCACTGTGGGTGGTACCACTCCCCTGGGCAGGTGGGCTTGGGCTGTACCACCACCACCACCAACAACAACAAAAAGCGCAAGCTGAGCAAGCCACAGGAAGGAAGAACCAGCAGCCTTTCTTGGGCCACTGCTTAGGTCCTGCCTCCAGGCTCCGGCTCTGCTTCAGTTCCTACCTTGGCTTCTCTCAGTGATCGTACCGTGAACTGTAAGTGAAATAAAATCTTCCTTCCCTAAGTTGCTTTTGGTCATAGTGTGCATCCCAGCAACAGAGAGCAAACTAGGAAAATACTCTAAGCGCAGAAGAACCAGAAAGGGCGGAGTGGAGTGAGGAGCGAGCGGTGCCCACCTCGTAGCCGCGCTCCTCGGCACACAGCTTGCCCAGGGACATCTGTGTCTTCACGCGCCGGACAGCACACTCCTTGTCAGACAGCCCGTCTGAGTGGGAGGAGATCTCGATGGGGGCCTCGGGTGTCTGGGACAGCAGGTCGTCCAGTGTCTCTGCCAGGCGGTCCTGCCGTCTGTTGGCGGACTCATCGGGACTGTTCGAGTGGTCACTAGTGTTGCCCTCCTCTCCATCAGACACAGAGAAGTTCTCGGAGCTAAAGGTTGAGTATGACTGGTAACTGCTAATGCAGCGGTGAGGCCTGCAAACAGGGAAAACACACAGAGGTAAGCAGAGCACGAGCCTCTCCACGCCTTGTCTGTACGGTACGATCACCACCACCACCACCACCACCAACGCCTAGAGTGACGGGCGTACGGGACCTCCTGCCCCAGAGGAAGACTAAAAGTCAAGCTTGGTAGAAAACGTTTACAGAAAGTGGAGAGGAGCTACGGACTGAATTGATTCCTCCTCAAATGCTGTAATTTATCCATCTTTCCCACATGAGGACATGGGAAGGAGGTGGCTGTCTGAAAGCTAGGACGCAAGCTGTGCCTAGTGGGATGGAATCCCCGCCACGGTGAGCTGGCTTCACAGCTGGAGAAATAAATGATCCATAAACACTCCTGTGCGTGATACTTGACTCTGGCAGCATGAACAGCCCATCTCAAGGAGGCCCACTGGAAACCGTCAGCAGCTGCAAGCAAGTACCACCCCTCCTGAAGCTGACTTCGAGTTCTTCAGTGAGACAGCAGGTCTGTACTCGGCTCCATTTCTCTGGAAATGAATCTGATAACCTGTGACTTGCTACGCAGAGGCAACTTTCAGACACGGTGACAGAAAGGCATCTGCACTTGATTCAGTTTCTGCGTATGGTGGCTGCAGATGGGCCTCTGGCTGAGCCAGGTGTAGCACATGCAGGGTCTTCCCCGTTATACTGAACACAGTCACAGGCTCCTGCGGGCCTTACCTCTGTCGTCGAGGAAATTCTACTTCACTGTCCACTTCCCCTTCCTCTTCTGAGGAGTCATCTCCACTCTGAGGAGGACAAGGAGACAAGGCCTTTATTGGTTTTAGAATCTTCCCTCTTCCCTATCCTTGCCTCTCACAGATTTAATCTTCATCCAGAGGGGTTTAGTGATACCCTGCTTATGGCCTCTTAAAACATGTCCATCCACATCTGGGTAGGGTAGTTCACAACTGGAATCCTGCCATTCAAAAGGCTGAGGCAGGTGGATGCCAACAGCTCAGGCACAGTGAGTGGTCTGGCCTACTAATTAGTCAAACTCTGTCTCAAAAACAAACAACAAACACCACAAAGCAACTTCCAGATAAAAGAAAAGACTCCCCAGTACCAAAACAGAGCAGCCCAAACCAACACATCCATATATACCTTCCATTTAGCAGCAGTATGCCCTGTTTCCATGACAACAGGCCCTTTGCCAAGTGCTAAAAGACACAGGACTTGCCCTTGCCTTCAGGAGGCAGAGGTTCCAGAGAGGAAGCCTGTGAGGTCATGGATTTGGGACACTGTCCTGTAACTGTTGCCACAAGCAGTTCTAGGGTCTTTCATAGAAATTCCACCTAGGTGCTTTTAGTTCTGCAAAGCCCAGCAAGTGCTTTCCCATTTCCATAGCAATTGTTTCATCACTAATACGACAGTGATGTCAAGACATACGGCCTTTCAACCTCAGATCGTACCCTGTTCATACTCAACTGCAGTATAGCAGTTCACTGAAGGTGCAATCACACAAATGTGTGTCATTGCTTTCCAACTTAAAAAAAAAGGTCTCTAGGCATTTTTACTGAGTCCACGTGTTGTCTGGGACAAGGGTGCTCTGGCTGAGACCACTGAGAGAGGATTGCAGGGTTCTGTGGCTGATGTGAAGGGCTGTCTAAGTGCCTGGCTGACAGCTGATCTTCCCCAAGGGAAAGATCTCATCTAACACCAAAGGCAGGAAATCAGCCACAGGTAAGATCAACTACACTGCAGTACCCTGGATTATAGAGTCTCCTGGGAGCTTAGGTGGTCCCACCCCTGAGGCAGAGGGAATGATCCAAAGGTGGAGGTAATGTACATTTTTAAAAGCCTGTTCTAAAAAATCACAATCGTACTCATTGTATTTTGACATGTTTGGGTTTTTTTGTTTGTTTGTTTTGTTTTTTGTTTTTAATAGGAAAGACAGGGAGGGAGTTGTCCTAATTGCCAAGATGAGCAGTTATATTAGAAACACCCACTGAAGTGCATCTTGGGAAAGAGAAGCTGAGCAGCTGTGGGGTGTGCAGTTCCAACAAAGCTGAACGTGCTGTGTGTTCTAGGGCCTGCAGAGCCATAGATGACATCAAAATGGCAGTAAGGTCACTCAAAGGAAAATGTGATGTAGAATGACTAAGAGATGGGTTTCTTTTGAGATTGATCAACATGTCTTTTAAGACAATTTTAATTGGCTGTTGAGATGGTTATAGAATAATGTAGATAAAAAGCGTTGAACTAGGTCAAGGCTGGCAAAAGGCTGGGGGCAAAGGCATCTGCCATCAAAAAAACCAAGATGGGTATGGTAATGTATTGTAGTGACAACTCAAACATATTGTAAGAATGTGCTTTCATTTTTAATCTCAGGTATAGGGATGTGGGGCTGCTTTGGACTGTCTGCAGCAGCTGACTATGATTTGCCTCATGCTCTAGCAGAAGCATGGTTTTACCAGCTACAGATAATTTTTGCAATTGTATGACACTTGGAATCCTGGGAACTTTTCAGAGGGCATATAAATGCTAGAGCCCCATAGGTGGGGTTGGTGGTTGGTGGTCTTTCAGCGAGAGGGTTGATTGTGGTTTGTTGTTAGTAGTTGTACTCAAAGAGGAAACAAGAGGAGAGAAATTAGATTCAGGGATTTTCCTAATTTCTTTCCTCCCTGTCCTGTTTCTTCCTAAATAGTGTTAGGAGATGAAACTGGAGGGGGACAGACAAAGGGTGGGAAAAAGAATCCACAAAGTAGCAAAGACCATGTACAGTGTATGTTACAATCCTAGCACGTAGGAGACTGAGACAGGAGAATTCTGAGTGTGAGACCAGCTTGAGTTATATAAAAAGATTCTGTCCTCCCAACCCCCAGCTGCCCCCCCCCAACCCAAACAAACCAGACCAAATCAATCAACTGACCAGCCATCCATCCTGTCAAGTTTAAATGGAAGGACTCTATGTTACTGGCTACAGGAGTTGGGGGTTGGGGGGGAGGCTGCAGAATGAATTAGCTCATATCAAGTGTACCACCTGACAGCACACATGAACCTCGGCTCGGGCAGCAGCAGCAGCCATGTGTGGACAGAAACACAGATCTGAGATAGTACGTAGTCCTCAACTTCAGCTCCTCTCCCATGAAGTATCCAGCTGACCAAACACACTTGGCTTTCCTTCCCTTTTCTCCACAATGACAATGAGCTAAAGCAATATTCAGAATTACATGTTTACTGTGTTCCAAATACTTCTCACAATAATCTTTGTTGGAAAGCTTAGCAAGACAATATGACTTTTTAAGCAGGTTGTACTCCAGTGCTTTTCTAGACACGACTTGACTAATTCACGTAGTCTTCAAATCAAGAAGCATTGCTGAGTCCAGACAGTGGCAGGTTCACAGAGGTGCTAGGCGGACCACCCTCACTTTGCTTAGGGTCTCTAGCACCACAGAGGAGTGCCAGGCAGCCAGTGAAGGAGACCAACAGTTTACAATTTAGAACTAGTGGAGTCAAGATGGTTGTTAATATTTTCTAAAGAATAATGTAAAGACCATTAGTGCCAAGAGGGGATTAAAAGCACAAGTTTTAAAGGGCTGGGTACCCTTTAAATGGATGCAGGAAATGCTGGACGAGAGTTTGTTGTGTGACGTCTTCAAGGTTGTGTTTGCTATATGGCGCACCAGGAACCTCCATTTCCTAAACTTTCTTGTGACACTGTGCAAGACTGGAGTTCTACGACAATAGTTTCCAAACATGTTGACTGTGTATCTTTAAAATATGGTTATCCCTGTCTCCCAGTTCAGGAATCCCCCACATGAACTCCCTGGCCCACCACTGAAGTGCTGTGGAGGGAAAGCTTTTCCTAACGCACACTCTCTCCCTAAACTCATACCTTTAAATGACATCCTTCAATGTCAGAGACAGTCTGTTCTTGTTAAACCTTACCTTCTGAAGGGGCCGTGTCTTCTGAGGTAGCATTGGGGGTGTGAATTGATGAGAAATATCAGACTGACAGCCATTGAATCCATTTGCCTCCATTCTCTCAGAGCCTTGGGCATTTCCTGAAAGAGGATTGTGTGCTGGTGAACTGGACCGGTCTGGGCTCCTCCCCACGGGCTCAGAAGTGGGAACATCTAAAGACCCAGAATGTTCTGGCCTGCTCTGGAAACAGGGATCATAGGGTTCAGTCTGACAACAGCCCCAGGGTCCAATTTGGTCTTGGTCAAGTTCAGAATTTCTCCAGCAATCTGCTGCCATGGCCGTGGAGATGAGGTCGGGGCTAGAGCCAGGCATCTGTCTTTGAGCATGGTTGCTGAGTGGACTCCGCAGGGCTGCTGCTGGGCCAAAGTACCTCAGGTTATTGGCGCAGGCTGCAATGTCCTGCCCATGTGCATTGAGTCTGGAATGGTGGCTCTGAGGCAGGGCAGGAGGGAGTTGCTGGTATTGCTGCTGGAGAGGATTATGTTGATGGACAGAAGCACACTGGGCCTGAGTGTGGTGTAGGTAGGTGGGGTGGGGTAAATTTTCCTGGGCGGGCTGGGTTTTCAAGATTGCTGAGAAGTCGCTATGGCTGCCTCTACTGTTCCCTCGGCGGTGACGAGGTTTGCTTCGGTACCGGCTCCTGCTACTTGTGGTGGATATTTTGGGACTTCCAGACAGAGGGGATGCAGTGGGAACCACTTCTGTACTAGGAATGCCTTCAGATCGCAACAGGTCTGGCCTGGGAAGGAGAACAGATTTGTTTCTCAAACACATCAAACATGCTTAACATTGAGGTAAAATATGCCAAGCTTTACAATACTTTATAAATTCACAATGCTGGGGGTCAAATCCAGTGTCTTGCACTCTACTGGTCAGATAGCCCTACAACCTTTGTTGTTATTGTATGTATGTTTGTTTGGGCTAGTGTCTTACTCAGTAGCCCCAGGTTTCTTTCAGACTTGTGGCAGTTTTCACAAGTTTGCTTTAGCCTCCCAAGTCCTGGAGCTATCAGAGTGGGCCACCTTCCTGTTTCACAGACCCTTTCAGTCAGCACTCAAAGACACGGGGATTTTATCCACTGGAGACAACAGATGGACACAAGAGAGCTGTTTAACGTTGGATGTTTAAAAACAGCAAAAAGCTGTGAAATAATCTAAATGTCCACTGACAGTGATTTCTTATTTATAATTTTTTAATTAAACTATTTAAATTAAATTAAATTAATTATTATTGTGGGAAGTATATGTGGTTGGTGTGTGTGTGTGTGTGTGTGTGTGTTCCACATTGAATGTATAAAGGCCAAAGGACAACAATGGGGGAGTTGGTTCCATCATGACATCTGGGTATTGAACTCAGAACATCCGGTTTGTGCTCTTTCATCAGTTAAGCTGTCCTACTGGCAGCTTTTATTTCTCTGGATTCTGAGTCACTAAATTATGCACTCATTCCTTAGAATTCTGTCCCACAAGGTCCTTAATGTCTTCCTTGTGATCTTGACTGTTAGCTTAGTACTGGCACGGCAAGGTTCGGGCAATGGGAGTGTGCTCACATCAGACATCAGTCTAATGATGCACCTGGCATGCTGTCCATCACAAGGAAGGGTATAGTACCAGAACAAACCTCAGGCTCAATAGGCAAGGTCTAAAAGGTTCAAGGATTTGGCCTGGGCATGGCCATGGAAGGAGGAGACTATGTTTTACCCATCCTTGCATATGACCGGTTCTAGCAGGGAGTCCTGTTTACTGCAGGTACTCAATAATCCTAAAGGCCGGCAGGAAAGGAGGGGTCAGAGAGGGAAGGGGACCCCCGAAGTTAGGCAGAGGCAGCAAAAGAAGGCTGCGGAGAAGCGACTGTGGACTTGTGCTTCTTCCTCTCTCCTGAGACTGGGTCCCTAGACAGAGCTGGCCTTGATCTTTACTGAGGATGACCTTGGGGTGAATCATCCTGCTTCTACCTCTCGAATGCTGCAATCGCAGGCATGTGTCACTGTGCCCTGTTTATACCATGCTGGGATCCGAATCTGGGACTTGGTGAGTGTTCTAAGAGCACTCTACCAACTGGGTCATGTCTGCAACCTAACGGTCTACTTTTATCCTAATGGGAGGAAGCCTCACTCGATGTGTTCAAGTGCCTACAGGACGCGCCTTGAAGGTCACATGCAGGAGGAAGCCAGAGCATAGAAGTAGACCTCAGCCCACAGGTAGACAAGCGGTTCCTGAGCAGTGCTCCGTGTTTGAGACCAGACAAGACACAAAGCAAGAGGAACTTTTAGGGCTGGAAGGTTATAAAACATTCCTTTTATAAACAGCAGAAATACTCTCTTGGCTAAGTATGAGACACTGGATGTGGTGGCCCTGGTTGAAGAGGGCAGGCAGCAGCCCTTCTGCATGCTGCCATAGTCCTTCCTAATTCAACTGAGGTGACAGAGACAGCACTGTGCCAGCCCCGGAGCACACTAGACAGTGTGGCTGGTCAGCTTGTGCTGTAGAGAGGACCTGGGTGAAAGGTTCAAGGGCTTCTGCTGAGACAAGGGCTGGGTTACTCCAGGGCTGGGTTAGCATGTACTTGCATGATAACAGGCTGTGGGGGTATCCAAAGGAGAATTGAAGAGAGAGTGTCCCAAGTTAGGAGACATGCAAACCCCACAGAGGGGGGGGCGTGTAAAATTCCTCACGTATGTAAAGTGCCTGGCTCACAGGATTACATCAATTACATCAGGACTTCAGATTGCCATTGGGTATCACAGTGGTGTTTGTAAGAATTGAGCAAACAGGGACACCTCATAAAAATACCAAGGGGCAAGGAATGTCCACTAAGCCTAAAGACAGAGCTTCATAAGGGTTTACCGAGCAAACATCAGTCCCCAGGAGATGCCCTAATTGCGGGGAGTAATGCCCAGTTCCAGGAAACGCCCCCAGTAAGGGACAGATCTCCCCCCACCCCTCCTACGTGCAATCGGTATCTCCCCCTCACCTGGAGCACAGAGGTCAATGGAAACAAAAAACAATGGGCTCCACCAATGGGAGATAACCAACTCATGCTGTAAACCTATGTACTGGGAAGGTATAAAAAGTGTGTGCTTTTGTTCCTGGGGGTTGCCTTTGCTCTGAATGCAAGATGACCCCAGTATACCGGCTCAATAAAAACCTCATGCAATTTGCAGCAATCTCCCTCCTGATTCTTCTCGAGTGGGACACCCACGCTGAATTTAACAGTGTGGCTTGTCATCACCAAGAAGAGCTGATTCTTTGATTCCAGGGCACAGTTCTTTCCCACCTCAGGCTTCTCTTTCAGACAGACTTCTATACACTTACTGAAGTCTATGGGAAACAGGTTGGAAGGATCCTACTACGAAACTATGGCGTCCAATCTTGGTTGTCAGTTTGGCATATCATCCCACGAGGGACTCTTAATTGAAGATTGCCTCCATTAGATTTACCTGAGGGTATAAAACTGTGAGGTATTGTTCTAATTGTTAATGTAGAGGAGCCCAGCCTACTGTGGGCATTCCTAGACAAGTGAGTGACCTGGGCTGTGTAAGCAAGGGACAACTGACTGTGAGCCTAGGGACAATTCTTGTCTAAATGGTAAGTTGGAATTTAGACTCCAGATGTTGACTGATGGGAAACAGCCTGGGAGGATCTGCTCTTTTCTCTCCTTTCTTTTCTCTCTGACCTCTCTTCCAAGGTCTCTGAGAATCCCCGACTTGGAAATGAAGGAACTACCTAAATAATCTAACACTTCCACCTCTGAAGGTGACTCACAGCAGTGCCTTGCAGGCTGCCTGCCCTGGGTTTGGCTCTTGGGTTCACTTACTAAGCAGCTACTAGTGACTCTGAAACAATTTTCACGGCCAGCATAAAAGCGAACATCGATTCGGAGTTTTAACTCACACGGTCCCTTTTGCTTCCTGGACACACTTGGTCTTAAAACTGTGGGCAGAGAAGAGTTGGTGGGTGGGCCGCCCCTAATTAGTACCACAAAAGGATAAGCGAGGGTTGTGCCAGCTGCTCCTCTCAGCAGCTTCTCAGCCAGTGAGCCGAAGATGGTCAGGAGGTAAGTAGATAGAAGCCCGGACTTAGTTCATGGTGTGTGTGGTCGTTAAAAGTTAGGACTACAGGGTTCTGTGCTAGAATGTCCACTTTTCCACAGCCTTCTTAGCACTCAGGAAATAAAGCAACAGCTGACAAGGGGGACTTCATGCAGTTAAGGTGTCTCCACAAAGCAGGACACAAGGCAACAGAGTGAAGCTTTCAGAATGGGGTACCATAGATCTGACAGGGGTCAGTGTGGAGAAAAAGAAAAAGCCCCCAAACAAACAGGAAATGACCAAATAAAAGAACTAGGCTAATGAGCTGAATAGAATACTTCAAAGGAAGAATTACAAATGGCCAGGCCTGGGGAAATGGCTCCATCAGCAAGGTGCCCGCCACATAAGCCTGAGGAAATGAGTTTGATCCTCAGCACCCTTGTTTAAAAAAAAAAAAAAAAAGAACCTCAGCTTCGAGTGGGGTTTGAGGGGGGTAGGGAGAAGAAGAAGGCTGAGTCAGGGAGATTCAGCCTGGCCTATTTAGTGAGCTCTAGGCCAGTGTGAAACCCTGTTTCAAAACAAACAAACAAACCAACCAACAAACACCAAACCCCTCAAAAACCAATGTCGATGTCATGAGTAACAACAATCAAGAGTGACCTCTCCTCTCTGTATGTGCATATATGTGCAGCTGAACACATGCGCACATCTGTACACACCCACACCCACACAAATTGAAAGTACTTTGTTATTGAAGTTTCTTCTCACCTCAGTCAGTGACTCACATCAAGAAAAACAAATGACAGCCAGTGCTGGCCAGGATGTGAGGAGGAACTTATTTACCGCTGGCGTGAGTGTAAACTGGAACTGCCACTGTGGAGATCAAGGGGATCCTCAAAGAGCTAGAGCTAGAGTCACCACATGACCAGTTTTACCACTCCTGTGGAAATACCTGCTGGACTGCGTGCCCTACTTCAGAGAATCACGTACATACATGTTTACTATAGCCTCGTCAGCCATCTACAGAACAGAGGGTAATGGAAATGAGGTACATGTGCATAACAAGTTTATTCAGCTGTAAAGAAAAATGAAATTATGGAAAATTCAGGAAAATAGATTGATCTGAAAACTATTAAGGTAACCCAGGCTCAAACACAAATACCCCATGTTCTCTATCATGTGTGGATCCCAGCTTCAGATGTAGAGACATGTCTTTATGTGCCAAGTGAGCATATGCAGAGGTCAGGAAAGTAGGAAGAGGCCCTGGAGGGCCAGGGCTAGGGCTTTTGGGGAGGAGAGGACGGGACTAGGGTAGAAGGGTTTAAGCAGGGATGAGGAGCAGGAATATGGGAGGTGGGGAAGAAGAGAGAGGTAGGGTCAACAAGATCTAAGCATGTATGAAGAATATGCCATAAAACCCCTGCTACCTTTTTTTTTTTTTTGAGACAGGGTTTCTCTGTGTAGCCCTGACTGTCCTGGAACTCACTCTGTAGACCAGGCTGGCCTTGAACTCAGAAATCCGCCTGCCTCTCCCTCCCAAGTGCTGGGATTAAAGGCATGCACCACCATCGCCTGGCCCTGCTACTTTTTTTTTTAAACTAATTTATTTATTATTATAAGTAAGTACACTGTAGCCGTCTTCAGACACACCAGAAGAGGGCGTCAGATCTCATTACAGATAGTTGTGAGCTACCATGTGGTTGTTGGGATTTGAACTCAGGACCTTTGGAAGAGCAGCCACTGCTCTTAACCGTTGAGACATCTCTCCAGCCCACCTCTGCTATTTTCTTATTTGTACTTAAAAGTTAAAAACACATTCTTGGCCAGTGTTTTCCCCTTCCTGTTTTCTTACTGCATTTGGTTCAAGTCTTACAAACTCAGGCTTGGGACATCCTCTCCTTCCGCTAACCTGTCTGGGATGGAGCCAGTTCTTTGGCATGGGAGAATTATATATAGCTCAATAGCATTTGGTGATTCTGAAAGGAGTGAAAGGTATTTTAAGATATTTTCAAAGGTGCTAGGCATTGAACTTGGGCTCCAAGCATCCTAAGCCTACCTTCTACAGAGATGTATCTCTACTCTTTAATACTGAGATTAAACCAATATAAGGCAAAAGAGGAAAGAAACCAGGCAGTGGTGGTGCACACCTTTAATCCCAGCACTTGAGGGGCAGAGGCAGAGGCAGAGGCAGGTAAGTCTGTAAGTCTGAGGCCAGCCTGTTCTACAGAGTAAGTTCCAAGTCAGTCAGGGCTACACAGAGAAACCCTGTCTCGAAAAACCAACCAACCAACCAACTAGCCAACTGTCCATCCAACCAATAAGCAAAGTAAATGGGGGAAGGAGTGATCTCTTAAAAGTCAAACCCTGATTTTGAACGCCAGTGCCCTAAAGATGATTCCATGTTATTCAAATTTCACAGATGGGTGTGATCAAACACATTTGTTACTACCCTAGCTACTTAAGAGTTTGAGGCAGGAGGACATTGAGTTTGAGGTCAGTCTGGGAAACAGCAGAAGAAGATGGAGGAGTGGGAGGAAGAAGAGGAGGAAGAAGATGAAGGAGAAGAACAAATAATAACAACAACAACAAAGTAAACATACTGCTAAAAATGCACAGATCACTGTGTCAAAACCAAGAACTGGACTGCTCAGGTCTGTTTTACCCATGAGGATCCTGGTGTTGAAAGAGGCAGAGCGACATGGCTGGATGCCAACCCAGGTCTGCCTGTCCTTGTTATGTGCTTCTCTTCCCTGTATGTGGTGCTAAGACAAAGTGCCTCAAGTAGTAAAAGTGCGACCTCTGGGGTCTGTGCCATGATCTCTCTCATCTTCCTGTGTGGTTTCAGCTGCAGCCCAGTATGCAGCTGGTGAGCTACAAAACAGCCACCTCCATCTCCCTGCCACCCCCGCACACTCTGAGACCACCTTTCCCGGGTGTCCTGATGGGTGGACACAGTGGGCTCACCGCTTCGTCTGCACCCCGGCCTTGTGAGGGACACCCTTCCTTTTCATGAGCTTCTCCATGGCATTCGGGTGGATGATTGGACGCACGGGGTGTCGTTTGTAGGTTCCAGGGTACTTCTTTTCCACTGCTTGCTCTCGCCTGTGGGACAAAGGAAAAAAGACACTCCTTGGTTTTGGTAGAAGGAAGGCAGTCCAGAGATTGATCGAAGATGGCGGCTGTGGAACTAGATCCCCACCTACAGGAGAGGAAGAATCAGAATCTAATAAGGGGTTGCTAGCCAGAGCACTATATTAAGTAAGCATCCTCCACAGAACAGGTGGACGCTGGGGATATGGCTCAGTGGTTAAGGGCAGTAGCTGCTCTTCAGAGGACCTGAGTTCAATTCCTAGCACCCATGTCAGGCTCAGGCAGTTCACAACTGTCTGTAACTCCAGATCCAACGGGCCATAGCACTAAACAGAGCTCTCAAATGGATAAGAAACATTTTTAAGGAATGTTCAATACCCTTAAACATCAGGAAAATGCAAATAAAAACCACTTTGAAATTTCATCTTACCCTAGTTAGAACAGTTAAGGTTACCACCCTCCTGAACAAACGCTGGCAAATGCTGGCGTCGACGTGGGGAAAGAGGGTCACTTATTCACTGCTAGGTGAGTGTACACTGGTGCAGTCACCATGGAAACCAGTGTGCCATTTCCTCAAGCCAGAAATAGATCTATCATGCGACTCAGCTATGCTACTCTTGGTCACATCCACGAAGCACTCCGTATCCTGCTATAGAGATATCCACTCATCCATGCACAGTGCTGTATCAGTCACAGCAGTAAGGAAGTAGAAACAGCTCAGGTGTCCGAGAATCAATGAATGCATAATGAAAAGGTGATGCATTTACACAATGAAATACTATTCAGCTATTAAGGAAAAACAAAATAGGGCTGGAGACATGGCTGAGCTGTTAAGAGCAGTGGCTGCTCTAGAAATCTGGGTTTGATTTCCAACGTCCACAGGCAGTTCACAGCCATCTGTAACTGCAGTCCAATGGATCTGATGTCCTCTTCTGTCCTCTGTGGGTACTGCATACACATGGTGTACAGACACAGATGCAGGCAAAATAACCATCATATACAAACAAGTTTTTAAAAAGAAAATAAAATAGAAAAATTTCAAAATTGTTAGATAGGTGTGTTTATAATAATAAATAATAATATAAATAATAAACTATAGAAGTCAGGAAAACACTGAATGGTGCAGCCCAGTGGGGGGCTTTAAAGGGAGAGGAGATGGGTATAAATCAGTAGTAGAAAAGCTTGAAGAGGATGAATGGTACAGAAGGGGTTAAATTGGCATGGGGGGGGATGGGAAAGCCGGGTAGAGGAGGGGATATGGAAAGGGATTTAAAAAATCTCTAGAAACTTCTCAAAACAATTAAATGAAAACCTATCACATATACATGTACACACACACACACACACACACACACACATATACGGGGGAAGGGAGGGGGACTCTAGAAAGGTTCACTAGATGCCATGCGCTAACAAATAAAAGACCACTTTTATAGTCTGGAGCCAATGCTCTTGGCTATCCTCCAGAACTTGACAATAAGACCCCATTGCTGAAGATCTTGTATCTGAATTATATAGCACGGGAACATTAAGCTGGAACTGACTGGGAAGCCCTATTGCTACTGGGTCTCTTTCGTAGTGCTGGATGGGCCTACATAGGCTACTGGTGGAGGAAAGTATCGATCTTACCCACTGTGAACCCCGAATCCTACAATAATGACCATCCTGGTGAGGCACGCTCACTGGTGCAGTAGTGGCACAAACAGCATATGGGCAATAACCGCTTTCTTATTTGGCTTTAGATGAAGCCCACAGCAGTCATCATTTTCAGGCTAAACTAGAACAGGCCTCAAAGGAGAACCTCCTACTATTCTACAGAGTGGACACAGTATCAAATCGACTCCTATTGACTTCTCTTTATACCTTTGAATTTATGCATCTCTCTACCCTCATCTGAGAAGCTTCTGCTTGAAGTAGGTAGTGATTAAAACAGAGACCTGCAGTGGGCCAAGATGCGGAGAATAAGAGGCTGCTGTGATATGCTCCCTGCAGGGAACATAAACACGGTGCCCTCTCCTCCCAAATCCTCAGAGCTCATGGCAGAAGGACTGTAGGAGCCAGAGGTGCTGAACAGACACAAGGGAACAGCATCCTCTGGAGACAGCAGGACAGTCACACACATGAATTTAAGGTGGGTCTGAGAGCATGCACCAGCCCTGTGCAAGCTCAAACCAAAACCTAGCAGGGAGAGTCTGACGTGTAGTCCCATCCCTAAGCCAAGGACCTGCTGCCTGGTAGCTGCTCAGGGAGGGAGAGCTGGCTTTCTTTTATATTGGCCATAGGGGGCGTAAAGTGGATGGGTGGGGAGGTGTGTGTGTTGGGGAATTTGGGAAGAGATGGGTAGGGCTGATTATGGTCAAAACTCAGCTCGTTCTATGAAAATTCTCAAATAAACTGATTTGAAAAATGCTTCAAGTAGAAAAGAGGTCCTATTCATATTAATACATATAAAATTATAAATAAAATGCGTATAGTAAACTATCTTTTAGACAGAGAGGGGCGTGGTCAGTGCAGAGTATCTTCATTTGCCCACAGGTTCTGGTCACACTTAACAGATACCAGCTCGTTGTACAACCAGGCTGCTACTCAAGTTTAGGCAAACAAACTGAAGATACTGAATTTAAATTAACTCAACTTTATTCTGCTCTTAGTTTAAACTCAGGCATTATCCTTCTCTTCTCCAATGTGATAAAGGACAGAAGTTTTGCTTATTTGGGGTCAAGACCCCCTGGTCATTGTCAAGTTCTGGAAGGTAGCCAAGAGCATCGGCTCCAGACTATAAAAATCGTCTTTTGTACCAACAGGGATCCCTTGCACAGTTTCCAGCAGGACTTTACTCCCTAAAGGTCAGTAAGTCTGCTTATCCACGCTAAGTTCTGCTGAAAATGAAGCCCTTCTCTGAACCACGTGGCAGAGTGAAGTACACATGCTAGCCCAGTGAGTGCGCTGCATCAGACCTGCAGCAACTCTCGATTATCTGCCTCACCCAAGTCCTTAAGGGATGTTGACTAAGTAACTAAAACATCTGCATGTCCACTGTAGCGGCCCCACGCAGCAGCCACGCGTCCTGTTCACTGACAGACTCCAGATAGCAGACTGGTCCTGGGCTGAGTACATACTTAAGGAGCTCCTTCTCCCGCATCTCTAGCTGCAGCATGATGGCGCTCAGCTCCATGTACAGATTGTTAGCGCGTTCGAGCTTTCTCTCGTAGTGCTCCCGAATATCCAGAGCATGTCTGTCAATGAAAACACAGCATGAGCAAGACTGAGGCAAACAAGCGACAGTGCTAGTGACATGCGCAGTGGCTTGCTTCAAAGCACTAGGCCAAAGGAAATCTGAGCTGTGCACTTTATTCCAAGCTCCCACCCCCAGCCATACAGAGAGCCAGGTGGACCACAGATAAAGTAAGAATACAGCCTGTGTGCACAGAATAGTCTTCACTTGTGCCCGATCAATATCATATAGCATCCTCATACGTTAATGGAAAGAATTTAAAGCTACCACGAGGACCACATGCTTATCCTTGCACGGAGCTTATCTGGGTTGATGTGGTCTCAGTGCTTCCCTCAGATTCAAATGTAAAACCTTTACCCATAAGGTGACGGTGGTGCTGGAGGAGGCAACAGGGAGCTATTAGGGAGAACCCTTTGTTTCTCCACCATGTGAGGACACATGTGGGTGCCATGATATGATAATGATATGATAATCTTTACCGGATACTGTGTTTCCTGGTGCTTTGCTGTTAAGCTGCTCCACCTCCAGAACCACAAGGAGTACATTTATTTCTTCTGTTTATAAATTGCTAAATCTATGGCATTTTTTGTTATAGAGACTTATCTGCTTAATACAGTGGAGGCCAGGAACTAGAGTTTATAAACTCTTGGCCTCCAAAGGCACTGAGAACAGTGGAAGTGCTCTAAGAATCTCTGTTGTAAAGGATTCTAACGGAGGAAAACAGTTGAAAGGAGGTAAAGAGTTATACATGAAGGTGTACACACACCACGTTCGGTGTCCGTGTGGTTATACATGAAGGTAGCTACGTGTGTGGGTGTACACACACCATCGTGTCCATGTGGTTATACATGAAGGTAGCTATGTGTGTGGGTGTACATACTCCATGGTGTCCTCGTGGAGGTCCTAGATCAACCGCACCTGTTGATCCTCACCTAATGTATGCTGGGGGCTCTGTTTGCCTCTGCACTGCACACCCCAAGCTGGTTGGCCCACAAGCTTCTGGGAGTCTCCTGTCACTGCCTCCATCTTGTCCCAGGAGCTCTTGGATCACAGACAACTGCCATGCCCTGCTTTGTATGGGCTCTGGGAATTCAGTTCCTCATACTCCTTTGGCAAGACCTTGTCACTGAGCCATCTCTAACGGCAGGGCAAGTTTTTATTGTTCATATATTATTTTTTTAACTGATAGAAAAGTTGTATGTATGTATGAAGAACCAAGTGATATTTTGATATATGTATTTG
Organism: Mastomys coucha; assembly: GCF_008632895.1. Taxonomy (NCBI): domain Eukaryota; kingdom Metazoa; phylum Chordata; class Mammalia; order Rodentia; family Muridae; genus Mastomys; species Mastomys coucha. Next base: position 19,614,915 of record NW_022196894.1, on the reverse strand, counting down.
CTGTACAGTGTTCAAATCAGGGGCTAGAGAGATGGTTCAGCAGATAAATGCATGGACTGCTCTTCTAGAGGACTGGAGTTCAGTTCCTGGTACCCTATCAGGTGGCTTACAACCACTTGCATTCCAGAGCATTGGATACCCCTGGCCGCTGTGGGCGTCCCCACTCATGTGGTCATACACAGCCACAAATATAATTTAAAATAAAAAAAGTAGAAAAAATCAGGGTAACCATGGCAATCTCCTCCAGAAATGATCGTTTCTTTATGTTGGCAATATTCCAAATCCTTTCTTCTAGCTTCTTTAATTAAAAATTAAAAAAACAAAACAAAACCCCAAAACCAAACAAACCCAAAGTTAAGTGTGGTGGCTCAGGCCATCTTGTACCCAGGAGGCAGAGGAAGGCAGATCTCTGTGATTTCTAGCATTTCTTTTTTT
>NW_022196894.1:19601774-19614311 GCF_008632895.1 Mastomys coucha | reverse complement strand
AGCCACCATGTGGTTGCTGGGATCTGAACTCACGACCTTCAGAAGAGCAGTCGGTGCTCTTAATGGCTGAGCCATCTCTCCAGCCCGATTTCTAGCATTTCTAGCAGCATAATCTATATACTAAGACTCAAGCTAGCAAGGACCACATAGTAAGACCTTGCCTCAAATAAGCAAGCAAACTACTCTGAGTGAGGGAAGAAGCGAGCTGAGCAATCAAAGTACATTATCGTTACCTGCCATCGCCCTAGGGTGCACGAGAATTGAAGAACTTTCTTCTAATTCTAACAGCATCCATTAGTCAGCTTTTCCCATCCCATCCCTCCGCACACCATCCCAGACTACAGCAAGCACCATCCTAGTCTCTGCTTCTCTGAGATCAGCCGTTCCAGACTCCATGGGAAGGCTAAGTCTGAGCAACAGAGAAAGCTCGGGGAAAGATGAGGGAGAAGGAACTGGCGATTCGCCAGTGTTCCTGCTTGTTTCTAAAAATCGGGGTGAGTAGAGGGGCGGGGTCAGCTGACCCGAGCACTGGAGTGAGAAGAGGGGCGGGGTCAGCTGACCTGAGCTCTTCCCTGCGCCGGCGAATCAGTTCTTCATCCAATCGGTGTATACAGGTCCCTTCACTTTTGATTTTCTCAAAATGTTTTTTCACTTCTTCTCTCCATTCAGCCTGAGTGAGGAAAGTTTAATCTTGTGAATGCTGTAGTTTCCTTCCCTGATGTGTCCATAGGACCATGTCCAAGGCATTTCCTTCTGTGCCTCCGCATGCTTTCCCCAAACCTCCCACCAGAGCTCCGTCAGGGTAAGTGCTCAGGAGGCACTGCCGAATCAAACACAAAACATCCCCACACCCAGGGCTGTAACTGCAAGCCCAGCCCTCTGTCCTGACACAGTCTCTTTCCCAGTTTCTCCACAGCAGTGGCCATCAGAACAGCACAGGGTACAGTGATCATCCCTTCCGGACAAAAGTGCTCAGCTGAAGTGAAGCGAGTATGGAGGGAGAGAGAAAGTCCTGATGACTGAGGTTCACATCTCTAGGAGGCTCTGGGTTATCTTCACATCCACTGTCACGCTGGCTCCCCTTAGGACAAAAGCCCAAGAGAAGATCTGGAGCCCAGGGAGTGTGCAGCCGAACAGAACAGGACACAGGAATAGGGACTGAAGGAGAGAGGGGGGCAGGAGAAGGAGGTGGGGGGCGGCGGGAGTAGCGGAAGAGAGGGAGGAGGTAGCCTGAGGGAGGCAACCCAGTAGGAAGAAGAGGATCCCAAGCAGAGGCAAAGAGTCAGAGACAGCCCCCACTCACACTGTTAGGAATCCCACAAGAATATCAAGTACACGACCATAACCTATACACAGAGGACTGGTCAGACCCACCCAGGCCCCCTGATGGCCGCTTCAGTCTCTGTAAGCCCCTACAAGCCCTGCTTAGCTGACTCTGTAGGCCTTATTCTTGTGGTGTCCTCAACTCCTCTGGCTCCTACAATTCTTCCTCCCTTTCTTGCTGGGGATTCCCTAAGCTCTGTCTAATGTTTGGCTGTGGGTCTCTGCATCTGCTCCTATCCTAACATTTACTTTTGCATTTAATTTAGCCCACTTTTAGTCAATAAATGTATGTAATAAAATGCCTCTTCCGAGAATAGATCTTTGAAACAATATTAGAAGCCACTGCAGAGATGGAATTCACATCAGAATAATTTTAGAAACTTAATAACACTTAGAGAGTGTTATAGTGTTTCATACTATGTCTAGTATGAAAGTTAGCACTATTGGTTCTGTTCTAGCTGGGCTTGTGGTGCAGGCCTACAAGTCCAACTAACTTAAGACGTTGAGGCAAGAATCCCATATACAAGATCTGTCTGTATTATAGAGTGAGTTCAAGGCCAGCCTAGACAACTTAGCAAAACTTTGTATAAAAGCAAAACAAAATAAAAAAAACCACAAACAACAAAAGTCTAAACTAGAGCACAGTAGTAGAGTGGTTGCTTAGCACTCAAGAGGCCCCAGGTTCCATTGTTAGTGCTGCTACGATGATGATGATGATGACTTTGTACACACAGAGGGATTACTATTATGCCTTGTGAACATGCCTGCGAATGGTTAGGGATAGGAAACGTGTCCTCATCTCTGCCCACTCTTCGCTCATAGTGACAGTGGACCAAGTACCATCCTTACGGTATGTTCATCCAACGGCCACACTCCTCCCCTTCTCTGGTTCCATGTCTGTCTAGCCCACTCTGCCATCAGTCTGGAGAGTCTAGTCTGGTGGCCTGTGACTTACTTCAGCCAGGGTAGCGCTATGGCAAGCATGATGCAATGCAGCACAAACATCACCTGGACTGGTCTTGTTTTCCTGGCCCATTTGCTACCATGAAGCCCGAGCTAGCCTGAGGCCGAGCTAGCCTGAGGCTGAGCTAGCAGCCAGGGAGGACAGAGGAGCTCTAGCTCTTGGCCAGACATCAGCACGCCTACTAAGGAGACCACTGGGGCCAGCCACCTTCCTGCTGGCCTGGGACCTGACTACAGACCTCCAGGTAAATTTAAAGCATCACCAAGACTGTCTGGCTTAAACTGCCTACAGAATGGTGGGCCAAATAAATGCTTTTTTTTTTTTTTTTTTTTGCATGTAAGTTATGGGAAATTTTAGTACAGTGAAGGTTAACAGATACCTTATGGCCTACCTAATTCTGCTGTGGCTCTGTCTGGTCCATAAGTTCCTGCCCTAGTTTTCAGCTTTTGTGCATCAAAGTAAGCAAGGCCTTCATGAGGAGCAGCAGCGACACTGACTCCAGTGTAGGCCCGACAAGGCCCTCATACCCTCTCCCTCCTTAAACACCACCACCAGGATTCACAGTCGCATTGGGCAACTTTCACAGTTACTGTCTCACCACGAGTAGGGTCAAAGTCATATGCCTGTTACATGGTTAACAGTGCTCCTTGGCTGTCCATTTGGTCTCATGGGGTAGGAATGTGCTGGCTTACCTGAGACTCAAAGTAAGTTTCTTGAGGGGTGGCAAGCACATCTGCAGACGCGATGTCCAGATGCATGAGCGTCTGCCGGAAAGAAGGCCGGTTGCGAGGCTTACTCTGCCTAAGAGGGAAGACGCCATGCTCATCTCAGAGGCTGTGTCTGGGAGGTGGGGGGTAGGGGATGAGGCTTTATTCTGTTTTATGAAATACACATTTTATTCCAAGAATTGCTATATCCCAGAGGGTTCAGATGTCCTGAAGTACAACAGGAAACCGCAACTAGGATAAGCATCTACTTGATGGCCTGGAGAGTTAGGTCTGTGACCTCCTGGGGACAGTGAAGGAATGCTAGCCATCAGCCATTAGGCAGGGAACTGTCTCAAGACATCACACCGAACCCCTCACAAGTCACACGCAACTCCACTCTGTAGGAGCTGGCTCTACTTTACAGGGAGGCACATCCCCTCTTTCACAAGTAATAAAAAGTCAGAGCCAGCACTTGAGCGCAAGGTTCTAAAACCCGGCAGCCTTTGTCATTCCACCACAACGTGGTTCCTTCCAAACACCCTGTAGAGGCGTCTCTGCTCTCTTAGAGAAACTTTAATAGTGTTTTGGGCGGGAAAGTAAGACAGAACAGCAGAAGAAATGCCTTTCTTACCACGTCTGTTTCATAAGGATCTTGAATCCATCTGGGCACGTGGAAGGAACTGGGAGATGCAAACTGTTGCTCCCGACACCCCAGATGATGGCAGAAGAGTCCACATCCTTGTAGGGTATCTCCCCTGTCAGCAGCTCCCAAAGCACCACACCAAAAGACCTACAGCAGGCAGGGGCATGGGAGGCTCTTCAGGGGGGTGGAGTCACACTCCAGCTCTTGGATTAATTAAGGGCCTAGTGGGCGGGGTCTGTTTGCAGTCTCAGCACTCTGAGGCCGAGCTGGGAGGATCATGAGTTCAAGGACAGCTTGGATGCACGGCAGGTTTCAGGCCATGCTGAGCTGTACGGTGGGACCCACGTCATCAAGACCAAGAAAATTTTGTTTCATATATTTTACTCAAAAAAGTGAGAGTTATGTAATACATTCCATAAAGCCTTTGACCACTAAACTGTTACTCGAAATTAAGTTCTAGTTTTCCAGAAAGTTCAGTATATTCATGGAGATGCCTCAGAACTGACCCTGGGTCAAACCTTTGATAAAGTGAAACCAGAATCAACCGGAAGTGAGAAGTCAAGAAGAGCATTCCAGGAAGGAGAAGCAGGGAGGGCAGAAGTCAGGCGGAAGTGAGCAGGGCTTCCAAGCTGGCTAGGGAGCGCTACTCACCATATGTCCACCTTCTCGGAGACAGGCTCATTCCGGATCACCTCTGGTGCCATCCATGCAACGGTGCCAGCGAAGGACATCTTGGTGCTTTTATCACTGAGTTCCTTAGATGTGCCAAAGTCTGAAATTTTCACTGCATCTGTGTGAGTCACTAAAACGCTTTAAAAAGAAACAGACAACACAAAGATTATTAGCGGTAGTGAGAACTATGAGTGTAAACAGTGACCGACGCGGTACCCACCATCTTCCACCCTGCAGAGTTCTGCTTACAGCTCCTACTGCTCTTGGGTACTGTACTAGGAGCCTGCTCCTGCCAGGCACTCAGCTTCTTCCACTTGCTGACATGACGTCTGCCAAGCCACGTAGTCTTCTATACCTGCCACGTAGTCTTCTATGCCTATTTTCTCTCTATAACCCATGACTGGGACTATGGCATTAGGTAGGCATCACATTCAAGGGATGTGCCTGAGCTAAGAGGAGTGCCAAGGATGGGCACTAATAACCAAATTCAAGCAGGTTCCGTACAAGGTAGGCTTTGCTTTTCACAAGAGTCCGTTACAATGCATCCTGGAACAAACTGCTTTTGCTAGTTTTAAAGGTGTATACAAATGAGAATATTGATACTCCCCCACCCTCTACACACACACACACACACACACACACACACACACACACACACACAGGCACACTGGCTTCATATGAAGAAACTCTTTCATCCTGTTAGAATGTTAATGATTTGGGTGCTAGGCCCTAAACACAGCAGAGACCTATTTCTTACAGACACTATAAACCTTGTATCTATTTATTTCCTCCTGTATTACACTCAGAAGCTCAAAGCCAAGTCTGAAGTCTACCTCAGGTAACTGTACAGAGCCTGTGGCATGAATCGAGCATCCCACCACTGAACTGTATTTCCTACATGTCTCTGTCTCTCATTCAGCCATTTTTTTTTATTTTGTTGTGTTATAAACACTTCTGAAAGTCAGTTAAACTGTTTTAGAGTACAGGAAAATACAATCCAGGGTTTCAAGCAGGGGGAGACTAGCATTAACTATTTGATGTGATGAAAGATGAAGGCTTCAGGTCATAGTGAAGTTTGCTGCATAGCTGTACAACTCAAGCCACAGAAGGGAAAGCCTGAGTTAAGTAGCTGGGCATGGCCCCACGGTAAGTGATGAGCTCAACTTCAGTGCTAAGATGTGTTAACAGTTACCCACTTCACAACTGAATTCGAGTTACGAGTCTGAGACCCTTGGCTATGCTTGATAAAGACATCTTACTTCAAAATAAGAAAACAAAACAAGCACCAAGAACTCACTTGGGTGACTTGAGGTCACGATGTATGATCTTATGGAGATGGAGATAATTCATCCCACTGGCGATCCCTGTGGACCAGTCCACAAGCAGCCGGGGCGTGATCTTCCTGCCAGCTCTCAGGACTTCGTATAGCTGCCCGTGGGCACAATACTCCATGATGATGCAGTAGCACGGGGCCTGAGTGCAAACACCCCTTTGAAGAAAACATATGCAAGTACATGAAAATAGACAATATACACGCATACACATCTGCATCTCAGGAGTGTTTAATAAGGGCCCACTCCTTACCCAAATGATATCAAAATAATCCAGATAACAGTTCTTGATTCTTAAATAAGAACTGGATCTTTCTGGTCTACTAGTTTCTCTGGTAAGCACATAGGTGATTTCTGCTTTTTTCTTAAGTCTAGACAGCAACAGGCTGTGTTAATCTGGTAGTTTTGTGTGACACCATTCACTCTGGGACAAAAAGTATTCTTTTCTTAGGCTTGAAAAGCATGGGGGTGCTGAGGTTTGTTTGTTTTTTTATCATTAAAATAATATAAAATATTTTCCTTTTAAACATGAACAGATTTTAATATAATGTACAGAGGGTTAAAGCATTTATATTTTTATGATTGCTTATTAAATTTTAAATTACCCAAATTTAAAATAATTAGACTAATGAAATATATAAATGAATAAATAAACAGAAAAGTAAGAAAAATGGATCAATTTTCTATCTCCCATATAGCTCTGTGAAAATAATTTAGAATAAAGCTAACATTATGTCATATTATACATCTACCCAGGAGATGGTTCCATTGATTCCTGTATCTTCCATCAAACTTGTTTTGATAATTTAAGTCCAAAGGGATCTTTCTTCTCTCAGTAGCCATGAGTTTTCTCTGTTCACACAGACTGCAGACTCCAAAGGCTGTGGTAGTCTTCAGGGGCTCTTTTTCTATGAGGCCTGGAGGGTCCCAGGCAGTGCTTGACATGTCTGGCTTCCCTCCAGCACTCACAGCTGAGAGGTCATCACAATTACACTGGGAGAGACATGGTGCTTGCATCACAGGATAGACTTGACCTCTTCCATGTTTACAGGGAAGGCTCAGGGTGAAAGGGAGTTAGTTTCTTTTCTTTTCTTTTTTTTTGTTTTGTTTGTTTGTTTGTTTTTTTGAAACATGGTTTCTCTGTGTAGCCCTGGCTATCCTGGAACTCACGCTGTAGACCAGGCTGGCCTCAAACTCAGAAATCTGCCTGCCTCTGCCTCCCAAGTGCTGGGATTAAAGGCATGAGACACCATTGCCTGACAAAAAGTGACTTATTTTACTATACCAGATCCATTCAGTCAGTCAGTGACAAGCTAGTCTAGCTTCAAAGCCCAGATCCTAGCTCTCACTGTATTATGCTGTGTGTTTTAAATTTGTGCATAAACAGCCATATTGGAGACTCTTATGTTTTGCTTTGTTTAAAGATTTATTTATTATGTATTTATTATAAGTACACCATAGCTGTCCTCAGATGCACCAGAAGAGGGCATCAGATCTCATTACGGGTGGTTGTGAGCCACCATGTGGTTGCTGGGATTTGAACTCATGACCTTCAGAAGAGCAATCGGTGCTCTTACCCACTGAGCCATCTCACCTTGTTTTGTTTTTTGAGACAGAGTTTCTCTGTGTAGCCCTGGCTGTCCCGGAACTCTGTAGACCAGGCTGGCCTCGAACTCAGAAATCTGCCTGCCTCTGCCTCCCAAGTGCTATGGGATTAAAGGAGTGTGCCACCACTGCCTGGTGAGACTCCTATGTTAATGCTGTTAGTTCACTAAACTGGAAATAATATGAAGTGTACATCACAGTTCTGTTTTCAAGATGGATCCCTTTGGTAAGTATGCTCAGACCCCTTCAGACTCTTCAGGGAAGTTACCAGAGCATGAAGGACAAGACGAAGACAGTCTTCAGCTCGCTTCCCATCCCCTGCTCCCAGTCTGAGGCGGGAAGCAGTGGAGGGATTAGGGCATGACATAAGGCACTGACATGTACCAGCAGGAGGCTGCACATCAGCATTCACTTCACCTGCCTCGAGCAATTCCAACATCCCCATAGTTAGAGAAGCCCTTCTAGAGCTGTGGGACTCCACGCTGCATCCGAAAATTTATGAGCACCCAGCCTGAACAAGCCCCAGAAAGCAGTACTTTTGTAGCAGAATGGCACGGTACCACACACTTCCTTTCATCTAAGAGGAACAGCCCAGCACAGAGTTAGAGCTAGAAGAACAATGAGCCTCATGTCCTTCCTCCTAACTGTGGAGGCCATCTCCTGCATTCAGTCCCTGTCACCCATGTCTACACATGATTCTGGACCCACAGGTACATCTGTTTACATCAGTGGAAATGTGTTACAGGCTGTATATGAAGAAGAACAATCAGTTTTTTTTTAATCAAATACCACAAAGACATCAACTACTCTTTTATAATTTGCAAGGATGCTCAGGATTCTTGAATTTTAATTGAAAAATTTTTGGAGAACTCAGTGAAGCATACATAAACAACTACAAATAGGTAATTGATCACTGCCTAGAAACTACTCAGGGAATAATGTAACGCACACAAGAAGGCGAGGGAAAATAAGCTTGTGTGGACTCAGCACCTACTCAGCTGGCTCACAGACGGAAGTGGTCTAACAGACACGTCTTGTGAGCTTTTCTTCTCACTTTGACAGATGAGGAGTCATCATTCCACCTGTCCCCTACTGTGACAAGGCTTCCAGGCAGCTAGAAATAACAGCTTTGTCATCAGTTCTAATTGCTACCTTCTCTTGGGATTGAATTCTATTAGAAACAGTCAAGTTGGTTTTTCTTAAAAGAAGAAAAAATGACTACTGTCTCCCCATCTTGTACTTTCTTTTTGTATGTGGCTCTTACTAACTTCAAACAAATCTATAAGCACAGAAATATGTGCTAAAACCCACCCATACCTTCCAGAGAGTCCTGACTGTGACTCACTGACCAAAGCAACAAATGACACATGCCTGTGAGCATGACGGAGTGCAATGACTCTGTGTGAGGGGTCCTGGGCTCACCATGCAGGAGAGGTGATTTGAATGTGTTCAGCTTAGGAAGATGGGCCCCAGCACAGCTCCTCAAACCCAACAGCGCTGAAAGATGCACCATAGTAGAGGACTAGCAGGGCATGTGGGGACATGGTAGGAAGGGAAAAGACAGCGATGTACTGTCTCCCCTCAGGAGACTGTGTCCACCTTTTGTTACTCAGGCATGTGCCTGGAAAGCGCTCCTACCAAGGACACAGAGCTCGCTGCATTCCAGAAAGCCCAAAGGCACACAGTCCTAGGGATCTGGGTTTCAAATCTCTCTTAGTCCCTTCTTCCATTGAAGGAAAGCACAATCATTTCAGTGAAGGAAAGTGGAAAAGAAAAGATGGTTCTATTTGTCTGTCTGTCTGTCTGTCTGCTGAATATTATCCTTCTATTAACTTGAAATTTATTGGCTCTGGAAAAATTATATTTAGTCTCTAAAGCCTCATATTTTCATCAGGGCACTTGATGAGAGGATTATGACAGTGGCTGTCCTCTGCACAGGTGGCTGACCCTCAGCTTCTCTACTCCAGTGGATGCAGGTCCTCTTCTCACACCCTTTGCTTGCTGGAAGGGCTCTCACAAGGGAATCCAAACTGCATCTCATCAAAAATGTACCCAAGAATCAACTCTATTGCTTTCTCTGGGGATAGGAGACACATGGCATCTTTACTTCATGAAAGTAGTTTTACAGAGGAGGAGCCCAATGCTGGGGAAAGTTGCTCCTGAGCTAAGGAAGGACAATTTGTTATTTTTTTCCATGCTTGCTAAAGCCTCATTGGTTGAACCATACTACTTCACAAAAGTTTCAAATAGGGCCTGACGTGCCGAAGATCCTTTTTTGTCTTCTGTCTCACTTGGCCACAATCCCTGTTCTTCACTCTTCCTCTTCTAATCACTTGCTCAGGCTTGTGGATGGACAGCATAAAGACAGACAAGGCGGGGAGCTCAAGGGAGAGGCTCAGGCAGAAGGAAACACAGCTGAGCCTGCAGCTAGTGCTGCAGCGCATTGGTGGTACACTGAGCACAGCCATCCTCCAACTCCAGTGCTTTCCACGTATTTACGTGACACTGGCCTCTTCAGTTAGAACCCTTCTTAAACCATGGGTTGTAACCCCACCTGGGGCCACAATGGAAGGTTCAGAAAACATCTGGTAATGGTAACATGTTTCGGAATGTACAATGAGCAAAATTAATTCAAAATCAAACACACAATGAATCCAAGTGTGGTTCGACCTCACGGCAGCCCTGGTCCCCTTCAGACTCTGCCTGCTGTCAGCCACAGATACCATCAAACACTGTGACACTTCAGCACACACTAGAGACTGCATATTATGGATTTTTATTTTTCTGTCCTTACAGAAAGACAATGATTCAATTATGGAAAACAAATACTTTAGCGTTTTCTTATCATCATTCTTCATCAGGTAAGTGCTAATCAGTCTACCTTTGAATTGGATTGTGTTAGAATGCTGCATTTTATGTACATGTGTGTGTGTGTGTGTGTATACATGCATGCCTGTGCATATGTGCACATGCGTGTATGCAGGTGGTGTGCTGGCCTATGGTGCATAGAGGGAGGCCAAACGTTGGCATTAGGGAATCCTTCTTAACTACTTCACCTTATTTCTTGAGACAGTGTCTCTCACTGAACTGACTTTGCTGTTTTGTTCAGACTGGCTAGTCTGTGACCACCAGAGCACCAGGAATATGTTACTTCTCGCTTAGCACTGGAGTTTTGGGCAAACACCCTCAATGTTCAGATTTTAAGGAGCTGGGATCTGAACTCTGGTCTTCATACTGGTGTAACAAGCACTTTATTTACTGACCATCTCTCCAGCCCTAAAATGCTTGATTCTAAAATTACTATTTGGGTTTGTCTCTTGAGATTCACAAAAGGCCACTGAATTGGTTTTACCTTGAGATTAGGACAGAATTTTCAATGATTTCTGAGACAGCCCTGAACATGCACACTTCCGCCATTTTGTACTATGTATTTGTGCATGTGGTGTTCTCAGCACAAAACAGCTATGAAATCAAAGTACCAGGTAACCCTGAAAAACACTGGAGATAGTCTACATCCTGCAGATTAAATATTCAGCCAAGACTCAATTCTTTATGGAAAAGCAAACCAGCACACGCACTCGTTAGCATGTGAAGTTCCTGAGCGTTTAACAAATGGCCAAATTATATATACACTGGAGAACTGTTAAAATGAATATATGACTCAATATTAGGAAGTGTTTGTCTTATATGGGCAAGAAAGGGCTGTGAACGGAAAGAGTTTAAGAAACAGTGGATTCACACACATACTTGAACACAACTGCTTTGTGAAATGAATGTATCACCAATGACTCTACAATTGGATTTAGAAAGCCATGTTTGGTGTTTCTAGGAGAGGGATAAAGTAAAACCTGTTGCTGTTGTATAGAGACACCTGTCTTCATGAGTTACCATTTAAGAAGGATGTTAACAGACACAAATATATGTCGTCACAGAGGGAGGACTGGTTACGTCACTTCAGATGCCAGGGTTGTTGTAAGTGAATTTCAGGCTGTTGGATATACTATGAAGTGACCTTTGCTACCTTACTGGTGTGGCTGATCTACAGTGTCTGGCAGGGCTCTCCTCGCTCCCTCCTGTGCATTCAGTACATGCCCTTGCAAGATGAACTCCTAGATTAAAAAGCTTGAGGGTATGACTCGGGCTTCGCATTCCTTTAGCACAGTAGAACTGTGCTAAGCCTATCAAGGGATTTTGAAATATCATCCAAAGCAGAAACTTGAATGTATACAATGGAGGAATAAAGTAGCTCTATTTCTCTAAAACCACTCTTCAAACAAAGCCATCCAACTAACCAACCAACCAACCAACCACCCACCCACCCAGTCAGCTACCCACCCACCCACTTACCCAGCCAACCACCCACCCACCACCACCCACCACCCAGCCACCCACTCACCACCCACCCACTTACCCACTCACCCACCCTAACTAAGCAAACAGCCTAGCAGAGCAAGTGCCGACCTACTTGAAGGCGATGATGTTAGGGTGCTTCAGTTTCCTCAGATGCTTGATGTCCGTCTCATTTTGTTCTCTCACCTTCTTGATGGCCACCTCCTCTGCTCGGAATTTGCCCAGGAAGACAGCTCCTTGGGCTCCACTACCCAGCCACTGCAGCTCTGAGATTTCCTCAAATGGCACTTCCCAAGTATCTAGGCACATGATCAAGAGACAAGCTCAGAATTTGCCGAGGCCATTCCACGGGCCATTCTGAAGGTACCAACTTTACCCTATCTGGAACAACCCTACTCTCTGATTCCCACCAAAAGACATGACCTTCCTTTGAGCCTTGGCACTACAGATCCCATTCATTTTTAACTGCTTAACTCAAGCAGGCCTGAGGTCACAGGAGACCTTCCTCCAGAAACCCATACCCTGACACCCGGCAACCTCTTCCCTGTGTGAAGTAGGGATAACCAGCGGCCCTTCTTCTGTCTCCACACTGCCATCCATGCCCTACCACCCACCACAGTTGCTTTTTCACTCTTCTGGACTGCTCATGCAGATGCTCAATGGATCCTCCCTGGATCCATCTCAAGGACATCCTCCCAACACCAGACTGTGTGTAACACGGTTCTCAGTGTTTGCCTTTTACTGAGTGCTCACCATATACCAGAAGCTAGCAGAGTGAGTTAATTTTAGCAGAGTCATGTTTAATTTTACTACCTTTATGTCTCTGGCCCTAGTTTTTAAATCCACTGATTCTTATTGATGTGTGTGTGTGTGTGTGTGTGTGTGTGTGTGTGTGAGTGAGAGAGAGAGAGAGAGAGAAAGAGAGAGAGAGAGAGAGAGAGA
>NW_022196894.1:19589637-19601707 GCF_008632895.1 Mastomys coucha | reverse complement strand
TCAGTTCTCTTCCATTCCAGAATCTGGAGATCAATCTCAGGTCCTTAGGTGTGGTGGTTTGAATAGGAATGTCCCCACAGACTTGTGTCTGAACATTTGGCCATGGGGAGTGGCACTATTAGGAGGTGTTTTCTTGTTGGAGGAAGTGTGGAGGTGGGCTTTGAGACCTCTGTGCTTAATCTCCTGGCTGTCTTCGGATCCAGATGTAGAACTCTCAGCTCCTCCAGCACCATGTCTGCCTGCTTGCTGCCATGCTTCCCACCATGATGATAATGGACTGAACCTCTGAAACTGTAAGCCAGCTCCAGTTAAATGTTATCCTTGATATGAGTTGCCGTGGCTGTGGTGTCTCCTCACAGCAATGGAACCCTAACTAAGACATCAGGCTTGCACAGCAAGTGCGTTTACCCACTGGCCTCATCATAGTTAAAGAGGAGAGACCTAAAGCACAGGGTTGAGTGACTACTCAAGGTCACATGACTGGTAAAGCAGGACCAGCCATTCTAGAAACAGCCCCCGTTCTACTGCACTGCGTTGCCTGCTGTGCATGAAGGAGCAGGGAAGGCTCTGGCTATTGGGCCACCCAAACTGCATAGCCCTCAACTTTTGCCTTCTTTTAAAGAATATTTTTTAAAACTTTATTCTAAGTAGCCATTGGTGATTCATATTAATGTTTATATTTTTCTGAATTGGTTTTTAAAATTCAAGTTTATATCATTTTTATAATGAATAAAATGGTATTTTATTTTGAGACACAGTCTTGTGTGGCTCAGACTGCATGGCTGAGGATGACCCTGACCCTCCTGCCTCTACTTCCCTGTTCCTGAGCTTACAGGCATGTACTACCACTCACAGTTAAGATTTCACAAATAAACAAAATATATAAATATATAAATAATATACAAATATATAAAATAAGTAAAGTGTAAATATGCAAATAAAACACTTTAGAAATCCACCAACGTGCACTTTTAGCTTACAAAACCTAAGAAGGAATGCATCCATTGGTCCTCCTCAATGTCCCCTCCCCGTTCTGAAGAGAACATCGCACCCAGAAGCAAACACAGCGGTGTGAGGAGGACAACAACGCCAGTTTAAAGGTTACAAGAGATTCCAGACTCAGCAACAAATGGTCTGTGGAACACTATTTGAAGTAGCTCTGAGTTCTTGGCTGTGAATCGGTTCTGGTCTTAAAAAACAAATGAAATCTCTGCCCACTATGTCCATCACAGAGTAGGAAGAGTTACCCCTCTTATGGGTCTCTCAAGTCATAATAAAATGTGTCTTCTCATAACGGTGACTAAAGCTTGACCATAACATAACTGGAAGACCACACAGCACTCTTCAACATCGGGCCATCTTTGTAGGCCTCATACTATAACTGCATATAAAAGATGCCCTTTCTTCATATATTTCCTCAGAGTGAACCCCTAGGTGAGAGTATAAACACTCCCTCAACCTTGGGGGTAAGGCATTCCGAACAGGTACACAGAAGGATTTGTGGTTGACGCTGGCAGTGCTGACACCCAGACACGCTGGTTTCATCACACAACAGCAGTAATGAGCATAGTAATTGTTGTTTCATTTTAGTTTCCAACCTCCTGTACACTTGTCTTCTAAGTGTGGATGGGTTTGTCAGTGACAAATGTTTTGTTTAGCATCTGCATCTGCTCATCAGAAGTGGAGAAGCTCTGGGAGCTCAATAGCTCAGGCCATGCACTCTCCCATTCATCACTTCCTTTGTATTCTTTTCCAGTCCCCTGTACAGTCTGTAGTCTGTTTTCCGTGCTTCTCTATCATTGATTTTTAAAGATGGCGCCACGGTAGAGACACTTGCCATCAGTGTATTACGGACTTAACTACATTTGACCCCTGGGTCCCCATATAGTAGAAGGAGAGAACCGCAAGTTGTCCTCTGACCTCCACACACATGCTGTGATATGCATGTACAAACACACATGTGCACACACATACAAACACACACAAAATAAATGAAAAAATTGTCTCTTTATAGTCATGTGGAGTTTATTTTGGTATATGGCATGAAGGCTGATGTAAGTCTATTTTTACCTATATAAATATTTAGTGATTTGTTAAATAATTCTTTCTTTTAGACTGCTTTATGATGCTCATACTATAATTACTATATTTTCAGAAGCAATGTCTATTAATTAGTAGTTTTATAAAGTGGGAAGTGAATTATTAAACTGCAAACGACATGCATTTGGCATTGAACTCCCAACTGTTGACAGTATCATAATAATACAAATCTCCACTGCGGACAGCTCCTGCTGCAGCCATTCTCTGCAGTCAGTGAGGCCTCCCCATCCCCAGAGATGAGGGGTCTGCACGGGCAACTGGAGAGGGCACAGAAAGCACGAGATAGGCACACGAGCCATGCTCTCAACAACCTTTTGCTTGAACTGATTACCAGAAGCAAAATGGAGTGATGCCAACTTAGTCTTCTTTGTTTAACCTCACAGGTTAACTATCAGTAATTAGGAAGGGACGTGACTAATATTGATAATTAACCTGTAAGGAGAAGCTAAAAGGGAGGCCAAGACAGGACAAAGTAGAAGGAAGAGAGTCTTAAAGACACAGAATTGAGCCCCTAGAGAACTGCACACGAGATTGCTAACGTGATCCCACAAGCCCATTGTTTTTACACCCGTACACCAGCACTTCCCCAGAGCTTTGTCTGTTCTGTTTAAGTACCATGACTACTATCTCTTTTTATATTTATTTATTTATTTATTTATTTTTGGTTTTTTGAGACGGTTTCTCTGTGTAGCCCTGGCTGTCCTGGAACTCACTCTGCAGACCAGGCTGGCCTTGAACTCAGACATCTGCCCTCCCAAGTGCTGGGATTAAAGGTGTGCGCCACCACTGCTGGGCGACTACTATCTCTTATCTGATATCACCAAGATCCACAGGCTGAGGAAGCCCCTCATGGCCAGCTGCTTTAAGGCTCTGTCTGTGCACTCAGATCTGGCCATGGCAGTACGGGGTGATACTGCCAACTACTCGGCAATAAAAGGTTTCAACGCACTGCTTTAGCGCCACTACTACACCATAACAGCATGCTAAAAGGAAGGTGCAGACAGGATACTTCAAAAGTCTAGTGATACTTGTGATCCATGCCAAACACGGGGACACATCTCTCATCCTCTGGTGGCCTGTGATGCAGGATGAAAGCTTAGCATCTCCATCCCAACAAGAAAACATTCAATTCTGGCCGGCAAGTTACTTTCAAGGGCCACAGCAGCACCAGCCTTCAGTAGGATATACTATATATAATCCTGAAAGACTGGGCTTGTGTCTTAATTATTTCCAAAACGAGCCTTTCTGAAAGGCCCCATGATCATCTGGAAGATAAGTTAAATATACATTTGTAGAACAATAAAAGTCAAACAAAGAAAGGGCTTCTTTCAGCAAGCATGGCTAACAATTTGTCTGAGTCTAAAGCTCAGTGATACACTTGGATTCAGGGATCTCCAGGTTAGGATGCAAATTAGTTCTGAACAAGCAGAGGCTCTGAGAACCAAATGGAGCTTATTGAGGAAATAGATATTGTTTGATTCTGTGAGAAACAGAGGACAAAGCACTTCTAAAGCAAGCCAAGGCTAGGCATGGTGATACACACCTGCAATCCTAGCACACTGGAGGCTGAGGAAGAAGGGCCACTGAGAGTTAGAGGCCAGCCTGGGCTACATAGGGAGTCCCTGGACAGCCATGGCTGCAAAGCAAGACCTAGCACCTCAAAACAAAAATTACAAATGAATAAATAAGCAGAGGCTGGGGTGTGGCTCAGAGGTACAGCTGTGTATGTATGGTACATACACCCCTCCCCGATACTGTCCCGAGACCTCCCCTCCACATGCCCATCCCCCAGGTGTAGACACACATGCACTCAAACAAAACGAACAATAAAAACATAATAAAATATTTAATATTATTGTAATGTAGTTTATAATCACTAAAAGTAAAAACAAGTGTGAAGCCAAAGGGATTGCTTAAATATCAGCATATTTAAATAATTATTTAATTATTTATACATATTATATAGCCATTAAAATTATGTGTGCTGAAGGGGTCTGGGTATATCTCAGTGTCTAGAGTCTTTGTCTAACATATATGCAGGGCACTGGATTCAATCCCCAGCACTGCCGCAAATCATAAAAGAAATAAAAGATGAAGTTACACTTCAGAAATGGAAAAATCTTCATGATATGAGATAAACTCCTTTTTCTTTTTTTAATGCTGGAGGCTCCTCAGGCCTCAGGTGTGCCAATTGGGGTTCTAGAACCAAGCTCAATCCCATGCCTTTGGATTTTTCCCAAATAGAGTCTTTTTCAGTTGCTTCAGCTAACCTTGAAATCATTATCTTAACCCGGGGAGACGCTGAGTTGTGATCCTCCTGCCTCTCAAGTAGTTGGGATTATTGACATGAGTCAGCAGCTGCTATTTAGAACAAAATAAGCACAACCCCCTCCCCCTCAGTAGCAGGTATAATTGAGGGAGGGATGAGACCAGCCAGTTGCCCAGTACCTGGTCCAACACGGTAGATTCTGTGCCCACTGTGGACATCAAGCTGCAGAGCAGAGACACTTATTTTCATAGTTTTTTGAGACAGTGTCTCATTACATAGTCCAAGCTAATCTAGAACTCACTATGTAAACCAGGTTAGTCTTGAATTATGATTCTCTTCCAGCAACCTTCTTAATAAAAAGATTAAGCACATATCACTATATCCAGCCTGATATATTGTTAAAATATTGATCACTATTATTCCTAAGATATGAATGATAGATTATTTTAAATTTTGGTGGGGAAGTTGAGTCATTTTGTTTTAGAGAGTAAACTATAACATCAAGAACATGTTTCTTTTACTTCAAATTGAAATATATGAACATATATTATCCAATGATGGGAATTTAAGACTGGGTATTTTAAAATGAGGAATTATATGCTCTAGAAAACAGAGTCTTCTCTTTTCTGAATCTGCTGCCCCTATGTTGCAAGGCAAGATTTCTTTTTTATTACAATGTAAGGCAGTCCTGGGATCTGAGGAGTGGCATGGTGTCAGTTTGGTTTTGAACTAGTCAAATGGCCATTAGGCTTGTTTAGACCTGTTTTGGTTTTTGGTTTTTAGTTTTTTTGTTTTTTTTGTTTTTTTGTTTTTTTGTTTTTTTTTTTTTTTTTTTTTTTTTTTTTTTTTTTTGAGACAAGGTTTCTCTGTATAGCCCTGTCTGTCTGTCCTGGACCTCACTCTGTAGACCAGGCTGGCCTCGAACTCAGAAATCCGCCTGCCTCTGCCGCCCAAGTGCTGGGATTAAAGGCGTGCGCCATCCACACGACTTTTTTTGTTTGTTTGTTTGTTTGTTTTTACTTATTTATTATTATATGTAAGTACACTGTAGCTATCTTCAGACACCCCAGAAGAGGGTGCCAGATCTCATTACAGATGGTTGTGAGCCACCATGTGGTTGCTGGGATTTGAACTCAGGACCTTCGGAAGAGCAGTCAGTGCTCTTAACCACTGAGCCATCTCTCTAGCCCCCTCTTTTTTGTTTTTTAAATGACAATTTTATTATGTTGCTTAGGAATGGCCTAACTTAGCTCAAGTAACCCTCCTGCCTCAGCCTCTTAATAGTTGAAACTATAAACCTACACTACTATGCCTGACTTTGGCCATCAGACTTTTTGATCCTATAAATTATCAGTTAGAAAACTAAATGAACCCACGATGCCAATCATTCATAAGTTATATATCTATACAATTAAACTATTAGATATCGTCAAAGACATGTGATAACAGACATCTTAAATGAGATAAACAAATGGGAGCTTCTCTTTATGACCTTATATGTGCTCTCTACACACCATTAAGCTAGTGGGCCACAAAGCCTATTTGGCTCTAAATAAGAAGGAACCCCCTGCCGGGTGGTGGTGGCGCACGCCTTTAATCCCAGCACTTGAGAGGCAGAGGCAGGCGGATTTCTGAGTTCGAGGCCGGCCTGGTCTACAGAGTGAGTTCCAGGACAGCCAAGGCTACACAGAGAAACCCTGTCTTGGGGGTGGGGTGGGGGAGAAGGAACCCCTAAGTATGAGCTTGCTCCATTGTCTGGCTTCACTGTTGGCCCACTCCTTAAAGATTACCCAGTTACTGGTGGGGTGGAGGGAGCGCGCTGCAAAAAGCGCCTTCCCATGCTCTACCTTACCTTGCTGCTGTAGTTTGTAGTCAGTGGAATATGCCTTCCCGATGATATTCCACACGGGCCTGAGGCATCCAAACAGTCCTTCTAGAAACCCGCCGCTGCCGCTGCCTGACCTGCTGAACTGAATCTTGATGTCTTCAGGTCCGTTCGTGTTTTCTCCATCCACAGTGTTGCTGTTTCCCGGAGACATGGTCATTTCTGAATCATCCTGTTCCCGTAGCTGAAGAACACTGTTCTCAAACTGGCCCCTGGAATCCTCGCTGACACTGGTCAACACTGTTGTGGAGATCGGGCTGCCTGTGATCTCCATCAGCTCTGACTGTACAGCCCCCCTCTCCTGAGGATCCTCAGGGAGCTTGGGTGAAGGGTGGTTCCCCATAGCTGCAAGCTCATTTCGTCCACCAGAGGTTTTGTTCTCAGTCAAGGGCAAGTGCGGCAAAGAGGAGCAGCTCAGGTGCTCCTGAGGGTTGGCCATTGTGCCATGAGGGTGAACCAGGTCCTGAGATGGCAGTCAGAGGATTACCGGGACAGAGGTTTGATCCAAGAGAGGATTCCAAAACCTGAAGAAAAAAGGAGAACATGAGACCACTTTTTCTTTAATCCCCACACTGCTCCACTTTTGTTTACACAACCAAAACACTGAGACCAGGCTGGAGAGATGCTCGGTGGTTAGAGCTGACACCTCCTCAGGGTATCTGCGTGTGGTTCCCAGCACCCACACGGCAGCTCACAACTCCAGTAGCTCCAGTTCCAGGGATCCAATACTTAAGTGGCTTAAGTGGGCTCCAGAATGCATATGGTTCACACACACACACACACACACACACACAGGCAAACATATATACATAAAAATAAGTGAACATTGTTTTAAAAACTCACTGAAACCATGAGGGGGTTGGGCATGTTTATTACATACAATGGAATACAGGGCAGCAGTGAAAAATAATGTACTTACTATCATGAGAAAACGGTTCATGACATATCAATATAAAGAACAGGGTAACATATGTGACACGTGCTTGAGAAAGAATTAAAAGAATATATAAGCACACATTCCTGAAAGGAAACTGGAAGGACTCATACAAAAAATGAACAATAATTCATTTCAGGTGGTCTAACTTCAAAGCTAAGTAGTTTTGATTTCCCTGGTATCCCAGCATGCTCTATTAACTGCTGTTTTGTTTTGAGGCAGATTGTCACATGGTCCTCTCTTCCTTCTCCCTCTATTACTATTTTAATCAGAAAAAAAATTCTCCTTACAAGGGAAACCCAGGTTGTTCTGATACCTACATATGACATCCAGACTATTGTATGCTACAGCCCACCCTCGTCTCTTTGTTCTGGTGCTTTAGGCTGGTGCAGCTTCTCCTACATATGACATATACCTACATATGACATCCAGACTATTGTATGCTACAGCCCACCCGCCTCTCTTTGTTCTGGTGCTTTATGCTGGTGCAGCTTCTCCTACATATGACATATACCTACATATGACATCCAGACTATCGTATGCTACAGCCC
Organism: Mastomys coucha; assembly: GCF_008632895.1. Lineage (NCBI taxonomy): Eukaryota > Metazoa > Chordata > Mammalia > Rodentia > Muridae > Mastomys > Mastomys coucha. Next base: position 19,593,968 of record NW_022196894.1, on the reverse strand, counting down.
ACCCGCCTTTCTTTGTTCTGGTGCTTTACGCTGGTGCAGCTTCTCCTACAGCTCACACAGACAAAAGTTACAGGTGCACAGCAAGGCAAACTCCTGGACTATAACGGTTTTTGTCAATCTAGGGCAACGCAACTAAGCCCCAGGTTTTTAATTATTCTTTGCTTCTGCTCTACCCATCAGAAACACTGGGGGAGGTCTGGACCTCTGGAAACAAAGATTTGCTGTAGATTATCAGATTGACAAAAATCAATCTCAAATTTTCTGAAAGCAGGATAAGACTCTTATCCCAGAAACAAATGAAAAGCTGGCAAATGAGGTGACATTAAACGAAAATGCTTTCCCACAGCAAAAGAAAAAATCAAATGTCTTGAAGCGTCAAAAACAGGATAGGAGGAAATATTCATCTGATAAGAGATAATATCTAGAATATATAAAAACCTCAACTCAATAGCATTAAAAATGGGCAATAAGCTTAAGCAGGTGGAGTTAGCACATAGTCAAGATCCCTCCGAGAAGATGCTCAGCATCAGCTTACCAGGTTTGTGTAAAACCAGAACCACATGGAGATGGCAAGCAAGCGCAATGGCTGACGACCGTCAATCAATTGTGACTTAGTATAGCCACTGTGGAAAACAGTATGGTAGTTTTGCAGAACTACCACGTGACCCAGCAATGTGCTCCTCTCTAAAGAACATGAAATTGGTCTGTCAGAGAGACATCTGCAGTCTCACATTTACTGTAGCATTAGTCACAACAAGTGTAGACCTAGGGATCTATCAATGGAGGGACGGATAGAGAAACTGTGGCATAGACACAAAAATTGTATATAATACGATGCAATATTACTCATCCATAAAAGGGTGCTATCCTATCATTTGTGACAATGTGGATAGAACCAAAAGACACTGTGAGAAAAATAAACCAGTCACATTGCAGCAAGTAAGACAGGACCGAGCTCCCAGAGGAAGTGATGGTGAGGGCCCATGGTGAATCATAAATTAGTCAGTCAATGTAGCCCGTGAACAAGAGAGAGATGACTCAATCAGTAGCTCACAAAATAAATAAAATGAGAGAGAGGCAGGGGGAAAGAGAAGAGAGAGAGGCACCAAGGTGACCCTGGCTGGATGAGCAACACAGGACTCCTGTTGGCCTGCTCAACAAGTTGGCCCTTAGCAAGCAAAGGCTCCTGCCACCAAGGCTGGCAGATGACCTGAGTTCCAGCTTAGGAGCTACAAGACAGAAGGAGAAAACCAACTTCCCCAACTTTTCCTCTGATCTCCACACATATTCTGTGGTTCATGAGCCCATGTGTGAACACACACACACACACACACACACACACACAGACACACACACACACACACACACAGACACACAGACACACACACACACACATAACAGACACACAGACACACAGATACACACACACACACACAGACACACAGATACACGGACACACAGACACTTAAATAAACCAACTCAATAAAAAAAGAATGACCTATTTCAATAAAGATTGCCTCAGTCTCTGTTCAGTTACTGACATAAGCCCCATAAATGCCACTAACCTAGGTGGGAGTGTGTGTGTCCCTCTCTTTAGGAGGCAACCTGGGAGTTCATCTCACTTTCTTTTTTCCCCTTTATTGAAAATAGATTTTTCATACAATATATTCTGACTACAGTTTCCTCTTCCCCTGCTCCTCCCAGACTCCGCATCTTCCCTCCCATCCTTTCCGTCTTTCATTAGAAAACAAACAGGAATTTATGGGATAATAAGAAAATTAAAAACAATAAAATAAGATTAACAAACAAACAATGATCTCAGTTTCCTTAATCAATTTTCTTTCATTTCCCTCACATCTTTCCTTCAAGTGTTTATTCCTCATCAGCACAAGACAATTGTGAACCTGATAAGGCTGGGCTAGGGGGAGACTGACTGAAGCAGGACATGCAGCAGGAGAAATTATGAAGATCCAAGAAGGAACAGGAGCTCTCTCACCCTAAAATCCAGCTGAAGCCTCTGCCAGAAGAGGAGAGTCCCAGCATGGCTACCAATCATATACACCTCTGCTTCCTTCTCCTCCATTAGCTTGAAAGTTTCTAGGAATTTCAACCAGGAAGTCCACTGACAGGAAAAGGGCATGTTCTAACCCTGTGCAAACCTAGTGGCTTCTAGTTTCACCTTTATAATTATACCCAGGGCATCCTGGGGCCACTTCACTTCTCCCACTTAACAAAAGGAGAATAGAGAAAGGTTTCTTAGCAACCTTCTGAGATGTAACTTGAGAGCCCCTAAAATGCTATATCAAGTTAGCATCAAGACGATTAATTATTTCCCTACTCTCCCTTGGGAAACACATCACACATCTGGATTCAGCTTCCTTTTCTCTGAGTGGTTCTGTCACTGAATGCTTGCACTTAAACATACACTAAAAAAACAAAACAAAACAAAATTCACCAGGTCTTCAACGTTGCTTTGCTTCACTGGCTAGTCTTAAAACTCTTCTCCATGTCAAAGCTACCAATCCTGCGTAGGCTGGATCCTGGGCTGCTAGGGTGATCAGGTGGAACTAAGTCTCTGTTCCCTGACTGCTGACCTGGTGACTGGTGACTGTTCGCCATCCTGCACCCTAGGACTCTGAAGCTAGGCTATGAGGGCCAAAACGGCTCTGTTGGCCTTAAAGACACAACAGCTGCTCGTACCAGATGATCTCAGCCACATGCAGAAACAAAAAGAGAAAATGTATAAGAATCAAGAGTAGAAGAGAGCTTGCAGCCAGCCAGCCAGATCAAGGATCTTCTGAGAACAGTGTCCCTCACTTTGGCTCTCAGACTGCTGAAATGACAGACCCCAAGAAATGGGAGGGGAAAACAGCTGAAGTGCAGGGCCTGGCAGGGAGAAACTTGTCTCCCAGAGGGAGAGCTGAACTTGTGGAAGGGCCTTTCAGGAAAAACTGGAGCTGGGACAATGGGGGCTGCTCAGTGGATAGGCCCATACACACTGTGGCTATGTGTGACTCTGGCTCTTTATTTAAGCCTACACACCAAGCCAGGACCTTGAAGACGGATTCAGGGCAGGAATGGGAGTCAGCCTTTTCTCAATATGGCCACACCGAATCCCCTCCCTCCTCCTACTAATTTATCTCTGTAATTGGCTTTCTGAGGACAGTTAGCTGTGCCTGACCTGTTAGGGATGCCAGATCTTAAGAACTCTGCTATCACACTGGAGAATGTGGGGGAAGGAACGATGGAGACAGGTCATGGTGGTGTGCGCCTGTAATCCCAGCCCTTGGAGCTAGATGCAGATGGATCAGGAGTTCAGGATCAGCCTGGGCTAAGTAAGACCATGTCTCAAAAAATAAAGCAGAACTAAAAGTATTCTGGGAGCAGGGGATGGCTCAGCAGGTAAAGTGCTTGCCTAGAAAGTTTGGTGATGAGATCAGGCTATGCCCTGCTCTACGTTATTCCACACTGTGGAAACCACAGTTCTTCAGGCCATGCCTTGCCCTCAAACACTCCATTTTTCAAGAGGCGTTTGACTCCATTTTAAGGGTAGAGAATGATTGTACACCTGGGTGGACATGCAAACCACACCATCTGTCCTGCAGCACCAAAGGCTGATAAACAAGTTATCCCTGGGAGTAGGAAGTGTGCTGGGGCATGAAGCCAACTCTAATGCTAGTGTGGCGAGCAGTTTAATTCTGATTGATCTTGACTGGGCTACTGACACGTGGTACAGTAATGATGCACAGGTTGGGGCTTGTCTGTGTGGGTACTTCCAGAAAAGGCTAGCTGAGGAAAGAGACCTTCTTGAGTATGGGTATTGTTGCTCCATGGGCTGAATTTCTGGGCTGGATAAAAAGGTGGAAGGGAGAGAGAAGGTGAACATCTGCATCCCTGTTCTCCACTTCCTGGTGTGCCTACGAGTGAGCAAAGAGCCTTCTATCACATAGGCACAAGCTGGTCCTGCCATCAGAGCATTCCAGCTACGATAGTGTGTCTCCTCAAATAATCCTTTCTTCCCTTATAGTGAGAGAACAGATCTTGGGTTCAGACTCCATCTTAGAGAACCTGACCTAAGGCTGAACTCCAGTTAACCAAGCCTGCGGTTAGCACAAGTTTCCAGGTTACTCCAAGTATACCTGCGTTTGACACTAGTTTCCATGTTACAAGACTGCTTCTGGCACTTCACTTCCTAACAAGCACCAATCAGGAGGAAAACAGAAGTTAAGTTTAGGATGGTTTGGTTTCCAACATCAGCCAATTATCTTTTTTTTTTATTAGATATTTTCTTTATTTACATGTCATATGATTTCTCCTTTCCCAGTTTCCCC
>NW_022196894.1:19563346-19589532 GCF_008632895.1 Mastomys coucha | reverse complement strand
CCCCCCCCCCTCGCCAGCCCACCCTCTCCCGCTTACTGGCCCTGGTATTCCTCTACAGTGGGGCACAGAACCATCACAGGGCCAAGTCAGCCAATTATCTTAAAGGGCAGCACATTCTATAATAGCCCCCAATCGAATGTGTACCAGGCTAGAAAGCCCCTCGCTTGCTTGCCATTTCCTATAAAACCTTGTCCTCCTGAGAGCTCAGGGATTCACCCTCCAGCTCTGCTGTGTCAGAGACAGCAGTGTGACAGAAGCTCCAGCTTGAAGTAAAGAGACCCCAGAGTGATTGCATTGGAGTCAACTCCTTCGTGGTCTTTTGGGGCTCGAGAATGAGGCACAGCAAGAGTTCTCTTGTTAGGTTTTTGGATGTAATGGTGGAAAAGATTACTAATAAGACAGGATGGAGGTTAAGAGGCAGAATTGGAATTAGACCTTACATGTGAAAAAAAAATGTCGGGAAAACATTACAAATGCATGAAAGGAACACACAGGAATTTTGAATTGTAGGCATAGATGAACGAGAAGAATCCCAAGTGGACTAGACATGGACCGGATATTCAAAATGTCATGGAAGAATATTTCCCCAAATCAAGAAAAGCTATGGGAGAGATGGCTCAGCTGTTAAGAGCACTTGCTGCTCTTGCAGAGGATCTGGGTCCTGTTCACAGCACCCACAAGACAGTTGACAACCATCTGTAACTCACATAAAATATATAAATCTTTAGAATACTAAGTAAAAAGAAAGCACATGTACTTTTAATCAGAATATATTGTATGAGAAAAGAACCTATTTTTAATAAAAAGGGGAAAAAGAAAATATATACTCATACAGATATAGAATACACACAGAATACCAAATAAGAACAGGAAAAAAAAATCCCCATGGCATATCATAGATAAAACACTAAATATTCAACTCAGAACCAAGGCAAGGTACTTCAAAGCTGCAAGAGAAAAAACACCAAGCCACAGATAAAGGAAAATCCATCCTAACAACAGCTCTTTGTCAATGGGATGTTAACAGCCAGAAGTGCCTGGAGCAATGTGCTGCATTCTAAAAGACCACAGAGGCAGGCTACCGAGATCGTTCTAAAAGGCCACAGAGGTAAGCTACCGAGACTCTTTCTAAAAGGCCACAGAGGCAGGCTACCTTCTAAAAGACCACCTGTACTCCATTATGTTAGAAAATTTAAAAAAACCAAATTCCTAGACTCATCCACATCACCAAAGTTAAACCAAGGAGAGATGAGTACCCTAAACAGATGCATATTCAAACTGTAATAAAAAGCCTTCTGACAAACAACAAACAAACACCACACACACACACACACACACACACACACACACACACACACACACACACACACACGGAGGCCTGAATGGATTCTCAGAAGAATTCAAATAGGTGTTCAAAGAAGAGCTATACAAATACTTCTTTCTTTCTTTCTTTCTTTCTTTCTTTCTTTCTTTCTTTCTTTCTTTCTTTCTTTCTTTTTTAAGACAGGGTTTCTCTGTGTAGCCCCAAACTCACAGTCTGGCCTCGAACTCAGAAATCCACCTGCCTCTGCCTCCTAAGTGCTGGGATTAAAGGTGTGTGCCACCACCGCCCAGCCTACAAATACTTAAACTACTATTTTTAAAATTAAAAAAGGAAAGAAACAGAAAAAGTACTTCCAAACTCCTTTTATGAAGCCAGCATAGATTTCAAAATGCTCAAGGAAGCCAGGCAGTGTTGGCACACGCCTCTAATCCCAGCACTTGAGAGGCAGAGGCGGGCGGAAAATCCTAAAACTCATACAGAGCCACAGAAGGTACACTTGCTCCTTGTTTTGATTCAACGCCATAGCCATAGCCCATTTTTTAACTGGCTGTCTGTTTTCTTCTTTCATTTTTTGTTTTTGAGTTCTTTGTATAGTTGAGATATTAATCCTCTACAAATGTGTAGATAGTAGGGGTTGTCTCTCACTCTGTAGGCTGCCTTAGCTCAGTTGCTTTGTTTTTTGCTGACAAGAGTGTTTTGGTTTTATGAGGTCCCATTTTTAATTGTTGGCCTTGACTCAGTAGTGAATGGAGTCCTGTTCAGAAAGACCTTTTATACACCTATGTGTTATATGGTACTGCCTTTGTCTTCAATGTCTCACACTGAGCTCTTTGATCACTTTGGAGTGAATTTGTGTAACAGGTAATAGCTATGGGTGCAATTTCATTCTTTGTGTAGATAAAAGTTTCCCCTGAACCTTTGAAAGTGCTGTCTTTTCTCTAGTAGGTATTTTAGGCATCTTTGTCAAATATAAGCTGGCAGTAATTACATGGACTCGTGTCTTCAATGTTGCATTGGTCTACATGTCAGTTTATGTCTCAGTGGTGTGCAGCTTTTAGTACTATAGCTCTGTAATATAGCCAGAGATCTGGGATGGCAAGCCCTCCAACACTGTTCTTCTTTCTCAAACTGCTTTGGCTATGCAGGATCTTTGTGGTTCTGTATACATTTTAGGATTTTTCTATTTCTTTATTCTTTTTCTATTTCTATGAAGAATGAGATGGGGATTTTTATTGGGATTATAATTAATCACTACATTTCTTCGTGTATGATGGTTATTTTCACAATATTAATTTATCAATGCTTGCCCCATGAGAGGTCTTTCCAGTTTCTAGTCTTCCTCAATCACTTTACAGATGTAAAGTTTTCATCGTGTCTTTTAAAGTGTTCTTCATCCTTAGTAACTAAGGAAATGCAAATTAAAACTACTTTGAAATTCCATCTCACCTCAGTCCAAAAATAATGAACAGAAATGCTGGTGAGAATATAGGGAAGGGACCCTCATTCCCTGTTGGTGGGGATTGCAGACTAGTGCAGCCACTGTGGAAGTCACCATGGGGAATCCTTAAAGCACTAGAAGTAGACAAGCCAGCTAAGCCACTCCTTGGCATGTGCCACAGGACTTGACATCCTATTCTACAGGTACTAGCTCAACCCTGTCCACTGAAGCTCTAACCACAACAGCTGGGGATAGAAACAACCTCCACGCCTTTGAGCCGATGAGTGGATAATGTGGTTCAGGCACAGTGGAATTCTACCTGACTTAAAGGTCGGAATCAGGAGTTTTGTTGGTTAATGGATGGAACTAGAACACATTATAAGGACTGACGTGGCCCAGATCCCAAAGACAAACAGGGCAAATGCACTCTTACTTGTGACTTCTCACTCCGAATGCCTAGCTTTGAGTTTATAACCTGAAGTTATCAGGAAAGTAACAAAAAGACCATGGCAGGGAGGGGCTCTAGAGACATGGGTTCTCTGAACGGAGCTGTGCTGACAGTATATGGGATAGAAGAAGAGAGGTCAATACTGAGAGGGAAGGGGTGGGATAAAGATCACCGAGGATAACTGAAAATGCCACAGGAGAACATTATTTTATGTTTACTTAAAGATGTGTATACTACATGTAAGTGTATGTGTATACATATATAAATGATTTAAATGAAGTTACACTGTTGAGATGAAATGATTGCCTAAGAACCATAGACTAGTAAAAAACTCCAGGTTCAGCCATGAAAACCCTCTCTTTGGTCCTTGGTCTGAGGCGCCCAAGAGACGCCGCCCACCCCCAAATGATGTAGGCTACTGCCATTGCCATTGCCCTTGATTGCTTCCTAGAACTTGAATGTTAGCGCCTTCTCCTGCATACTCCACACAGTTTGGACACAGGACTTAGAGGAGTGTAGCTGGAAACTGAAGGATTATAAAGTTCACTCCGTTTTCAAATGCAAATCAAGTCCTAGAGAGGATGCAGGCTGCTCAACAGTGGCAAACCTGGGACGAGAGTCCTCCTCTTCCCTCCTGGCTCCTTCCATTAGCCTGCTTGTTTGTTCATGCAGAGAAACAAGCAGCCACAGACAGTATCATCAGAACAGAGGCCGAGAGGTGGTAGCTCAGAATGCTACGCTACTCAAGTTGGATCTAAGGTGTTCGCGGAGGCACAGACCCACCAAAGAGGTGAGCTTGCGCCTCTCAGCAGCAGCACAGGCTACCCAGCGATCAGTGCTCTCTAACCACAGGCAGGCACGGGGCCAGCCTCACTGTGTGCACGCACGAGGCTTCCCCTGCGCTTCCCCCCCCCCCCCCCCCCCCCCCCCCCCCCCCCCCCGGAATATCAGCGCCTGCACAAAGCCACAAAGGCAGGGCAATCAAGAGAGCCTGAACAAAAGGGAAGAAAAAATAATCTCCATGACTATATTCAAATGTGATCCGAGCTGTATTTCAGAAGGGTGTAGGAAGATAAAAATATCTAGATTTTTACCTGTTTGTGTACACCCACCCACTGCTGCTGCTGAGGGAAGAGCTGGCAAGCAGAAGCTGATGGGAAGCAGCAAAGGACTCTCCCAAAGCCATTTGCTCTTTTACTGCGGTTCCCTTTCCCTGTCCACGTTTGATTCAGGTACCCTTCTTGGGGACTGACTACTTGGTTCTTTTTATTTGTGAAAAATCAACACTATTACTTATTTAAAGGAAGGGAGATAAGGCAAGATTATTAAAACATTGACAGGCAAGTGGAGAAGGTGCAGAATGTCAGGGGTAAGGGTGAGAAGCCTGCCGTCTACCTGGCCCCCGCGGAGCCGCAGCGAGATGCTGCCTTTGGCCTCTGCAGGGGCTCCTGATGGTGCTCCTTCTCAGCCTCGGGGAAACACTTCTGCCCTCTGACATTTTTGTCCTCAAAAAGAAGAAGTGGTTTGTACAAAACGAGTAGGCAAGGGTTAGAGAGCGCAGCTGCACACTTGGCAAGGAACTGCCAATTTCTGGAATTACCTTGGCTTTATGCCAACATCCCAGGATGCAGGATAGAGAGAAAGAAGAAAGAAGACGTGGTCGAATGGATCAGCCTTAGATTACACAATTTTATTTCATGTCGCTAATAGAAGATAATGCTATTTATTATTAAGTTCAGATTTTATTTTCATAAGGAGAGTAGGATCAAATCAGTTTTAAAAAAATTTAGCCCTACAAATAAAGCCTTTAAAATTGAACAAAAAATTTAAATTAAACATTATTTCTGAGAGTTATTGATTAGTGGTGAGCTCTTTCCAGCCACTCTCTGGTATTGTCTTATTTATTTATTTATTTATTTATTCATTTATTATTTTCTCTCTTGTTCTTCTTTAGACAAGGTCCCATTATGTAGCTCTGGCTGTCCTGGAACTTACCAGAAATATCAAACTGGCCTCAAACTCGCATAGATTCCCCTGCCTCGGCCTCCTCAGTATAAGATTAAAAGCATAAATCATTATAACCTGTCTCCATGGGTTTCATATTGATATCAAAATTATATAGGCAGAAGACAGAAGGCCTGGTAGGAAGACCTGGGCTCCCATCCTAACGCTTCACTGTCATCTTTGGTTTGTTTGTGTGGAGTTTTTGGTTTTGTTTGCTTTAGACAGGGCCTTGTTGTGTAGCTTAGGCTGGCCCTGAGTTAGCAACCCTCCTACCTCAGCCTCCCGGGTGCTGGAATTTGAGAAATAAACCACCATGCCTGGCTAACCAAATCTAAAATAAGAAGATAAATGCTCACCTCATATGAAATCAAGAGGAATAAAGAAAGAACCAGTGGTGGGCAAATAAGATTTTCTTTTAATAGTGAAAAAAATTAAAAAGAAGAAAAGCTAAGATCAATCAATTGCTAGAGAGGGGTAGCAAGGTCGCTTCTGAAATGCCTCTGAAATGACAAGGGAGTCAGACCCAGCAGCTCAGGGGCCAGAGGAAACACAGGAAAGAGAAAGCACAAAGAGATTCAATTTCCTTAGTAGTCTCTAACTACAGCAGCTATTTTTATACTCCACGTTTTAATAAATCACAAAATGCAAGCAAGATCAAAGCAGCTATGATATTTCAGAGAATATTAATACCCAATCGTTCTGATAGTAAAAGGAGAAATAAATTCCCAGTGTTTTATCATTGATATGTTTTAAATTAGGAGATTGTTTTATTAATTTAAGAAACTGTCTCTAGGAAAACACTGCTTATGGAAAATGACAATTAGATAAATTTAGCATTGATATAAAACACATGAGCTCTGGACTCAAGCTTTCTGGGCCACTCATATATCTTGGTTCCTGTGCTTCTTTCTACGTATGTAATGAGGGCTAAATAAGGCAATGCAACGTGCTTAGCCTGTTCCGTGGTTCAGAGCCAGCACCAACGAAGGTTTGTTATTTATACTTTAATTCATAAGCACTGGATTCTAAAATAAGAGAATGCATGCTGTGTGTGTGTGTGTGTGTGTGTGTGTGTGTGTGTAGCCTCCAAGCCAAGTAAGAATTATATATTTATTATTACCTGTGTAATTAAAAGTGAGCTCAAATAACTGTGGTTTTCTTAAAATCACATTTCATTCTTTGGTGTGTCTGTTCCCATACCCACAGGCCAAGTCAGAGGACAGTTTGCCGGAGTTAAATATTTTTTCCCACCATGTGAGTGTACCATGGGGATTGCCATTCAGGCTTATCAGCAGGCCCCTTTATATGCTGAGCCATCTTGTTAGCCTAGGAACATGAATTTGAAAACAAACTTATTTTTACCTCATTGGAAAAAAGAACCTTAATGTGGTCACAAAGGATGGATGTTTCCATTTTAAAATGAAAAGGCTGTTTATTTTTGAGCCGTACAGAAGATCAGCCTGTCCAGAAATAAGTGATGTCCACTAAGAAGTTCAGCATCACTATTCATGGACCCTGGTCCTCGGACCATGCTGACTAATCCCAGAGTCTCTACACCTTATTTAGTTTTAAAAAGGATATACTTTGAAGAATTGTAAATGTTGAAAGATGAATGACCCCCTCAGTGAGGTAGAGTAGGGGAATCACAGGGCTGTCATCTGATGGTGAGAATAAAAACATTTAATGGTTGCTTCTAGTAAGCACCATGTTGTGAACACATGTCACGTGGTTCTTTTTTGCAGACTAGATATGTCTCTAAAGGAGGAATCACAGTCTAATTAGACTGATCTCTATCCCAAATGTACTAACAATTATAGTGAAGGTAACCTTGGGACTGTGGGTAATCATTTTTCTGAATTCAGATTTCCAATGTCTGGGTGACCACTGTCTACATGGTGAATGACCAGCAGCGGGCAAGCATTGTCATCTATGTTTCTGGGGGCCTCCATGAGTCTAGGTCCTATTAAGAAACAGATGGCATTGTCCAACAGTGCAAATCAAAGTTCAATAAAATAGATCATTTACAAAGGGGTAGAAAAAGCAACAGGGATGGTCTGTACCCCAGAGTTAACTGAGCTAGTGAGCTATTTCCTAGACAAGGAAAAAAATGATTGCTAGTCTCGGAGATCATAGTTACTGGTCGCCAGTAAGAACGGTCCTTGATGGAGCGATGGAACAAAGTGTGGTGATGTGAGTATGAGCCAGAGGAATTGATACTGAATTGCAACCCTCACACTCCCACTCTCCGAGATCCCAGGGGGCTTCACAGTGATAAGCCAATAGCACATCAGAAGCAAGGTATTTTTACATGTTCACCTCTGTAGGTGCAGAATGGGGTGTTGTGTGAAGGTCCAAAAGTACCGCGGTACCTGAGCATCATAGCAGTGGAGAGCCCTGCAAAGGCAGAGACATACTGGCCAAAGCTGGAAATGAAAGCTACAGAGCTGAGTCTATGCTGCCAAGGGGCTTCTTGCTGAGAACACTGAAACTAGTGTCAGTCACTGGCTCTATAGATGCGGGTATCCATTCGAAAATGTCCCTTTCTGCCTGAGCAAATGTGTGGGGACTCTTTTTTCTTCTAAATATGGAAAGTGCCATTATTATATTTGGGTCATCCATGGAGTATGCTGAACACTATTTTTATTACTGAAACCATATGAAATCCATATTATGATGAAGTACTTATTGTGAAGGCCCCTTTCATAACACAGGTTATGAAAGATTATAACAAAATGCTTCTGCATAGGATTTATGTTAATATTAAATAAAAGACATAAAAGTGACTTTTAAAGCTATGAAGTGGGCTGGAGAGATGATTAAATGGTTAAGAGCACTGGCTGCTCTTAAAGAGGCCCTATGTTCAATTCCCATCACCCACATGGCAGCTCACTACTGTCTGTAACCCCAATAACAGAGGATCTGCCACCCTCACACAAACACGTAGTCAGAACACCAATGTACATAAAAATACATAAACCTTAAGAAAAAGCTATGAAGCTGGTCATGGCTATTAAGTCAGATAGTGGCTGTAAGGAGGTGACAATGTGCTACTTAGCAACAGTCTGGACATCCTTTTTCAGGGTCTAACTGGATGAGTATATTCATCACCTCTCATCAGGGAAACATCTCTGAGCAACAGACAGAGTCCACTGCAAAAAAAAAAAAAAAACCACAGCCAATCAAAATTCAGAGCTGTGGAGCCCAGGGCCACCTGACAGCCCTACAACACACCTGCTGCACCTAAGGCCTGGGATCACTGTGGAGCAGGAATTCCCTGTGAGACTGTGTCTCCTAGGATGGGAGCTACACCCATATTTCAACAACATGGCTGCCTAAACATGATCTGAACAAGGATGATGCCAAAGACAAGCTAACATGGAAGGAGGGAAGCTCATGAGGCTCACGAGGAATGCATACATATATGTATATATATATGTATATATACACACACATGTATATATATATATACATATATATATATGTATATATTCATGAGAACCACAGGAAACTAATCAATGATGAGTGGGAGGAGCACAATGGTCAGCACATTGGGTCGTGTGTGTGTGTTTGTGTGTGTGTGACAATAAGAAAGGAAATAGAGGCCATAAATTTTTTGTTGTTGTTTTTTGTTTTTTGGTTTTTGGTTTTTTTTCGAGACAGGGTTTCTCTGTGTCGCCTTAGCTGTCCTGGAACTCACTCTGTAGACCAGGCTGGCCTCAAACTCAGAAATCCGCCTGCCTCTGCCTCCCAAGTGCCGGGACTAAAGGCATGCGCCACCACCACCCGGCTGAGGCCATAAATTTTAAAGATAGTAAGTGGGCAGGATACATGGCAGAGTTTGACAGGGGGAAAGGGGAGGGGGAAATGATATAATTATAATCTCAAAAACGTATTTTAAAAAGCACTGCTGGCATTACTATTAAGAACAGCATGACCCCTGAGCAAGTGGTAAAGGAGGGAAATTACATTATGAGCTTTTCTCATCCAATCACGGCCAGGCATTCTGCTTGCTCGGTTGGGCAGTGAAGTCTAACTGAAGTAGAGGTGAATGCAGCCCATTTGGCTCTGTGTCATGCAGTGCGACCCCAAGGCCAGGGTGTACATGATGTACAGAGCCCTGTGATCCCACACAGACATGGCAGGGAGGAGGCTATTAAGGGTCTCCTGCTACCTTTGCACGCTTGCTGGCCTTCGGTTGCTTGGAAACGCTGGAAGTTTAGACTGTTGACAGAGACAGGAGTACTATGGCTTCTGCTTCTCAGAAGAAACCGTTAATTCTGATAAATGTGTGAATTCACTATGTGAAAACTCAGGTCTTATTTACCTCAGTACCTTGTGTCTCTTGCCCCTCCCTGCTAGTTGGCTCAGCACCAAGGACAGGCCCAGGTGTAATGGGATGTTTCACTTCATGGAGAGAACTTCACGCACACACGGGATCATAAGTAGTTCCTTATTTGCACACTGAATGTTCACAATACAATAACAGTAACTGGTTTGGGGATATAGCTCAGCAATGCAGTTCTTGCCCAGCATGTCCAAGGCTTTAGGCATGTTCTATGCCTCAAAAAAAGAGAAATTAAAAAGAACAACAGAAGCTAACGCTGAGGTCCGTGCCTATCACAGCCCTAGACAGTTTTCCTAATTACTCCAATCCTCAATAGACCCACCTCATGTTATCCCTAATAATACTTAATGAACAAGCTGGAGTGCACACTGTTTCAATGACCCATTGTTGGTTAGGTGTTAAACACAGGAGCTGAGCACAGGCCACCCCACTTCTGCAGCCAGAAACCAAGACCACAACTGTATCTTCCTAAGACATGTTATGATCTTGTTATGTAGCCCAGGCTGGCTTGGAACATGTAATCCCCCTGCCTCTTAATTCTTTTAAGCACTAGCTCAGTACACAGTGCTGTGGATAACAGGCTAGAACATTTTGAGCTTTACCAAGAATCTAAATTTGAAACTGGTAACAATCAATAATTTTTCATTTTAGAATATGGATTAGATTTGGTACTAGGGAGTCAACCATATCTACAATTTAATTTAATTATTTAGTCCATACCTATGATTTATTCATTGGGGGAGTTTCCATTTCAATTCCCAACATAGCTGAGACTGTGCACTATTAAAGAGACCTTGATGAGTTCCATCCACTCAAAAGATGGCAACAAGGGAGGCTATCAGGAATTGTTGTTTGCTCTCGATGTGTCCTGCAGACAAGTGCCTGAGGTGGCTCTGATGAACAGAACGGATGCAGAACAACAGACTGCCTGTGAGTGGAAATACGATGTAGCCTTTCAACACAAAGATTACTGTTAGAGGGTAGAATTTAGAGACACAGCCAGCAGTTTCCTCTGGAATTATAACTTGAACCCATTGTAAGAGCATATTTAAGAGCCAGGAAGTGGTGGCACACACCTTTAATCCCAGCACTTGGGAGGCAGAAGCAGGCGGATTTCTGAGTTCGAGTCCAGCCTGGTCTACAGAGTGAGTTACAGGACAGCCAGGGCTACACAGAGAAACCCTGTCTCAAAAAACAAAACAAAACAAAAAACAAAAAAAAAAAACAACAACAAAAAGGAGCATGTTTAATAAGTGTTTCACACAAACTTTCTATATGAGCACTCCTGTGTGTATGTTTTTTTTTAAAGATTTATTTTATGTGTATGAGTACACTGTAGCTGTACAGATGGCCATGAGCCATCATGTGTGTGGCTGCTGGGAACTGAAATCAGGACCTCTGCTGGCCCTGCTTGCTCCAGTCCTGCTAGCTGTGGCCCCGCTCTCTCCGGCGTAATTCACTACAGCTGTCTTCAGATGCACCAGAAGAGGGCGTCAGATCTCATAACGGGTGGTTGTGAGCCACCATGTGGTTGCTGGGATCTGAACTCAGGACCTTCC
The DNA here is from genome assembly GCF_008632895.1 of Mastomys coucha. Classification (NCBI taxonomy): domain Eukaryota; kingdom Metazoa; phylum Chordata; class Mammalia; order Rodentia; family Muridae; genus Mastomys; species Mastomys coucha. The sequence goes on along the minus strand of NW_022196894.1, from coordinate 19,578,414 downwards.
AAAGAGCAATCAGTGTTCTTACGCGCTGAGCCATCTCACCAGCCCGTATATGTTTATGTGTATATGTGTTTACATGCAGTTGGAAGCCAGAAGTCAACTCTAGTATAATCCTTAGTCGCTTTCCACCTTATTTGTCACTGGGATTACAGGTATGTACTGCCAAGCCCAGTGCTTTATGTGGGTGCTGGGAGTTCAAAATCAGGTCCATATGCTTGTGTGGCAAGCACGTTAGTGACTGAGCCAGCTTTCTAGCACCCGTATGAACATTAAAAGGATTTATTTTGTTTTTATTTATGTGTATGTATATGTCAGTATATGCCATGTGTGTTTGAGTACCCTTGGTGGCCAGTTGTAGGTGGTTGTGAGATGCCTGACATGGGTGCTAGAAACTGAACTGGGGTCCTTTGGAAAATCAGCAAACACTGCTAACCACTGTGCCATCTTTACAGTCCTTAGAGGATATTTTTCAAAAGAGTAATTTAACAACTCTATCACCCACAGTAACTACATGAAGCATTGTTTCTAAGTCTATCTGCAAAGTAGAGAATCGTTCCACAATATTAACAATTGCTTTATTGTACTTATTGGTCAACTTGATTTTCTTCTGTCTGGGTGTCTGGTATTGCTCAATCACTGGCCATCAAACCTCACAGTGCTTAGAAAAAGCATTTGTCTTTATTTCAGTTATGCAACCTCTAGCCTCAAGGCCCAAGTTCACCTGCAAATTCTCTTTGCTGCTCCAACCTTCCTGAACCAAATTAGACACATAACTAACACAAGAAGCCCACGTGCCTTGAACTAACTTATCGAAGAAATACATACACCATGAGCAATCAAACACACCATTCCTATAGAAATATTTGTCAATGAGAATCACCTAGATGAACCTTGGGACACAGAACTTAAAAAAAAAATTATAAAGTTCATCAAAGAATTCAAAAGTTTTAGAATAATACACAGAACAGCTCAATGACCTTAGATAGGACAATATCTGAATGCAGCTCAAGAAAACACAGACACAGCTCGTGGAAATAAAGACAATCCAGAACTGAAAATGCAATTCAGCAACAAGACAGAAACACTGAAGAAGACGCAGCTGAAATGAAGAGGGAACGGAAAGCCCAATAAGCCAGCCAGAAAACTCAAGAAAAACCTTACAAGAAAAATAATCAAGTAGAAGACAGAATATCGGAATTCAAGGAATCTAGACAAAATAAGCACAGAATATGAAAATGTTTTTTATTTATTTTATTTTTATTTTTATTGGTTTTTGTTTTCTCGAGACAGGGTTTCTCTGGCTATAGCTCTTGCTGTCCTGGAACTCACTCTGTAGACCAGGCTAGCCTCAAACTAAGAAATCCGCCTGCCTCTGCCTCCCAAGTGCTGGGATTAAAGGCGTGAGCCACCACTGCCCGGCGAAAATGTTTTTTAAACATGGGAAAGGAACACACAGAAAACCTGAGACACCTTGAAAAGACCAAACTTTCAAATTATAGGCATAGAAGAGAGAGAGGAATCCCAAGTTAATGGCATAGTCCAGGTCTGCAACAAAATCACAAAGAAAACTTTTCAAATCCAAGGAAAGACATGCCCACAAGGATATAAGAAACACACAGAATACCAAATTCATGAGACTAAAAAAATTCCCATGGCATGTTATAGTTAAAATATTAATATACAGAACAAAGAAAGGGTATTGAAAGCTCATTCAAACAACAGATGATTCCCAAAGGGAACTTTGAAAGCCAGAAGAGACTGAAGCAACCATGACCCCCAACCTAGACTACTTCCCCAGCAAAACTATTTACTTTAGTGAATAAAAAAGAAAAAGTGCTAGGATTAAACAGCAAATCAACCTTGAACAAAATGCAGGAAACATATTTCATGCTCAAGAGAAGAATAAGCATAGCCATGAGACAGGAGAGAAATATGAAGAAATAATGACTAAAATGCAGAGTAAAATCAACAGCACAATAACTGTTGTTATTAACACACAACTTTCAACAATAACCGTAACTATCAGTGGCCTCAGTTCCCCAACCAAAAGCCATAGACTGACTGAATAGACCAAGAAAAAAAAACCCACCTATTTGTTATCTGCAAGAAATACATATTAGCTTCAGATAGGCACCGCCTTAGAGTAAACGGATGAGCAAAAATACTCCAATACAATGGGACCAGAAGCAAGCAAGTATCTCTATCCTAGGATCCAGCAAAATAGACCTCAAGCTAAAACTAATCAGAGGCAATAAAGAGGGAGAGTCTCCTCTAATCCAGGGGACAGTTAACCAACAAGGAATTACTATCCTAAACCTATACACACCAAACCCAGTGAGCCCCACTTCATAAAAAAATGCACCACTGAATTTAAAGACAGTCACACCAACCCATTAATAGTAAATGATTTCAACTTCCCACTTTCTATCATAGATAGGTCATCTGTGCAAAAACCACATAAGCTTTAAGTAACTCATTGCTGAATGATGAATGGGTCAAAGAAGAAATCAAGAAAGAAATAAAAAATGAAAATGAAAACACAACACAACAGAACCTCTGGGGCATGCTAAGAGTCCTGCTTCAAAGAACATTCATGGCTCTAAGTGTCCACATAAGGAAGGAAGGAAGGAAGGGATGGAGGGAAGGAGGGAAGGAGGGAAGGAGGGAGGGAGGAAGGGAGAGCACATGAACACGCAAATACATATTAAATGATACAACCTAAAACAGACCTATAACAGACAAGGAGATTTAAACAGCAATAAAAAGCCTTCTATCTAAAACAACAGCAGACACTCCGCAGCAGAATTCTATCAGACTTTTGAAGATCTACAGCCAATCTCCTTGTTGCTGTTTGTTTCTCCAGCCAGAGTTTCACTGTGTCTGGGCTATCCTGGAACTCACTCCGTAGACCAGGCTGGCCTTGAACTCAGAGTTCTGCTCTGCCTTCAAAGTGCTTGGATTAAAGGTTTGGACCACCACCACTTGGCTATACAATCCTTCTTAAACTACTCAAACAAAACAAAACAAACAAACAGACAGAAACAGAGGAAGCACTCCCAAACTCCTGTATGAAGCCAGTATCACTTTAGTACCAAAACCCAGATAAAGACACATCAACAAAGGAAAAGTACAGGCCAATATACTTGATGGTCATAGACTCAATAAAATACTTGCAAACAGAATGCAGACATACATCAAACTGATTGTCCACCACAACAAAGTTGGCTTTTATCTCTGAGATACAGGGATGGTTCAACAAACTCAAGTCAATAAATGTAATATACCCTCTACCATACAAATTGACTTAAAGGCAAAAGTCATATGATCCTCTCAATAGATGCAGAAAAACCCTTTGTCAACATCCAACATGTCTTCATGATAAGAGTCCTAGAGAATGTAGAGCTAGAGAGAACATACCTCAACATAATATAGGATAAATATGAACCCCACAGCTAACGCCATCCTAAATGCAGAAAGGCTTGAAGCCACCCCCCTGAACTGAGGAACAAGACTGGGCTGCCCACCGCCCCGCTCCTTCTCAATGCTGTGCTCAAAGCACAGCCAGAGCAGTAAGACAAGAAGAGGAAACAAAAAGGGTCCCAATAGGGAAGGAAAAATCGCACTATCCCTATTTGCACATGTCGCGGTACTATACCTGAGAGCCCAATAATTCCCCAGGAAACCCCAGGAATGATAAGCAAATGCAGCAGTCTGGAAGAGTCAGCTTGCCCAAAGCAATGGCTTTTCTATATACCATCACCACCAATACAGAGAAGGAGCTTGTGGATACAATGGTCTCATTCACAATAACCTCAAAGAAAATACCATATCTAGGCATAAACATAACCAAGGAAGGGAAGGACCTCTACATGAAAACTTTAAACCTCTAAAGAAAGAGATAGGAAAGACACTAGAAATTGGAAAGACATCTTGTGTTCATGGATCAGTAGAATTAATACTGTACAAATGACCATTTTACCAAAAGCCATTAATAGGTTCAATGCAATCCCAATCAAAATCCCTGTCCCATTCTTCACAGAAATAGAAAAAGCTGTCCTCATATGGATCCACAAAAGACCCCAGACAGATCCTGAGCAAAAGGAACAGTGCTGGAGGGATTACAACCGCAGGTCACAAGATACATTACAGAGACAGAGTAACAAAAACCAATATGGCGTTGGCACAACAATGACATGAAGACCCAGACATGAGCACATGCAACTTCAGCCATTTGATACTTGACTAAGACACAGACAACTCAGCCAACAACCTGGAGGAAAGACAGCATCTTCAACAAATGGTCATGGGAAACTGGCTGCCCACATCGCAGAAGAGAGAAAGTAGACCTGTGTCTGTCCCCTTGCACAAAAACTAACTGTAAATGGGACAACGGCCTAAATGTGAAGTACAGAAGCCGCAAGAGGAAAACACAAGCAGGATTCTACAGGATATAGGTGCAAGGACTTCTTGAACAGGACTCCATTTGTCCAAGAATTAAGGCTAACAATTGACAAGGGAGACTTCATGAAACTAAAACCATACACCGCCGCCGCCGCCATCACACCACCATCAAAACTAAACTCTTAAAGAAAAAGAAACCATGAATTTTAAGACAGCAAGGGTTGTACATGTGAGGGTTTGAAGGGAGGAGAAGGAAGGAGGAATGATGTAATTATATTATAATTTCTTTCTTTTTCTTTTCTTTTCCTTTCTTTTCTTTTTTTTTCTTTTCTTCTCTCTCTTTTTTTTTTTTGAGGGTTTCTCTCTGTGGCCCCAGCTGTCCTTGGAACTTGCTTTGTAGATCAGGCTATCCTGAAATTCAGAGAGCTCCCTGCTTCTTCTCCCAAGTGCTGGCCTTTAAGGTGTGTGCCACTAATGCGGGCTTTGTGTTTTTAAAAATTATTTGAAAAACAAGCAAATGAAATTCCTTGACTAAGAACTCAAGGATTTCATGAAGGGCACAATAGGATTTTAAACAAGCAAGCATGGAGCTGAGACAACTTCACAGTTTATACAACAGTCAAGCTGGCCTGACTGGCTGCCCTAACCTTTAATGATTATCCTATGTCCATATCCTGACAATGTAAAGTAACTCACAGGCTCAGGTTTAAGCCCTGAATGCATGTCCTCTCCAGTGCTAGCTTCCTGCTTCATAGAGAACATCCTTCCTATCCCTGCTGTGTCAGGGTCAGTGGCAGAGAGACTCAGTGTCTTAATATTTTGTGTTTCATGTTTATCCTCTGCATAAAGTTTTCACCAACAGGGCAAACATTAAGTCCTCAACTTATCTATTTACTTAGTCTTAAATGGATGCACCATTTAGGCTACTATTTATCTAGTGTGAGTGTGGCAGCGGCTGATGTAGCTGCAGGTGCAGTGGACAGCACCTAGGCACTACTGACATAAAGGTCCTGAAAGCTGAGCAGAGCTTGCCACCCCCCCCCACCCCCGCAGTTGTCTTAGTTCCTTTTCTTCCCGCTGTGTTCCTATTCGCTGTGTTCCTATTCGTCAGTACTCAGGAAGGAAAGGGAGGGGAGGGAGGAGACAACGCTCAGATATGATGACTTCAAACACTCATCGACAGACTAAGAAAAGAGTGTTCATGGCTTTGGAAAAGCTTGAAAACAATTCTTTGGTCACAGCGTCTGTAGCACGCTGGTCTTTTTAGGGAAGCCACAGGGGAAGGGCACCAGGCCTCTTTGTTTTCCAGCTTCATTGGGCTACAGCAAAAGTTATACTTCTGATAAAATACTCTGGTGGACAAAAGGTATATAATGTGATGTTTTGTTATTTATGCACACCATAAAATGACCACAATTAATAAATCCATTTCCTCACCATGCCTTTGAAAATTGCAGTAGGCATAATATATGTGGCCCTAGTTGTCAATGAAAACCCTAAAACATTTACTGCAGCTATAATTTCTATTCAGCCAATTGATAGGTCAGACTTTTGTCTTGTTATTGTACGATATGCCATGCTAAAAGGGTTCATGGCAGCATAATTCTTAATGTACCATCTCTACCAAAGAACCTCATCAATCAGGAAGATGGACACAAGACCTGATTCAGAGTGGGACTGATTCACTAGAATTCTTTAGAATTTCAGTGTAGCAGCAGATCGGCAGATAGTATCAACTGATTTGAACTACACTCATTTGATTAATTACTATTTGTTTTAGCTAGACAGGAATTATTTCCGTCTACCAACCATTCCCAAAGCCCCATGTATGTACCTAAAGTTTCTCCACAGCTTTTTTTTTTCTTTTTTTTTTTCCTTTTTTTTTAAATTTCCACTTTGCCATTCAATTTTTGATCTGGGAAGACTATGTACCATAAGTTCCAAATTCTTTTTGCATGCATAAGATATATGTGGTACCTCAGGGTGTGGTGCCTCTGGGGACACAGCTTAACAGCCTTAGTAAATGCAATTCAGCCAGAAAGGAGCTAAGCAGCAGCTGAGCCAGTCTCATAATTCACATTGGGGAAAGCCCTTGGAATTCAGAGGCGTACTGCCCAGCTGGAGAGACAAATCTAATCCCTGCTAATGATCTTTCTCCCTCTCCTTCCTATCAGGACCCTGCTTTTTACACATGTGCACTTAATTACATATGCTCACTGAGAGCCCAGTGTAGCCAAACAACACAGCACCCAGGATTAAATTACACAGCAAGACATCCAGACATCACCTGGCCCCGACATCCAGTGTAATTAATGCTGTCTGTATTTCACAATGTGCAGCTTAAGAGTTCAAAAAGATTTACAACTAGATACTAATATTTAACAGTGATGACATGATTTTACTGTAAGACAAAATAAAATAAGTTTGGCTTCTGAAAGGATTTAAATTGAAAATACACATTAAGAGAGAAGACACCTAGACTTAGCCTTAAATAATATTTAAAGCTGCTAACAAAAATATGCATAGCATAATAAAGAAGTTAAGGAAAAATATAAATAAAAGCTCAAAACAATGAAGTAAAAATTAGTAGGCAAAAAAAAAAATTTAAAAATACTATCTAGCAACATGTAAAAATAATTCACAGAATTGGACCAGTGCTTTCTTTGGATCAAAGTAAAGACACTTGTTCAAGTATGAACAAGTAAGAGCAGTTTCTGTTTCTTCCAAGGGAGCCTCCTTTCAGAGATGTGCCCCAAGAGGGGAAGACAGCAAAGCCACAGTGAGACGCCTCCGATACAGTGTACACTTCCCAAGCACCTCTGCGGACTAGGGGACATTCCAAAGTTCCAGAAAGGTAGCCGAGCTAGCAGCACGTCGAAGGCCTGATTTAATCCATTAGGGCTCAAGCCCAAGCCAAGATAGACAAATCTCTGACTGTTTTGTTTGTTTTTTATGCCTGAGCTCTAGATGATCATAAGAGTTTAGAGGTGTAATTCAGTGGTGGTAGAACACACCCCAAGACCCTCAGCACTGAAAACACCCACCCAAGAAGAGCTGACACCCCCCCCATGAAAATTCAAGAATCTGACTTGAATATTTGTCTTAATATTTAATTTCCACAGTTAAAATCCCACTAAAAAGTCTGACTATTTGTTTCTACAATCTATAATATTCTTCACATTCTGATGAAACTTCCTTTTAAACAGTATTTTGATAAATAGGAACACTTGTGTATAGTCATTTGTAAACAGTACAGATTATTTTTAAAAGACAGAGGTAAATGTCTGCTGAAGTAAGTAGGGGGTGATGAGGTGGAAGTCGCCATCTGGGGCTATAAATTACTATCATGCTGCATGGTAACGGATAGAGGGCTGGTCTGTAAGGCTCCCCGAGGAGATTCCATCTATCAATGCAGCCATCCATAGAAGGCTCCAAGGGAAGGGCAGCTCTGAGTCCAGAAAGGACTTCTGCTACAGCAGTGAGATACAGCATTGTCTGGCTTTGGCTTTCCAACGCAATGTGGACAACACACACACACGCTCACACACACACACACACACACACACACACGCTCACACACACACCCCACGTATGCGAAGTCCTCAATCTGATAAGTATAAAGAGAAGTGTCTCGCACACTGGAAGGAGTTTAGGACTCAGAAAGCATTAGACAAGCAAACTCAAGAGAAGGAAGAGTGGCTTTAGGGAAGCTTCATAGATCTCTGGTCAACTTGCAATTATTTCTTGACAAGAGAATAACAACATTATTTACAACATTACAAGAAGTAACCAGGAGATGCTAACCCCCCAAGAAGCAACATGGTTTGTGTGAGGACACTTACGTAACCACCCACCACTGCCCCACTGTTGGCTCTGCTCTTCTGCTCTCACTGCAAGCTAAAAGCTTTGCTGCCTCAGGCAATTTTCTTAAAATATGATACTTTTAAAGATGGGATAGGCAAGAAAAAAGACAGAAGAAAATAAGAAGATAATAAAACAGAAAATTAAATTTATCAAGTTAACCAGAATATTATAGGTTACAAAACCAAAACCAAACCAAAAGTAGCCTTAATGAGACCTGAGTTCACTCTTGGGAGAAAAACACAATCAGAAGTGTTAAAACAATCACCTCTGGCACATTTGTTCATCTTGGCATGCTGCTTGCACACTTACGGCTTAGACCTGCCGTGTCTTCTGACAGACTCAAGACCTTCCCATTAGTTCTCACCGCTGCCCTCTGAGAAAGATATCCCTCAGATTGGCCATGCAAGTCATCAGACTAGAGCAAAAGCTCCCTTTCTCTGTGAGGAAGATCACCTACAACATATTTCTACTTACTCATTTACCAATTTAACAGATACGTTGTTAATCATTGATGGTGTAGGCTTGATATTAGGTAAAAAGTTCAACATACAGATGATCAAAACAGTGTATTCTGCTCTGGATCCATATTACTAGGTACTGTGAGATTCTCTAAAGCAATGGTTCTCAGCCTGTGGGTTCTGACCCCTTTGGGGAGCGTCTAATGACCCTTTTACAGGGGTCATCTACAATGATCAGAAACTCAGATATTTACATTATGATTCATAACAGTAGCAAAATTACAGTTATGAAGTAGCTGTAGAATATTTTTATGGTTGCGGGTTACCACAACATGAGGAACTGTATTAAAAGGTCACAGCATTAGGAAGGTTGAGAGAACCACTGCTTTACAGGATTTAAGTTTGAAAGCTCAAGAGGAAGATTGCTATTCGACATGAACAGAGGAAAGAGCATCAGTCAAGAGAGGCGCATTCATGCACAGAGACACAAAGAATCATAAGACAAGAGGGAGAAACAGCAGGGTTGGGGAGGTAGAGTAAGGATATCGGTCCTCCTGACAGAGAAATGAGATGGTTAGATTTGAAAGATGGCTCTGTTCAAGAGTAGTAGACAAAAGGGAGAGCAGCACGTGGAAACCAAGCTAGTGTAGAGGGAATGCAAAGACTATGAACAATGTTTAGAATACAGGACCGACAGTGTGCTGGCTGGCGGGAGTCAGGAGTAGAGCAGCTGCCAATCGTCAGTGCAGACAAGCCACAGGAGGTACCTACCAGTCCTACGTTGTCACTAAGCAGGGAACACACTTTCAGAAGAGGCAGCTGAGACAGAGGGAGAAAGTAGCTGAACTGAAATGGACTCAGGGACATAAGAAAGACAAATATAAGGGGAGATTTTCACAGAATTACGATGATGTCCTCGGAGTTCTATGAAGACAGAGATGGGTTCACTATCTTAAATTTGGTGGTCAGTATTATTATTATTCTCTCAAGGGTAATTTCCAGTTTCTTGTCTTGCCTTTTCTCACTGACACACAAAAACAATCTTCCACAAGACTCCCCCAACCTAACAGTGCCCCTTTCTTCAAAGCCCGTCTTCTGTAAGCCACTGTTTGGACTCAACAAATAACAACAGATGCAGAAGTAACTGTAGATGACAAACTTTCCTGACTGAATACACAAAATCTGTATTCTCTCTCTCTCTCTCTCTTTTAGATTTATTTATTTTATGTATCTGAGTACACCATTGCTGTCTTCAGACACACCAGAAGAGAGCGTCAGATCCCATTACAGATGGTTTGTGAGCCACCATGTGGTTGCTGGGAATTGAACTCAGGACCTCTGGAAGAGCAGTCAGTGCTCTTAACCGCTGAGCCATCTCTCCAGCCAAAATCTGTATTCTCATTAGCAATAGGGTCATCCACCAGGATCTACAGGGACTGGCTTGAGGACTCCCTGAGAAGTTCCTCACACACAAAAAGAAGACATTGGCCTAGAAGGCACGTGATCCACTGTGCATTTTAAACACTCCCTGGATTGCCTAATACAATGAAAATGCAATGTAAAGCATTATCATGGGTCACTGTGTGGAGATAACTGATGAGAGTGCATGCTCAGTCTGGATGTGGTCATCACTCTTTTATGAATGGTGGAACTCATATGGAAGGAAGACAGACTACATGCCTTTATTGCTTGCTGCATTTTAAAAAGGAGATAGGGTCCTGCCATGTTGCCTAAGGCTGTCCTTAAACTATTAAGCTCATGCTTAGCCTCTTGAGTGCTGAGAGTCTAGGAGCACATGGCCATACCTGTCCTGCATCGCTTTGTTTAAACATTTGGAGTTCTGCATTTAGAAGGAAGACCTGGCACCACTGACTCCCAGGGACTATCAGCAAGTAAGGCTGTCTACTGTGAACACTGCTGTTCAGGGATAGGTCAGAACAGCTAGAACTTCCATAAATATCAGTCTATGTGCACTGACTCTGACACAAGAGGCCCCAGGAAAAAAGTGATTACAATTCCACATGGTCTGTAAAGAATGAGAAACAGCAGAGTTCAATGAGCCTGTCCTGAGCGGTTACTGTACACGGCGTGCTGTGCTCTTGAACAGTCATGTGCACACGGAAAGCTGGCACCTTATTGATCTTTATCTTCCTGAAATGTTATAATTTTAAAAGCAACCAAACAAAAAATATTATCTGTCCTTCAGAATTCAAGTCTAGCTAGGCAAGTAAACTAGCTGGATCCAGCCAGGAAACAAGGACCAACTCTTTAGTCTGGATGGAAGGCAGATTAAGTGCAGCCCTGATGGAGATGCAAAGAGAAGTGAGGTGTAACAAGGGCCGGGAGTGTAATCTCTGCCTCTAGGGAATGGTGGGCTGGCCATCTGTCTTTACAGGAAAATGCTATCAGGTTTGAAGTCTGGGTGGGAGGGTGCGTTTCTCGCTGATGGGTTTGAGAACAGTAAATGGCTAATCCGATGGTGTGCACATTCGCACATTCGAAGATGCTATTTCTTTGTTAGGCATGTTGGTAATTCCTTGAACCAGCATTGCTTGCCATTTCTTTATATCACATCATTTCCAGTGCTTCTCTAACAACCAAGCCCATACAAATGCCTCAAAGCCCTCTCCTAGCTGGCTTTATCAGCATCTCTCATCATAGTCAATTAGTACTCTGCCCTTGCCATTAACCCTTGCCCACACCCGCTGCCCCAGAGCAAAGAGTGCGCATGAAGTTTCCAGTGATTAATGTCACAGTACAAAAGGTTGCAATTTTTGTTCAGATACAAAGTCCTTCCGGGAGGTAGGGAGGCCAGGCAACCTTTCAAAGTCCCTGGCACATGGCAAGGTTCTGCTCTAGCCTCTGCCACACTGCCACAGCCTTCGGCTCAGGCAGAGAACTGGGCCTCCTCCAATCCCAGTCCCACGACTCCTTAGATATTTATACAGATCAGGGCAGATTGATGTCTTCTTTCTTCTTCATTTTCCTGAACAGGAAAGGAGAGAGGATGAGAGAACACAAGCTGTCGGAAGAGGTCTTGTAGAAAACTCTTAAGTGTCTTTGAACATATTTAAGCAGATTTAGATTTTTTTCTCAGTCAAAATAGTTAACATAGACATTTGCTCTGCTAAGGCTTTTGTAGGCTATGTGATACTGTTTAATACTCCTGGATGTTTATGACCATTTCAACTGCAGTTTAATGACTCAGAAAGAAGTGCCAACAGATGGCAGCCTGCCGGGTCACAAGGGACTTGGCCTTGTGTAACTTACTTAACAACCCTGTGCCTCAGTTTCCTTATCTGCAAACCAGATGATATGAACTAGAATGCTCTCTGAGGTCTTTTTAGTCTGTGAATACAAATACAAGGCATGAGAATAATCTCTAGAAAGCCCCAGTGGGACCACATCTATCTGAGAAATTGTACAAAACACTCTTAACTTGGTGAAGGGCACTGAACCAAATTATTTCTATTATGTCTTTCAAGTGTAAGACGCTCTAAACTTACTGGTTAGTTCTAGAGAACATAAAACAACTAACAAAAGAAGTGGGTTTAATGGTGAGACTGGGGCAGGATCACCACCCTCTGGCTCAGCAAATGTTCGACAGACACAGTGAGCTAATGAGGCTTCTGGTCTCAGACACAGTGAGCCAAGGGGGCTGCTTGTCCCAGGCCAGCTGTATGGACATAACTTTGTGAACGCATCACCTAGCAATGACAAGGGCCTTCCCTCTGCAGTTGCTCAGGCTCCAGACTGAACACACGGGGCTTCACTACATAGTCCCTTCTGATTGTCAGTCAGTACATTTGAGAGGAAAAAGGTGACAGTCATCTCTTACTTGTTTGGGGTAACCTATTCCCTACCTGGGCGCCTTTGGAGACATTTCTCAAAGAGCTACAAATAAAAATGGCCATTATCTTAAATTTGTATACTGCTGTTTCCAAAGTCATTTCATAGATTTTAATTTCTTTTCTTTTCTTTTCTTTTCTTTCTTTCTTTTTTTTTTTTCCAAGATAGGGTTTCTCTGTATAGCCCTGGCTACCCTGGAACTCACTCAGTAGACCAGGCTGGCCTTTAACTTCGAAATCCATCTGCCTCTGCCTCCCAAGTGCTGGGATTAAAGGTATGCACCACCACTGCCTGGCAGATTTTAATTTCATTTGAGTTTCAGAATAGCCATGTAAGGTGTGCATGGCAGGTAGTATTGATGTCTCTTGGAAGAAAATTGAGATTTAGTGAGGTCGAGCAACACACTCTTTCCTTAAATCCTTTATATGACTTGAATTTTGAATTACATGTATGTATGTATGTATGTATGTATGTATGTATGTATTGTGTATGTACACATGTCATGTTTAGAGGTCAGAGGACAACTTGCAGGTGTTGGTTTCCTCTTTCCACTAAGTATGTCTTAGGTATCCATCTCAGGTTCTCAGCCTTGGCATCAAGCACCTTTAACCACTGAGCCATCTAGGTAGCTGTATGATCTTGCCAGGCAAATCTGGAAGAGTGTATCTGCTTATAATTTCAATGCATTTGTTTATATCTTCTATAAATGGGAGAAGAATAAAATACTGATATAGAATTTCAGGAAATATATTTTTAAAAAGAACTCAACAACGATATTGAAATATCATATTTTAAAAGCTGAATTAGAAACAAGGAAAGGCTAGACTACCAGGAAGAGAAAAGTCAAATACTGTAAAGAATATGAAATAGCCTAAATGTATCAAGAAATAAGGAGGGGGGCTCTACCTGTATGGCTATGGGAAGCTCACTGCCCACGCTGGTGAAGACTTTCCAGTTTGACTGCTTTGGGGTCACACTGCTGTGAGTAACACCTTGACCATGCCCTCTAAGCCCCCCAACCTCCTGGTTCCTCAGGCAGGGTGTGGCAATGTGACCTTTGGTTTGTCCTCGGAACCTTAGTGGATGAGTAAAGGCTGTTTATCTTCTCTAAAGAAAGTTCTCACAACAGGTGGTAAATTTATTTGTTAATGTTACAGTGACTTGTTTTATTAAGAAAAAAACTATGTAAAAAATGTCAAAATGAGGAAAGCCTAAAAATAGTTTTAATAAATAAGGCTTTGCATCTGAGGATTAAGATGGATATATGCTTCCAGAATGACAATGTTACAAAGGTCTAAGTTCCTAAAAGTGTCTAAGGTCAAAGTTCAATCAAACTTTTACTTAAATTCTTTAGAGTTATTGATCTGCCTTTGGTAACAGTTACAAAGACTGACTTAAGAAATAAAAATGTATATCTAATCAAAAACTATTTAAAGGTGTTTGGTTTTGCCAAGCTTTGTCTAAATATTTCGTAGTAGCTAAAAGAAACAGACTGGTGAACTGACCTAAGTGTCTCATAACTATACGTGGAGGCATATGCTAACATAGTCAAGAGGGATCAAAAAAGACAGTCTTTTGTCCCTTGCCCTCAGTGGTAGTTTGAATAGGAATGGTCCCTATAGGCTCATCTATTTGAATGCTTAGTCATCAGGGAGTGGTACTACTTGAGAAGGATTAGAAGATGTGTTCTTGTTAGGGTAGATGTGGTCTTGTTGAGGGAAGTGAATCATTGGGTGTGGGCTTTGAGGTTTCAAGGGCCCAGACCAGGTCTAGTGTCTTTCTCTACCTGCCACCATCATATATGGAAGTAGAACTCTCTGCTCCTTCTCCAGCACCATGTCAGCTTGTATACTGCCATTCTCCCTAACACGAGGATAATGGACTAAACCTCTGAACCTGTAAGCAAGCCCCAATTAAATACTTTCTGTTATAAGAGTTGCTGTGGTCATGGTGTCTCTTCACAGCAACAGAACATTGACTAAGACACCCTCTGTGGTCAAGAAAGCCCCAGAAAATTGTGGAACATCTCTCCAAATATCTTGTTGGTTCTCTTGTTTAGGGAGGCCATGGAGATCTGGGTGGATTCTAACCTGTATCTTCAGTACTTCCAAGAAAGCCACAGTCAACGAAGACCTCTGACTTTCCTTACACAGACAGAACAACTGACAAAAGGAAGGCCAGAGGAGCTAGGTCTGACCCCCACCCCAAGTCCAAGTGACTCCTGGGAAACAGAACCTCAATCAGCTTTGACAGTAATACAGGAAAACTATTAATTTTGGTTACATATATGGTCTTAAGTACCCAGCAAGGAAACATAACCAAAGGTTATTGTTAGTTTCTTTAACAGTCCAAGGGCTCGAATTCCCTTCACAACAAACTTAACCTCAAATTCAACATTATTTAGAGCACTATATCTCTCTAATGATTTTCTTCTTGATAAAGATGCTGTCCAGATACAAGACTTTAGACCATGGCTTAATCCAACATTCCAGTGTCTGC
>NW_022196894.1:19553320-19563336 GCF_008632895.1 Mastomys coucha | reverse complement strand
AAGGCGTGCGCCACCACCGCCCGGCTTCAGACTACTGTTTTAACTGAAGAATCAAATAATGGTTAAATATCTTCTCTCTGCCTTTCTCTGTGCCTCACATTGTGATTTTAGACACTCCAACCACTATCAAAGTGCGTGAAAGAAGCTGTTGGGTTTATCTCAAATCAAGCTTAGAGGGCAAAGGGAAAATGAGGTGGACTAATAGATGGATGCTCTTGTGATGTTTATCACGAGACCTCGTGGACTTTGATGTGGAACCTCCTTAAGAGCCTCTATCTGTCTTTTCCTGGTTCCCTGCTAATAATTCTTTTCTCCACTCTTCCCTCACCTTTCTCTGGGCACCAGTCAAGGATTTTCATTTTGCCCACACCTGAAGGTTATATAAAGGAAACCACTGATAGGGTCTTTTCCATAGCTCCACTGCAGGGGGACCATGACTACCTCACCTGACATCCCCACACATTTGGCAAAAGTCAAATTGGTCATTGCCCAAGTTCCATAAATGCAGTCTGGGATACCCCTTCAGAGATGGGGTACAAATGATGAGAAGAAGTACAAATTGGCTAGGAAGTTTAAGTTGAAAAGATTCCAAAGAAAGGTAAATGGTTCCTTTTTTGGCTAAAAGCCAGAAATGTCCTCAGACATTTTATTTTACTGTGATAAAATATCTGAGACTAGGTGCCACACAATAAAGAGGTTTATTTAGCTCATAATTCTGGAGATTCGAGAGCACAGCTCTGCTGTAAAGCTCATGTTAGATCAGTGGTTCTCAAGTGGTTACAGTCCCTCTGGGGATCACATATCAGAGATCCTGCATATCAGATATTTACATTATGATTCATAACAGTAGCAAAATTACAGTTATGGAGTAGCAATAACGTAATTTTATGCAAGAGACCACATGGTAGGGTAGGAAGCACAGGACCAGGTCTGCTGTGTTTCTAACAACCAGTTCTCAAGAGAAACAAGCCAATTCGTCCTTAAGGGTAGTACCCTCCCACCAGACCCACCTCTTAAGGGTTCCACTACCCATCACCACCATGCTGGAGACCGAGCTTCCAGCACACGAACCTTTAACCGGCACACTCAAAACAGCAGTGTCAAGGATTGTATTTGGCATATCCATTAATGGAGAAAACAGGAAGAATTTTCTTTTAGTGCTGTGTGTGTGTGTGTGTGTGTGTGTGTGTGTGTGTGTGTGTGTGTGTGGTGTAGTTAGAGGACATATTGCAGGAGTCTGTTCTTTTCCTTCACCATGTGTGTCCCAGGATTTGAACTTGGGTCTTCAGGCTCTACAGGAAGTGCCCTTACCTTACTCATTCCAGCAGCTCAATATTGTGAGTTTTAGAAAAATCTTTGAAAATAGAAACTATGTAGTAAGGCGTAAAGGCAGAACGTTATAAGCTAATGTTCCATTCTTTAAATTATATAGTTTATATTCACTTCTAATTCACTGCTATTTCTTTGGGTGTTGTGCTTATAAATTTTATTTATTTATTTTAGACAGAGGCTCCTCATAGCTTGGGTTGGTTTAGAACTCACTACGAGGCCCAGGCTGTTCTTAAACTTCTGGCAATCCTCTGTCTGAGCCTCCTAAATGCTGAGATTATGGGGATGATGTGCCATGCCCAGATAAACTTTATCCTTACCAAACAAAATCCCATCCTTATTATTTGGCTTAAAAAGAGGAAACTGTAGAACACTGTGTGGATGAACTTTGGACGTATTATGTTAAATGAAGGAAGCCAGGCACAAAAGGATAACTCACACAGGCCATCACTTTTGTGAGGTACTTAAAGGAAGAATTACCTTTGCCTTGAAACTGCGGAACCTAGTTTCTATTGACAGGAACTTTGGATGGGTTAGGGTATGCAGAACTGTGCTGTTGGCACAGGTACCAGAAAGGGAAGAAATTCCAAATCTAAAGTACTGTAGAAGAAATCCATTCTATAGAGCTAAGGATGAAGGGCTGAGAGAGGGGCATGGCCATAAGCCATGCCTTCCTTGCAGAGGACCTGAGGCTGGAGTTGGGTTCCCACCACCCACAGCCGGTGGCCCACGGCTACTTGCAGCTGCAGGGGATCTGATACCATCTTCTGCTCTGGGGACATGGGACCTCAGGCCTGGCAGGGGTCTGTGAGGCAGACTGTTTTCACAATGCCCCGGCATTCTTTCCCCCACCCCTTTTCTCATTCTAAGTAGTGGACCGTCCCAGAAGCCACTACAGGCCAGCTTATGTGACAACAGATTAAGACAGTGGCCAGCTCCATCCAGCATCTATTCAGTCAGACACTGAGGAGATAGGAAACCTCTTCGCCGTGCTAAACACCTTTCAAAAAAAGGCTCGAAAGGTCGGAAAACAGTTGTTTATTTTTAAAAGATAATAATTTTTGTGTTAGTAAAAAGTTTATTATTTTTAATTAATTAATATTTTAAGATTTATTTCAGTTTTAAATCCCAACCTAGTAAATACAGAATAAATGACTAAAACAAATGAATTATTTTGGGGCCCTCACCTTTCTAGGCTAAAGACCAACTGTCAGAGAGTCAGTATCATATTATACTCCATTACACTACAGTGTATGTGACTGTCTCCCAGCAAGCTATGAATTCTTGGGACATAATTCTTTTTGTCCCTTTCTTTCCTTTTTCCACCTAGCCTCCTTTTCTTTCTATTCCTTTTTCTTAACCCCCCCTCCCCCCCAAATAACGGCTGACAGTCTCCTACACAGCACACCATACAATAAACAAAGAAAAAGGAGCAGCTGCTGTCCACTCGGGCTCAGTGTGTGCTCTGTACTGTGTGTGATCTCTATCTGACCGAACCCTTGCTTGCCACCACGATCATGTCATACACACACACACACACACACACACACACACACACACACACACATTCATGCATAAGAGAAATTTAGAGTTGTCCAACAATTTACACAAGACACACAGCGAATAGCAGAAGCATCGGGACCCACCTCTCATCTGTCTGACTCCAGAGACCAGATTGTCAAGCACGTTGACAAGTAGGGAGATTTAGAAGAAGTCAAAGCTGTTGGGCAAAACCGCTCCTCACAAAGCACAGCCCAGGATAGCTATTAATCACACGCTCTGCTGCTGCCTAGCGCCTGGAGCTCTAGATGCCTCTGGGATTGTCACATCATCGCTTGGAGCAACTTTTACTTAGTTGAATGAGAGGATGTGCTCTTCCATTAATGTGCACAAAGTCCTCATCCAGAACATATGGCTTCTGCAGCCCGGGAGGTAATGAGAGGTGCCTCACAGTACCTCCAAAGCAATGAGGAGAACACACATGTTAAAAGAATAACAACATTAGGAAACTTGAAGATATAAGAGAAAAATAAATAACCTCTCCAAATTCTTGGTGCACTTCCTCCAATTTTTCCTACTTGAAAAATTAAATCTAATAGCAGTGCTATACTTGAAAACTCCTCCTGTGTCTCGTGACTCCACCAACACTTTTCATACAGCTGCGTGCATGCCCTGTCATTTCTAAATGTAGCATTAATTGTACAGTTGGCAGTTCATTCTTCTCATCTGACATGGCTACATTATATGAGGCCTCTTTGAAGACTGGATTAGTGAACTCTGACCCTTCACTCCTGGACAGACACAGGGTAAGGCTTCTATGAACCTCCGGTCACATGTTCAGGTCACATGAATAGGAAATTCATGGCTTCAAACCTTGTTTTACCTATATTTCTGCTTTAACAGCATAAAATTAAAATGAAATATGTACATTTATAGTGCTAATTAATTAACATTAAGTCCATGGTCCAACGACTCATGGTGCTTACTTAATATTTATAGTTTCCTGAAAACAGATATTTTGTGAGGCACTATAGTTTTGGTCTGTGTAGTAGGAAAATGAATAAAGTTCTGCGTCTGACACGAACACCAGAGTGTTCAAATTTCTTTTAGGCCCACATAAGCTCCAAGGAAATGTTTTGTACCTGACTGGTGATTGTTTTGTGAGACTTATGGAACTGTACTTCTGAAGGAGCTTTATAGCCTCCATATGACTTTAGTTACAGGACATTACAGACAAACCTGGAATTCTTGTATTATTGAGCACTACACATACTGCACAAATATTGCACAATAATGGCAGAAGTGTGTGGGCCATGAGTTTTTTAAGATAGCACATGCATCAGATCAGAGGCTCTGGTATGAGAAACTTGATTTATTCTAAAATTACTATTTGTGTAATGATCAATAAATATGCTTCTGCAAAGCTGCTCAGGGTTCATTCCATTTGAGACTGTTGCCCCTGCTGATGCAAAAGCTTCCTTCCATCCTCAAGTGTCTCTCTTTCTTCGGTCATCCCTCATGACTCCGTTTACCAACAGGCCTGGGGCATTACCCTAGAGCCCTGATGTTGAGATGCTGGCTAACTGAGAGGTGTAGGTCATTAGCAGCATACACTTGGAGGAGGTGATAGGAGAGAACAGTAATGTTCCTTTCTCAGGAGGTGAGCAGCTTGCTCTACCACACATCCCAGCCTTGGTGTTCTGCCACAACATGGGTCTGATAGCTGACAAATTCAGGCTGGAATGTGATTATCCAAGTGTGGTATTGTATGGTAAGACCTTTAGGGATGATTGACATGTCTCATGTGAGACTGGGTTAGTTCTCACAGAAGTGTATTAGTTCTGATCCATGAATTATTATACCAGGAAGGCATCTGCCCACAGCAGGGAGCCTAAAGAAGAATGCAGAGCTTCCCTCTGTCCCGCATTGGCTGAGAGTGCGCCACACACTCAGATGTTTGCTATTCTGTGCTTATCTGTGAACACAATCATAAGAGTACCAGGAGTATTGATTTGGCCTAAGAATAAACTTTACTTGCCAAGTAAATTTGAAATACAGTATTTGTGAAGGAGGAGTCACTGTATTTTCCAATTATTGGGCAATTAAGCTGCTTTTTTTTCTTTCTTTTGTAGAATGTTGCCATGATCAATGTTGTCCATAAAGCTCCTTCTGGGAGCTGCATTCCCTTGGGAACTAGTGGAAGACTTACAGCTTTGATGAAGCTAGAGTTCTTGGAGCAGCCCATAATAGTTCTTCCAGATCCATTTGTACTAATCAGATTGCTGTTACTGTAACAAATGTTTGAGATAATGAACTTATAAAGAGGAAAGGTTTAATCTGGCTCAAAGTTTTGGAAGGTTGAGTCCATGATCACTTGGCTGTTGCTTTGGGGTCTGTGGTGAGTCAGATCACCACTGGAGTGTGTGGCAGAGCAAGAAACTCAGCTCACCTCATGAGAAAGAACCAAACTGGCCTCTATAATCCCAAGGAAACGCTTTCAATGACCTAAACTTGCCACTTAGCCCCACATTTTACAAGCTCCATCTCCTCCCAATAGCACCTAGCCTTTCCACACATGGGCCTTTAAGTGGAGTGGCATGCCAGATCCAGACTTCAGTGCTTTGCTACTGACTGGCAGCATCAGCATCACTCAGGGGGCTAACTTAGATAGCTGCCAAACCAAGTATCCAGAATCTGGTTTTAAACAAAATCCCCATCAGTTCCTATGCACATTAAAATCTGAGCTTTGCTGTAAACCAAGGATTCTCAGACGTCAGCATACACCTGTCTCCACTAGTCAACTTGTTAAACACAGATGCCAGGGACCTGCTGCCAGCATTTCTGATGGCAGCAGTGGAGTAGGCCTGGAATTTGCAATTCTGACAAGTTCCCCAGTGAACCAATGCTGTGAAGGTGCTAATGCACACTTGTGGGTGAAAGAACAGGTCAATAAGTGGTTTATAACTTTCAAAAGAAATCTTCTCGCTTTGGAGCTAGATTAAGTTAACTAGATTGAGTAGCTCTGTCTCCAGCAGGGGCAGGTAATATGGAAGAGTCAACTAAGAAACAGAAGAGAACTAAATGTGCTTATTTCTTCTTATTTAGATATATGCCATGAGTGAAACTATCACATAGTAACTGAAAAACTTATTATTATTTGTTTCATCAACTATATTTTACAATTATATACAGGAAGATAATCTGAGGGATTTTCTAGGAAAAGTACTTTCTTTTCTTTAGCCTTTTCAGTGTTTTCCTGATCTCTGACAAATCCTTGGCTAGGGCTACTCAGGAAAAGACCAGATGCTTCTTAGAAGCTCACACGGAATTCAGTCTAGAACACAGTTTACTCAAATGCATGACTCCTCAGCACAGTAGAATCTCTGGGAATAGTAGAAGCTATTTTAGGTAAGTCACCATTATACATTCATATTACTCATGAGCCTGGCAAGGCTTTGATGTAAAGTTGTCTCCTGCATAGACGCAGCCTCAGAGTGTCTCAGTTCTCCCCTATGGTCCCTTAGACTCCTGCATAGACGCGGCCTAGGAGTGTCTAAGTTCTCCCCTATGGTCCCCTTAGATTCCTGCATAGACATGGTCTCAGAGTGTCTCAGTCCTCTCCTGTGGTCCTCTTTGCTCTGCAGTGATAGTGAAGTCCATCTGTTATCCCCCTCACTTCATTTCTTGTTTTTATTTTGTGTGGATGGTATGCATGTGTGTATACATGTTGACATGCATATGGTCACACATGTGTGTGGAAGTGGAAGCCAGAAGATGACAGTAGGTATCTTCCTCAGTCATCACATCCTCCCTTAGATATTAAATTATCCTTTCTGCTGCTGCTTTTAAATTTTAATTTAATTTTTTTTGAGACAAGGTCTCTCTAAGAGGCCTTGGCTGGCCAGGAACTCACAGAGATCTGCTTCCTTCTACTTCCCAAGTGCTGGGATTAAAGGTGTTGCCAGCACGCTTGGATGAGGTAGGATTTTAATATTCGATCCAGAGCTCATGGCTTCAGGTAGTCTAGCTAGTCAGCTTGCCAGGGATCTCCTGTCTCTACGTCCCAAACACTGGGATTAGAGGTATTTTGTGGGTGCTGTGGATTTGAACTTTGGCTCTCATGTTTGTGTGCCAAATGTACCTTATTACCAGCCTAACGAGACTACAGCTTATTCCCCCACTGTGCACCTTATCTGAATATGCATTGCATCCCCAGAAATAGAAAAAAAAGAGCACTAGGCTTTTCTGTCCTGCTTCTTTATGGTCCATCATGCCAGCTGAAGCTGTTGGTACAATGGCTCCAAACTGACAAGAGAAGAGCTGATTACTCTGCCATTGTTAGCATACCGAGTCTAAACAGACCATTCCATGCTTGTTTCACTTGCCTTCAAAGCTTGCACACTTCCCAGCTTCCTGATCATCAGCAGTTCTAAGTAAATCAACAGAAAAAGAACCTGATAGTGACTTCTGGAGAGGTCCAGCAAGCAGCTGGCACTGGCCCCTTCTTTTCAGCACTGTTGATGTTCTTGATAGCACCAACCAGGACACTCATTAAGACAGAGGAAGGCCGGGCAGAGGTGGTGGACACCTTTAATCCCAGCACTTGGGAGGCAGAGGCAGGCGAATTTCTGAGTTCAAGGCCAGCCTGGTCTATAGAGTGAGTTCCAGGACAGCCAGGGCTATACAGAGAAACCATGTCTCGAAAGACAAAAAAACAAAAAAACAAAACAAAACAAAACAAAAAGCCAGAGGAAGAGAGAGGAAGGGGCTTATCCAGAGCATTTAGGACCTCAGTAGAGTGGATGGTCTTTGCTTTCAAAATCATCCCGTGGACTTTTAAATAGTCAGCAGGAATGAAACACACCAAAAGCTTTTATCAACAGTGTAGGATCCAGTGGAATGAAATCTTACATAGGCTGGGGATGCGGTTCAGTGACAAGCATTTGTCTGGTTTAATACCAAGCACAACACACACACACACACACACACACACACACACACACACACACACACACACACCTGATTGACAATATAGATACCCCCTCCTGCCCCAGACCCCAAGAACTCATCTTCCTGCCTCCACCTCTCCAGTGCTGGGATTATATGTCACCACACAGTTAATGGGGCTGGAACCTGGGTTTCATCAAGTCAGGTAACACTCTACTGACTGAGCTATATCCCCAGCACCCATCCTTGTTTCTGAGCTGGGGCAGTACATCTCCTTATGTTCCCCAGGATGGCCTCTCACTCAAATGATACCCACCTCCACCT
This sequence comes from Mastomys coucha, assembly GCF_008632895.1. Taxonomy (NCBI): domain Eukaryota; kingdom Metazoa; phylum Chordata; class Mammalia; order Rodentia; family Muridae; genus Mastomys; species Mastomys coucha. Next base: position 19,555,236 of record NW_022196894.1, on the reverse strand, counting down.
TCCTGAGTAACTCTAGGCTCAAAGAAGAGTAGGAAATGGTGATTGAAAAAATCCCGAATGACCGAAATCATGGCAAAAGCCAGAAAAGCCACATGGTTGTATTTCTTTCTCCAAGAAACCTAATCTGGTTTTGAGGTCTCTGAGAGTACTTAAAGGCATAGCTTCAAAAATTAGCACAAGCAATATAAAGCAAATGTTCAGTTATTTTTTTTTCATAGATGAACAGATGGAAGGGATTCTACTCAAAATGGCAAGAGAAAGGAAGGTGGGGGTAGGGAAACTACAGCAAAATGATGAAATCTGTCTTCGTATTGGCTCTGGGGCCTTACCAGCTGCACTGTCATGTGGGCTTTTCCCAAAAGTTGCTCTACCCAACAAAATGAAAGGGAGCCAGCCCATAGCTGAGGTCTGGAAGTCACGATGGGACTAGCCGTGGGGATGGTGCAGATGTCTCTCTTCAATATGCATTTGCACTTAAACTTGTTGTGATACGGCAAATAATTGCTGTGTGATTAGTAAAATGCTTACTCTTACTTCAGTCCAGAGATTATTTTCTCTGGAAAATGCAATCCCGGTTTGTGTTTTCTTCTCTGGTGCTTTATCTCACTAGACTCAATTACCCACGGCTATCCACGCCTGCAGATAGTCTAATGTATCCCATTAATGGCAGGCCTGCCAGGAGCTAACAATGCAGGCACCATGCCTGGGGGTAATAAGAAGCCTCAGTGGACTTATTTTGCAAATTGATCCCTCTTTAGTAATAGCAACTGTGACAGTCCCCTTTAGGACTCTAAAGCAGAATCTTTCTCAGCCTGGATCCAGCAGACTTCCCCTACTTTCAGGTGAGAACTGCTGCCCTAACTGCCATCACCTCCTTGATTCAGCCAACTGTCTCCTTGGCCTCTGTTCTCCACGTCTTTTTTTTTTTTTAATCATTCTTCTCTCTCCTTCATCCTCAGCCATTTCTTCAGTACTTCACCCCAACCAACTCAGTGTTTTGCTTTTCCAGCTTTTCTGAAGCCATAATTTCACCAAATTGCCATAGAATTGCCAGTTCCATCCCTGTCCCGGTCCAGGAAGTCGCTGGAGACAACCAGCATCTGTCTGTAGAAAGCCCTACATTGTTTTCCTTTAGCATCTTTAAACAATTAAAATTAGATCTTGGGCACTCGCTGGGGGTTACCCTGCAGCACACAGTTGGGTTTTGAAAGCAGACAGCTTTTTATCACGCTGTCACAAGAGATGTACTGGTATTAAAGGAGCCAACACACAAAATCCTTATCGCTGTTAAGACTAGACAGCATAGCCTGGCATGGAGCACTCACTTGCAGTCCCAGCACCTGGGCTGTGGAGGAGCAACAGTTCAAGGTCACCACAGCTCCACCGTGACTCTGAAACCACCCTGAGCTAAATGAGCACTAGGAAGGTGGACCCACTGGTTTAGAAAGAAGTCCTGGGCAAGGCTAAGATTTTTGCCTTGCTCCACCTGAGACACTCAACACTGCTCACCAGCCGCAGCCACTCCCCTGGAAGGGCTATTAAAGCCATGTGAAAGGTCTAGAGTGAACTGGAATTTTAAGCAGATTGCCTTAGAAATGGCCATTTGCCTGTTTGATGTTGGCCATCACAGCCAGGTTCCTACACTGTCAGAATTAGAGGGCCATCTGACTCTTTAAATGTTCTGCCTTTACTCATGGATTAAAATGGACACTGAGGAAAAAAGCCACTGCATTGCTTCCTCCATCACGACTTTGTGTCTTAACACAGAGACGCAAAAAGGCAAGTTTATTTTTAAAAGTCCATCTTATAAAGGACACACAAGTCATGAGAGAGGATGTAAAGCTAATGGTTTTTCTTGTTTTAACTCTGGTGTGGGATTTTTCTTTTCTCTCTCTCTTTCTTTCTTTCTTCTTCTT
>NW_022196894.1:19552751-19553310 GCF_008632895.1 Mastomys coucha | reverse complement strand
ACATTAAAATGTAACTGGCAGGGAAAGTGCAATCTGCAAAGCAAAGCTCTAGCGCTCCAGAACGGCTACTCTAACTGCACAGAAACGCATGGGGCATCCAGACTCGGTCAGGACAAGTGCTTGCTTAAGTTAGCTTAGCGGCATCATGTTTTTATATGCAAGTTCTTTACAACAAACCAATTTTTCTTATTTTTAAAAAGTACTTTAATATAAATAGCTATTGAGATAAAAGAAGAAGGCAGGTAAATGTTTCAAGGTAGTATTCGTGTGAAACTCAGACTGATGTGTAGAAACCAAAAGAAGCTTAAGTGTGGGTCCAACTGCCTCCACCACTGCTCCTCTGCCTGGTCCGTCCAGGATCACCCCCCCTCACTAACCATGGCCTGCTGCACTGATCCCAGGGGTGATGCTATGAGAACTCTCTCTCTCTCTCTCTCTCTCTCTCTCTCTCTCCCTCCCTCCCTCCCTCTCTCATGTGCACACACACTCACAGGTGCACACACACACTCACACACAGTTTCACACACGCATGCACACACTAACTCTTTCTCTCACAGAC
>NW_022196894.1:19545337-19552741 GCF_008632895.1 Mastomys coucha | reverse complement strand
TCACACACGCATGCACACACTAACTCTTTCTCTCACAGACACACAAATACACTCACACACACACACACTCACAGACCTCTCTGCTCTCCCTCTCCCTCCCCCCTCCCCTGCTGAGGAAGCACCAGTGCCTCCCCCAATCAAAAGCACACTTTACAATATACAGTGTTTATGGGATGCTGGGCATGGGGTACAATGATGAACGGAGGGTTCCATCTCAGGGCAGCCAACCCCTCTTCTCCTTCTACCTCCCCTTTCTCTTTCCCTTCTGACTTAGCCAATGCTTATTGGTTCTTTAATGTCTTTGAGGAGTTAATATCTGGAAAAAAAAAAAACAATTCAACTAGAAAAGATACTTCTTTTCCTATACCTCACCCCACTACTCTCTAATCCCTTCCCATGCTTATTTTTGAAAATTTTGAAAACGTAAAGTTGAAAACATTTATCATTAGTGACTTATTTATTTGCTGCTTGTTTCCTTCTATTGGAATAAAGTGAGCCCCAAGAGGGCAGATCTTTGTCTCCTCTATGCTCTGCTATGTATTAGTGTCCAAGATACAAACTAGACTATCAGTCATTAACTATGTGTTGATTAAATAAATAAAAAATGCAAGACAACACTGCTATGCCTGCCAATCCTACTTGGACAATTCTTTTCTATCATGGTTTCTCTACCACCTACTTCAATCGTCCTTTCCAGCCAGCATATGAGCCCTTGATCTTCTTAGGGCTTTCCTTACATCTAGCCCAGCAGCCTGGGCTCCACGATCATCTACGACATGATAATCCTCTTTAGCTCCACCCTCTTATCTCCCACTGCACCTGCTGTGCCAACTCCTCGACCGTATATTCCACAATTGCGTATTTTACTCATTGTCCAGCCCAAAGCAATAGTAGAAAGGACCTGTAACTCATGCTAGATTAGATCAATAAAAATTCACAGTACTACCCAATTCAAAATCCACAACACACAAAAGAAAGATTAGGCATGAAAACTGAATTTGAAACTTGAGCCCTACATATATTCTCTGGTATCTTTGGTTGAGTCAGCAGCCTTTTGTCTCAGCTGCAAAGTGAGAAGAGTATGTACTTTGTATTATGAGGATTGTATTTAAACGAAATAATATACCCAAAAGCTCTGAAGAGGTTTATAAGCACATACAAAATGCTAAATAAAGGCTCACACCCCCCCCCGTGACAATGCCCCCCCTTTAGGATGGGTAAGAGCTCCTGCTCTCTAGTTTGAGTAAACTTAGGTGCGCTCCTTCCTCCTTTGCATGTCAGAATTCTGTTTTCATTCGTCTTCTGTCCTTACTCAGAAGTAGTGCCTCTCTCCTTTCCTAAGACTGACCCCAAAATGACCCACACAAATAGTTTTCAACCCCGTCCACATATTGTGTAGTAGAGGAGCCTTCAAAAGCACCAGTGACGAAACCGTGACTAGGCCAGTTAAACTTGAATGTCCCTGAATGGATGCATTAGATCAGGTCTTCCTGTTGTGTTGCTTATGAGATGGGCTCTTGTGCAGCTACGGCTGACTTCAAACTCACTCTGTGGCTAAGGACAGCCTTGAACACCTCGTTTCTCTGCCTCTACCTCCTAAGTAGGATTACAGGGGTGGGCCATCACAGGCAGAAATATTTTGCTTCTGAAAGTTCCCTGACAGAATGCCAAAAGAGAAAGAGTATCCTTCTTAAGCCAACAGTCCCAGAACAACTGGATATCTATATTCTGAAGTGACATTGAATCCCTTTCTTGTGTCATATTGAAAACTTAATTAAACTCTGAGCTAAAAATATAAACTGTTTAGATGCAAACATAGGGATGGACCTTAATGGCCTTGTCAGGGAACACTGCCCTTGATATAATGTCAAAAGCACAAAGAAGGAAAAAGGGAAACTGAACTTCATAAAAACTTGGTTTTTTTTGTACTTGACACCAAGAAAAAGACAGTCCATGGCCGACAAGAAAATATTTACAAATCACTGAGCTCTACATGGCTTGTATTCAGAGAACAGAAAGGACTCTCATAAATCAATAATAAAAACATAAGTGATTAATTTTTAATATGTGCAAAGGGTCTGAACAAACATTTCTCTAAAGAAGATATACACATGACCAGTAAACACATCAAAGATGCTGGACATCCTTAACCCCTAGGGAGATGTCAACAAAGGCACAAGGAGATGCAGTTTCAGATGACTAGGGGGATGGATGCTCAGGACATGACAGGTAATGGCTGCTGCTTCCCAGAACATGGAAAGGTTTGAACTCTTGTATGTTCCTGATGGGAATGTGCTGCCAACTTAGAAAGCAGTTCAGCATCTCCTCAAATGTTCACTGTACAGTTAGCATATGACCCACCATTCTATCCCAAGAAAAATGGGAAGATAAGCAAAAACTTGCATGTGAGTATAAAAAGCAGCAGGATTCCTAATACCTAACAGTAGAACTAGCCTGTCCACAAACAGATGAGTGGAGAAGTATGGTGATTTAACTATGTACACTTACATATTATTTGGCAACATAAAGAAATGAAGTACTGATGTATGTTATGTATATCAAGGATGAACTTCGGAAAAAGTGAGAAAAACTAATTACAAAGGCTCATGTATCATGGGATCTCATCTATAAGAAATGTCCAGAATAAGCAAAGAGGCGTAAGAAGGGAGGTTGATTGTTGTTCGCCTAGTGCTGAGGACATTGAGAAGTGAGCATGGCCTGCTAATGAGTGCGCGGTGGCTTTTTTTGGGATAATGAAAATATTCTAAAGTCGACTGTGGTCATGGTGAACATACCAAAAAAATCACCCAATAGTGAAAAAGAAAAGAGAAAGGATGGAAAAGAGGAGAGGGAAGGAGAAAAAATGTGTAGTGAATTCTAATGTTAGAGTCAATGTCTAATAATAACTGTGGAGTGTGATATCCTTTGAATAACTTTTTCTCTCTTCAATCAGCAGTGTTCCTAGCCAATGCTTTTTAATTTTAACAAAGTATATAGGTATCAGGCTGCACCGCCCAGAAGGGTCGATCCTCTTGGCTATCTGGGGTCACATGTGCTCCTCATGTGGCTAGTGAGCAGTGGCATACAGGCGAAGGCAAGTAGACAGTGCGAGCCAAGCTCCAGGTTCTGCCGCCCCAGGCTGGCTGTTGTGTTACACATCCGTGGATGTGGCCTCTGCTACCAGCTCCCCAGGACACAGCTTTGGTCTGACTGACTTTACCCAAGGCTGGCTCTTGTGTTATACATCCGTGGATGTGGCCTCTTGCCAGCCACCAACTCCCCAGGACACAACTGTGGTCTGACTGACTTTACCCAAGGCTGGCTCTTGTGTTATACATCGTGGATGTGGCCTCTTGCCAGCCACCAGCTCTCCCCAGGACACGGCTGTGGTCTGACTGACTTTGTTTCCTAAATAAATTAATTCCTACTCCTGGAGTAGTTTCAACTTTTAGACAGAAAGGCATCTGTTGATAATTGCTGATACACAGTATTTTATTGTTTGATATTAAACAATTAAGAGTTATTGTTTTATCCCATAAGCACAATATACATGAAAATAAATATAATCTGGAATACAGGCACCAGGGGGACAGTGGGTTCTAGACCCACTCTGTGCCACAGCGGGACAGTTTTACCTCACTCAATTTATGTGCAAGCTAAATTTCTTTCCTGGAAATAAAGCTCTGATTTAATAAACTACGCATGAAGGTAGAGTCTAATAAACGTTTCTCAAAATGCCTTTGAATACAGAAACTTAATTTTTTAAAAGATTAAGGATTTGGTCTTCTGGTAGACTTCAACAATTTAAAGTATCTTTGGAAATGCTTTCAACAGAGTCTTGGAAGGACACAGAATAGAAAAATGCTGCACTATACAGAGATATTATATCTAAAATCATATCAAATGTGTTCAACTAAGCAAATAAAACAACAAAACATAAAACTACCATTGTCTGGACAGTAGGCAGAGGGTTCCCTTCCACAGCTCCAGGGCATGAAAATACCCAGAAAAAAACAAAAGCAAAAACAAAATGACAGCATCCAAGGTTAATATGAGAAAGAAAATAAAATGTTTCAGCTTCAGGTATAATAATGTTTTACAAAATGGATGTTCATTGGGAAGATTAAGAATAACCCTTCCCCCATGAAGGAATGATCTGAAAATGGGGACCACAACTTAGAACCTCTGCTTAGAAGAAAAACTCAAAATGAAGCATTGATTACACAAAGTGACTAAGACATGGTTGAGTGACAAGAAATAATGGTGCACTCTCTCTCGTTCCCTCCCCCACCAAAAAAGAAAAATCAAACACGTGTCTCAGAGCAGTATATCAGTTGCTCAAAGCTGGGAAGTGCAGTTAGGTCACCTGTGCCCTGGGACCGCCCTGGACAGAACAGGACAGTGCTACATCTGTTTTCTTGAATGTCACACCTTTCCTCAAAATAAACCTAAGCACTGGAAAACAACCCCAGATACTTCTGAATAAATTATCAAACCAACTTCACATGTGACAGACATCAGAACTTCCCACTATTTCTAAAACACAGTGGCGTAAACTCTTCAATTGGAAGTTCGCCTTAGAAAACTACTCGGTTACATTTCTTTACAATACAATTTTGGAACATAGGAAGAAATAACTTCATTAGCGATCTTTAAAAATATATCCTTACAATTTAAGGATAATTCCTGCTTAGTCTTCACTACAGATATTCTAGTATTAAAAATAATATATAAAAAATAGCAGCAAATATATACAAACATATCCCAAGTACTCTCATCATAAAGGTTTTGAAAAATGGTCGAACAAGATGTATTTATCTCCCCATATTACAAATACGAGATATTGGCTGTTCTACGATTAGGAAACAAAGGCAAGGTGAAGGGTGAGCCATGGCAGAAAGGACAGCAGCGCAGAAGACGAGTGCTGGGCAAGAGCCTGTTCTGTTTTGCCAGCCCCGCTTTAGGCAGCTCCTTCCTGGTATTCTCCCAGGCTCCCTCACAACACATCCACATCCTCTGGAAGGGAACGGAATCTTTCTTTAAGACAAACCAAGCAAGCATCCAAAGGTAACGTGCAGAACCGTAATCAAAAAATGTCCACGTCTAGCAGGCAGACAAGCAAAGAAATAACCAGCTGTCAGTAGCTGAGCTGTGCCGGGATTGTGGGGTGGGGGTGGTTCAGGTTTCCTACGGGCTTTTGCTGTCTCTTTCACCTTGGGTCTCCCTCAGTAATATCAGTTTTCTAATAAGCTTAAAGCACAAATAAATTCCCCATCTGTCCTTGTGAGATACATGCTGACGAAACAGGAAAAGAGTGTAATACTCACAACAATGAAGAATTCCTACACATGCTGTTCCATTTTCTTGCTTTAAAAAGATGGAAGGTTAATCTAAAGAGCCTTGCAGAATTGGAAAAATAAGGGGGAGGGGATTCTACCCACACAATCCTCTGGCCCACCGCAAAGGAGCTCAAAGCTTGCTGACGTCACACATTCATGAATGGATGTAAATTGGGCTGGTTTAGGATTCCGCACAGACTTAGTGGCTGTGTGTGCTGTGAAGGAAAAGGTGGGGGGGAGGGAGAGGGAGGGCCCAGAGTATACCCAGCCAATAGGCTGCAGGCAGGTATGGCCAGCCCTCTTTTAGAAAGAATCTGGTCACAGAATAAACAGAGCCCGCCAATCAGACATCTATTACAGCCTTAAACCAGAGCAGCACAGCCACAGCACAGAGAGAGAGAGAGAGAGAGAGAGAGAGAGAGAGAGAGAGAGAGAGAGAGAGAGAGAGAGAGATCTAGCGCGCTGTGATAATCATAAATGTGATAATCATAAACACATTATTCTTGGTACTGAATGAAGGAGTCAAAGTGGAATTTTAGAAGGATCAATGCTCCCAAAGATAAAATATTTTTTATTCACTATTAGAGCGATTTCCTTTAACCCAGTCTTGATGTTTAGTAACATGCCTAATGTAATAAAAGGAAATCAAAGTCAGAGAATTTGTTCCTAAGATTGGTGTCAGAACAACAAGCTCACACCCCACAACACAATTTGAAACACCAAAATACTAGGGCAAGGGTGCATACGGTTTTCTAAGATGGAATTAGATAAGCTGTATTGCTTTTATCCCAACATGTTCCTGACCTTTGTGATTTAGCAAAAGTGGGAGGAGAAGGGCAATTTACAGTTAGATTTAAATAAGGGACAGCATTCCCTCATTTATTCAATGTCTGATATTCAATTAAGGCAAGGCTCTAAAAGGTCTCTTGATGAACCTTGAAGCAAAATTTGACTTCAGCATAAAATCTTAGCAGCAAAAACAGCTGTGTTCACTCACCAAATGGGCTCATGACAATTCTTTACTCTAAGTTTTTAAAGGTTATACCAAAGCAGAAGCTAAGGCAACTCTCTTCTCCCTAACACGTTGCTTTACAATCACCAATACTTTCCAAACATTGACCGTCATTTTTGTAGTTGTCAAATGGTCTCAAATCCTTGAACTGAAGTAAGAACAGAAGTGCTTGCTATAAGGTCTCTGTTGTGCAATGTCTCGTGGCTAGGAGCCTTCACAAGGGAGATGCACTCGAGTGCTCAACAAGATGCCTTGTGAAGCAGAGAAAAGGGAACGTGTGGTTATGAGACTTCCCACTACTGTTTTGTGTGAGGAATAGACTTTCGATGGCACAGAGAATCAACAGGCCACTATAAAGAAGTTTGTAGACTATTACTGTGGAAAAGAGGGACCAAAGAAGCTTATCTATGTAAGTTAGGATTGCTCATGGCTAATATAGTATAGAAATGGTGCTAGTAGGCCCTGTGTGTACCCCAAAGGCTATGCCAAATATCCATGATACCAAGCTTACTTCAGAATCATTACATGGGAAGATGATGGAGAATATCCATACTCATTCTCTGGACTCACTGTGCTCTGTGTCAATAAGGTTGGCGAAACAGCACACCAGGCTGTATGTATTAAAAGTACACATGGGGCTGGAGAGATGGCTCAGCGGTTAAGGGCACCGACTGCTCTTCCAGAGGTCCTGAGTTCAATTCCCAGCAACCACATGGTGGCTCACAACCATCTGAAATGGGATCCGATGCTCTCTTCTGGTGTGTCTGAAGACTGTAACAGTGTACTCACATATAAAATAAATAAATCTTTAAAAAAAAATGAGTGGGTTCCTTCAAGAACCAAATGAACCCTTTCAGGTTTCAGTAATGAACGAAGATGATTCTGGTCCTTTTTCCTACGAACACTTTAAAAATCCATTAGTAGATACAAATCTAAATGTAGAAATCAAGGTATGCTTTTTGCTCTAAAAATATGAGCTGTTTTAGTTTTTGTTCTTTGTGAGAGGTGTGTGTGTGTGTGTGTGTGTGTGTGTGTGTGTGTGTGTGTGTGTAA
>NW_022196894.1:19528845-19545304 GCF_008632895.1 Mastomys coucha | reverse complement strand
AAAAAAAAAAAAAAGAGTATAGTTCAATTATTGCTGCATGCAGACTCAGCTCCCTCCCTAATGCTAGAGTGCCAATGGTTAATGCTGTCAGAGATGCGGGGACCAGCCTTCCTGAGTGCCAGTCACTCACGGGAGTCTAGGCTGCCTGAGTTTCAGTTTTCTCCTTCATAACAAAGTCTATGAGAGGCTACACTATGTACTGTCTGAGTGTAAATAAAGTGGCACATACAGGGTTTAGCACGGTCATCAGCACATGGAAGGAAGTGCTGTATGGTAGGTGGCTTGTTATTAAACACTCTGAACTCCCTAACCCACTTTGAAGAGAAATTTCAACAGCTACTCAGGTACATGAAACAAAACTATGGAACGAATATACTATCTCCACTTTATTATAAGACTTGAACAGGTATACTCAGAGTGTGTGTATGTGTGTACTATCCTTGTGTTACGGGTGACCAACCCAACTCTGCCCATAATCTCACAATCACCAGTGGACCAGCTTAGCAGGATCACTGCCCCTCAGTTCCATGGTCTTGTTTTTTATTTAACAATTATTATAGGGAAGGCTGATTGCTTGTGCATGTCCATCATCTTGCATGCTGTCTCCCAGAAAAAGAACTCAGGCAAGAGATTTGTACTACGGCGTAATAACAGGGAGAAGTTCTCTATTCTTAAGGAATTAGACACCCACATTTCAGGCGACTGTGCGGGGTGGTCAGAGCCTGCTTATGTCTAACACACACGCTTTTATAGTTAAGACTTTGCTTGTTCTTCCTTTTTTTGAGTTTGACTTCCCTCCCAACGTTGTGTATATTTTTCACAAGTTCTTCAAATCATTATGAATAAAATTTCAGTACTAAATACATATTTATGAATGTTAAGAATATGAAAATCTCATGTAGGTAAATTCTACAATCATCTTTATGATAAGAGAAACCCCTTCAATATATGCATAACTGTGCATTTGCTGTGTTTGTGTGTCCTTTGTATGGACAAAGAATTCAGGTCTCTGCTCATGTTGTTAGAGCTAGTATCCTAATTTTTAAAATGTTCCCAGTAGTGTTACTAAACATTAGAAGAATAACATTAGTTAACTGGATCAGAACTCTGCAATATTTTTTCAAAGAATAATAAAACATCAAATCAGCTATAGAAGAGAAATTTTTTGAATGCTTTATGCTAGCTAGACAAACCTTAATGGCATAATGGAGTTTTAATGCATCCTTCCTGCCAAAGGCATGCTTAGTAGTGAAATATGTAGGAATTCCAACTGATAATGCAAACTCACTGGAGCAAACGGTTTTTCAATTGATCAGATATTTAGCAACCTCAAAATACGTCATCCATAATACAAATTATGGTGATGTGCCATAACCAAGCTTTTAGAGATCTAAAAATACTGCATAGAACTTAGTGGAAATGCTTGACACACTAAAGGAGCAGAATGAAATCGTTTCCATCTGCATGGCATCACCTGCTAAAAGAGACTTCAACATAATGTAACATTGTACTTATTCCCTCACACTTAACAAGACCAACTAAAATCAGACCCCCTGTTCCAGAGTCTTTCTCTTAACACTAATAATCTCGATAGTTTTGTAGATTAACCTCTGAGGCCTGTTTTCTAATGCCTGGTGTTTACATTTTACTTTTGTCTTTGACGTCTTCAATATTTGGTATTTTCTACTCAAGAGAAGGCTCTGTCCTTGATTAATTTTCTTTTTCTTTTTTCCTTTTAAACAGAATCTTTTTATGCTGCCCCGGCTGACTTCAAACTGTGGGCCAGGTAACTCTCCTGCCTCAGCTCCGACTGAGATAAAGCTGCCAAGTACCCACCAGAATGTCACCTTGGATACTGTAATGTTAACCTCTAGCCTCACTAGAGCATGAAGCACACACAGCTATAATGCATTTCTATATCTCAACACTGCATGCATTTCTCATTGTTTGCTCTTCTTAGAAGGCCAGCAGATTTACCTTTGTGTCTCTGTCTATTCAAATAGGTTGTGAAGTCCTGTTTTTCCTAGGATCCTTCTCCTGACACTGCTTTTAAAGCCAATTCCCAGGGCTTTATCTGAATATCCACTTAATGGCTTCTTTCTTCTATGACTGCTCTATATATGGTGAAGGGATTCGAGCCCAAGAAAAATACTAGAGAGTGGATATTCTAGCAGAAAATTTTGTGCCATGAGCAAAAGATATTTTTATCACTTAGCAACTTAAATTATCTATGTCACTAGCTCTTGCTGTGGTGGCAAGGACTATTAGGGAGCACATGGTAACAGAGCTATGAAAGATAAGTTTGACTTGTATTTTAAGCACTGTGCTAAAAGCCCCTGTTCCAAGTCAGTTTCAGCTGTCAACTTGACACATCTTAGTCATCTGTAGGAATCCAGATGACATTCAACTGAGGGGGTTCTCTAGATCAGACTGGCCTGCCACCATGTCTGTGAAAGACTGTCTTAGCAGATGACTGATGTGGGAGGGCCCAGCCCACTGGAGGCAGCATCATCCCTAAGCATGGGTCTGCGTATAAAAAAGTTAGCTGAGCATGAGGCTGAGAGCAAACCACAGAACAAGGCTAAACACCATCCCTCCATGGTTCTTGACTTGAGTTCCTGCTCTGACTCCCCTCAAAACTGTGATCTGAAACAGTAAGCTGAAAAAGCCCTTTCCTCCCCAAGGTGTTTTTGGTGTACATTATCGTAGCAACAGAAAGGAAACCACAACAGCCCTATTAAACATTTCCTTCAATACCTACAAGGTAAGGATTTTAATCTTGTTTTAAAAGATGTGAAGTGTGCAAAGCAAATGAAAAAAATCAATGTCTTAGAATTTATTTTATGAGGCAATCTACTAAGGATTACCGAGGGAGACAATGTGCTTTACCCAACTCTATAACTCCAGCTCCTCCCCTCAAATGCACCTAAAATATTGTTAAAAGAATTATATACTCTGTATATTTGTTTTGAAGAAAAAAGATGACCCAAAATATTAACGTTAAAAGAATCATATACTTTGTTTTGAAGAAATAAAGTTATTGTTGTTTGGGAAATGATAATCTTATTGGATTCACCAATAAGATCACCAGACACACACACACACACACACACACACACACACACACACACTCCCCACTGATCCCATAGATTTAAGCAGAGCTGCTTCATACATAGTGTGATAGAGCAAGTAGTATGCAGAGGCCCAGCACGACACAATGAGTATCTGCTGGGTATTTTTGAGAGAACGTCTTTAGTCACAAAACTGTTAAAACAGCTGTAATTTCTGTATGTGTGTTTTGTATGCCTGTGCATATGTGCTTGTGGAACCCAGAGATGTCTTCCTCAGTGACTTGCCACCTTATTATTTGAGACAGGGTCTCTCCCTGAATCTAGAGCTCAGATTCTACTAGACTGGATGGCCAGAAAGCCCCAGTCTCTGATGCATAGCTACTCCCTCTCCCCCAACTCTACAGTGCTAGGGTTTCAGAGACCACCATACCTGGAGATGCACAACACACACACACACACACACACACACACACACACACACACACACACACTGTGAGGGCTAGAGACATGCCCTCATGCTTGGAGATGCACACACAGACACACACCTGGGTACTGGGGATCCAGACTCTGTCTTCATGCTTGAAAGGCAAATACTTCATTGACTCAGCCATCTCTCCAGCCTCTAGAGGTTTGTTTGTTTGTTTGTTTGTTTTGGTTTTTCGAGACAAGGGTTTTTTGTGTAGCCCTGGCTGTCTTGGAACTCAGAAATCTACCTGGCTCTGCCTCCCAAGTGCTGGGATTAAAGGTGTGCGCCACCACCACCAGGCCTAGAATTTCTTAAAGTAATAAATACACACCTGCTGTGTCATGGAGATACTCTACTCCTAGTTATTAACACATCATTCAGAACTTTCATTTATTCTCGGACCTTACTCTGCTCATGGGCTGGGGAGTTCTTTTAAAGCATTGCTATTAAGTAGACCACCTCTCCTGTTACACTGTAGCACATTACAGAGCATTCAGGTCAAGCGGCTACTCCTGCTGTAGCCTTCAGCTCACCAGCTAACTGAGCTCAGGCTTGCCAGCATTATCCCTGAAGAGATCATCTTCGCCCTCCTTGAGAAAGTGAATTTGATGTGTTTTGTCTTCAGTATTGTATGAAAACAGGAAACAGTAAAACATAAATTTAGAAAACACACACACACACACACACACACACAAAACCTTAGTACAAATAGAAATGCCCAACAAGAAGTAACTGTTATGTTCAGTAACCATGAGAGATATGCTATTCATATATGCTGCAATTTAGATGTTGCACAACATACCTGGAAGAGTAAAAGAAGCCATATAAAAACAGCGTATTCTTTATATGACTGTTCTGTTGTTACTGTTTCCAGTCAGAATCTCATAGCCTAGGCTGTCCTCCTGAGTCATTGTGTGGTAGAGGCTGAACTGAGTTCCCAAGAGATGGGCTTACAGGCATGCACCAACACTCCTAGCTTCCTTTACGATTCATGTGAAATAAAGTCCTAGGAAGAGAGTGCTAATCTGACAAGCCATTCAGTGGCTAGGGAGAAGCAGGGCAGAAAGGCATGACAGTGCACCACAGAAGCCCGTGTGGCGTTTATGCTCATCACCTTATCCTGGTGATGATTTCACAGGTGGATGTTAAAAACACATCTAACTGCATTTTTAAGTGTGTGCAATTTCTTGTATGTCTAGCTTACCTTAATAAGAACAGTAAAAAAAGGAAAAAAAAAGGTTTAAAATTTATATGCGTAGTCAACAAAGGTGTTGTATATTTTTAAATTAGTGCATAATACTTTTAAATATCTTGCTTTCTATTTTTAACTCAATCTATGTGTCTGTGTGTTGGTATGAACACATGAGTGCAAGAGACCGGGAAGACCAGAGACATCAATCCCTGAGTTACAAGAAGCCAGCTCTAAGCTCCTGACATTGATGCTAGGAATCAGATTCAGGTCCTTTACGAGGGCACTGAGCCTTCTCTCCTGCTGACACTTTTAAATATTTTTAAAGAAGCACTAAAAACAACAATGCTCAATGTTTGACACCAAAACAAACGTGTTATGTTCACAGTCTCAATGTTTGAATTTATGTGTAATTTGCTTTTTTTCCCACTTTAGAGAAAAAAAAATATTTGATAGGTCAAATGGCTGAACAATTCGTCTTGAATTATGTGATCTGTCAAGGAGGTTTTGAACTTTCCAGGCTGAGGCTGTGGTTCAGTGGGTAGGCATGAGCCCTGGACTCAAACCCCAGCCAGCATGACATAGACTTTCTCCTGTTGGGGACGGGGAGTCAGGAGGTTTAGACGCATGTGGTCATCCCTGGCTACAGAGTTGACCAGCCTATGTCACATGAGACTGTTTCCAAGACTACTTCCCCCAGACTGCAATTACAATCCAGTAGAGATGCTGCGGTTATCCCAGTGGGTGAAGGCTCACCTTTAAAGGGAGATAAAGCAAACAGCAGAAGCAGCAGCGTCTCATGGAACCCAGTGGTGTCTCAAGAAAGCTGTCTGTCCTGTGTATGTGCACTAGGGTGTTACACACATTATATTTCTTCCTCTGGGTCGCAGTGTGAAAAGCTTTACACATTACTATTTGACAATGTATACATTTAATAGGTGTCTGTTTCTTGTTATTTACTCCTTCATCCATTTATTTACTCTGCAGTCACGGGAATAGAATGTTCTGGCCAAGCACTGTGCTCCTCGGCCACATCCACAACGCTTGTTATTCTTTGTGTTCCATTTTGTATGTCACACTTTGTGGGTCACAGTATCTTTGTTACATTGTGATCTTTTAGGGTTCCAGGTTTCTAAATTCTAGCAAAAAAAAAAAAATTAATTGGGAGCATGGGCTGGAGAGATGGCTCAGCAGTTAAGAGCACTGACTCCTCTTCCAGAGGTCCTGAGTTCAATTCCCAGCAACCACGTGGTGGCTCACAACCATCTGTAATGGGATCCGATGCCCTCTTCTGATGTGTCTGAAGACAGCAACAGTATACTCATATAAATTAATAAAATAAATAAATAAATCTTTTTTCTAAAAAAAAAAAGTGTTGCCCTTATTTAAAAAATAATTGGGAACAAATATGGTCCAAGACAATTTTTGTAAATAATATTACAATGTACTTTACAGTTCACAAAGTTCATAGATAGGTTGACATGAGTTTTACTTTATATGTAAGGAAAGGAAGGCCCTGATGAGGTTGGTTCATCTACTCTAACTGTGCCTGTATCCTGTAGTATGGTGAAAACTGGACTTTATTTATAGCCTTTCCCACCTCCCTGCAGAGGACTGTACTCCATCATCTAGGGAGCAAAAATTACAGATGAACCTCCTTATTCTTGTGATGCTGGTACTTAAGCTTCATCCCCTAGCCTAGGCCTTGCTCATGCTGGATAAGCCTTGGACCACTGAGTGAGCTACACGCCAGCCCTTAAAGGTGAATTTATAGCCGGGCAGTGGTGGCGCACGCCTTTAATCCCAGCACTTGGGAGGCAGAGGCAGGTGGATTTCTGAGTTCGAGGCCAGCCTGGTCTACAGAGTGAGTTCCGGGACAGCCAGGGCTACTCAGAGAAACCCTGTCTTGGAAAAAAAAAAAAAAGAGGTGAATTTACAAAGTGGAAATCCAACAATGAAAAGGCCAGTTTCTGCCATTGAGGAGTTTTGATAAGGTGAGAAACTTCACCTGTGGTATAAATGCTAAGTTAATGTGGCCAGAAATATGTTGAGGTTGGAGCATATTAGAAATCTGGGACAAGAAAAGTCTTCCCTGCATGAGATTTACAGAGCAAAGCAATTGGTACTCAACATCCCAGTCACATTACAGCTGAACAAGCCCCCACACCTCTGTCTCTCCAGTCACCTGGGGACTGAAAAGTCCCAGTTGAGACCAGGTTATCTTAGAGTGGTGCTCTCCACTGTCCTTGGTTACAGCAAATCCTTTGACAATGGTGCCTTGTGTGCCTTAGGGGGAAGCATCAGTCCTCTGAGGAAATATATGAGAACCAAAGATGCTTGGATTGAGCCTCAGCAAGAGTTCTGAGAATGGGAGGTAAGGTGAAGGGAGGCTGAGGGCCGCTCTTCCTAGTCAAGACTACTCTCGTGATTTGCTTGTCTTTTGTAGTGGGAACAACGGCTGGTCCTACACAAGCACACCCTATCCTTATGCCCTACCACTCCCGGTCTCACTGCCACCCTTCTAGGAGGGGCCTGGACTACCTCTTTCTTTTCTAATAGGATGATCATTTGGAGCAGGGTGGTTACAGCCAGGGATGATCGGAGGGTAGAGTGGAGCTGGTCTGCACAGGGGGAGGGTTGGAGAAAATAGGCAGATGCCAACAGGGACAGCTCTATTGAGGTGCCCACACCAGGTATAACACTGCTGAGGCACGTATTAGGACTTTCCATGTGTAAGGTCACAGTATATCAGGTGTGGGGCTGCCACACCTGCAAGCCCAGTACTTGGGAGGTGTGATGGGACGCTCAGAAGCTGAATATCATCCTTGACTACAGAGTGAGTTTGAGGCTAGCTCAGCCTCCATGACACTCTGGCTGAAAAAAATTTAAAAGCATCCTTCTGGTGGGACCATAGTGTACGAATACTCCAAAAAAGGAACTAGAACTCTTACAGATTATAAGATAAAAACACTGAATCAAGGAAGTGTGGACTCAGTTTTAAAAATGTGTTTATACAACTCTCCACAAATAGGCTGTTACTGTGTAGTCACAATTAGTACTATTGTCTTCTCTTTATAGTTGACAACAATAGCAGAGCAAAGAGGACAGTATGCAAACATATGTCAAGAAAGATTATTTTAATATTTACTCCTTAATATAATTGCTATGTTCAGACAATATACTTACAAGGAAGTAACAAGCCACAATGGAAAAGCTCTTGGTTTCCTGTCACATTCAGTCACCATGCCAAAATAAGGGAGTCCTGTGGGACAAAAAGTGGGGTCCTGCTTCCGCTTGAGGCTAGGGCTGCTGGGTGAGACGGACACAGGGAGTTTGACTGTGTGTACCCCATGGAACCACTGGGTGGGCGTCGGGCTGTGGGGAACCACAGGACCCCGCTCCGGGGGTGGGAAAAGGTGCAGTCTGGGGTCCCCACGGAACTGTTGGAGTCGGGTTCCGATTCTTGGGCACCACAGATGTAGCTGGGTACTGCGGAAGAACCGGTTCTGGGGTCCCCAGGCCTGCAGGAGGCCAAGGGTGACAGGTTCTTACGGACATTCCAGACATCACTGCTGTACATCTCGGAAGAGCTGAGAACAGGTGGGGGCTTGTGGACTCCGGCCCGGGGGCCGAAGGGAAAAGGGTAGGAAGAGAGAGCTCTGGCAGGTGACCTCAGGGACAAAGAGCCCTAGGCTAGCTCAGGTGGCTTGCTCGGCTGGCAGCCATGGCTGGAGCACAGAGAGGCCTCCAGGTGGGAAGTTAGAAGACTGGCTTGTTAGGGGAAGATCTACTCCATTGCTCCAGCATGGCAGATCCTGATGAGAAGAGGCAGTCTATGGTTTTAAGGTGCTTATTGTAGAAAGGCAGAGAGGGAGAGAGTGGGAAAGTAGAAGCTGGCCATGGTCACATGGAGAAGGGGGGAAGGGAAGGCAGAGAGAGGAGGAGCAAGGGAGCATGAGTAAGAGCAAAAATAAGAATAAGAGAGGGAAGAGGTGGCAAACAGCCCCTTTTATAGTGGGCTGGGTCATCCTGGCTGTTGCCAGGTAACTGTGGGGATGGAGTCCAGACAGAATACCAGGAGCGTGGGGCATTGCCTACGTGACTGATGGCCACACACCTCTCTGCAGTGGGGGCTGTGGGAGGCTGTAGCCAGGGGCCCAGGAGGCATGGCAGAACACCCACGATGCCTTAGGGTCACCAGGGTTCCAGGCCTGTGCTTGACTGGGGACCAGGCTGTCTATGCACAGCTCACCACCCCACAGAGTCCTGTCTTTTTAGGAACAGATAGAAACTGCTGGTGGCTAAAAACTACTTCTGCCCAAATGACTTCATAAGTTCTGGTCTAGTCTCAATATGGCTAAGGATTAAAGCTTGGCAGGTAACTTAAGTAAGAGATGGCAGGAACAGAGCAAAGTGTGTGAGAAGAGGACTCCCTCGGCAGTGTACAGACACTCTGGAAGCCATATACGGAGGTTTCTCTAGTTATCTTTTGCTACTTCGTGGATTCTTCTTTCTTCCACCCTTCTCCACCCCCTTTCCACCCTTTCAACCCCCTAACACTAGTTAGGAGAGAAAAAATGATAGGAAAGGAGATGATGTTATCATTAGACTACTTCCTGCTGATGAGGGATGTGGAGTTCCTTGGGAGAGGTTTCATCTTTGCCATCAGAATATCTAATTTATTCTTGCATAGGACTACTTAACAAACTGGGACCAACTGCAACCAACAACAACCAACAGCAACTAACCAACAACCCACAAACTCTTGGGGCTCTAGCCTTTAAATACTTCTGAGAATTCTCCAGAATTCCAAATGTCACACAATTGCAGAAACTATCTGTGGCTGGCAAAATCATATCTCTGCTGGAGCAGGAGGCAAATCATAGTCAGCTGCTGTGGGCAATCTGAAATCTACAAAGTAACAAAAGAGAAAGTCCTAGCAGAATTGATGTGGCTGAAGCAAAGGAGTGCAAACATGAAAGGAAGCACACCTCGAAAGCTTAGGTGGAGATCCAACAGGCCTGCAGTGAAGAAGGCCGAGGGCAGCAGGTCAGTTCCTGGGGGCCTGGGTACTTTAGAGACATAGAAACAAATCACTGTGACGTAAGTAGTGCTGGGCCTGGGACATATGCCACACCCTAGGGCCTTGTTTTCAATTTTCCTCGATCTAAGATTCTTGAAATTTTCTTTGAAAAACTATCTCCAAAGTCTCCATCCCAGGCACTCTCCTGTGCTGGTCAGCCTCCCCGACCTAACTGTCCTAGTCTGGCCATGCCCCTGCTGGAGAGGAAGAGCTAACTCACACTTCAGTGTGTGGCACAGTCCATTCCAGGGCATATGAAGAAAGGAGCCATTTTAGAAAGATATAATGAAAAGAATGTGGTTGGCACCGAGAAGACACAGATAATTTCACTTACTCACTCAGTAAAAGCTTGCTGGTCTGTGCTGGCAGCAAACTGAGATCTGTTAATAAACAAGTACACAGCCCTGTCTTGAAAAAAGCATGGTGTGTAGATCTGAGAACCTGGTTTTCTTATTACATTTTTACATACAGAATTCAGGATAGGATGGAATTTGCCCTCAAACACTGAATTTTGGGGTAGGAGCAACTCCCCTGCCATCTTCGCTCTTTTTTCTCATTCTGAGGCTGTTCTAAAAGGGAGAAATGAAAGCCATTGCTTATACTTTTGTCATGGTCTCTGGTTGTTCCTGGCCTCTCTGACATCAGAATGAGCACTGATCCCTCATACAGCATCTCTCCTGGCTACACAAGTGTATTCCTAGGCCTGCCCGCTGAGCTGGTGGATTGGCTTGCTTTTATCCTGAGTGGACTTCAGCCAAAGGCTAACTTCATAGGGAACACCCCATTCTAGAAATAACTATGATAAATACAATGAGATGATATCACACCTGAAATTTAAATTAGCAAGGCATGGCTCCACTGAAAATCACTCACAATAGAAGCACTGGTCTGGACAAAACTCGATCTTAGCATATTTTAGTCTATTAAATGACTCAGGACTCTGTACTAAACGTGTATCTTTGAAATGTGCACCCTGTACAGGACAGGCCAGTGTCTTAAAGTGGCTCAGTATGTAAACAGCCCTTCTGCTCAAGTGTGAGCGACCGAGCTCTGATTCCAGGACAACATGGAGAGCCAGGTGTGGGTGTATGGATCTTTAGCCTTAGCCCTGTGATGTGGGAGCAAGATGGCAGAGGGTTCTCTGCTCACTAGTTCTAGGCTCAGTTAGAGGCCCTGTCTCAAAGGAATAAGTTAATAAAGAAATAATAAAGGAAGGCATCCAAAGTTCTCCTCTGGTTTCCACATGCATAACAAACATGTGTACCCTGATACACATGCCCTCTATACACATATACACACATACATACACATGTACCCCGTATACACATGTACACACACATGTACAGAATTCACACATTGCAAGAAAAGCTGTGACTTAAGAAAAATTTAAGTGTATTTTCCCCAGAGGCGTATTTGTTGGTGCTCACTGCATAGCTGGGCTGAGAATGACGTCACTCACTCACGTCAAATAGCTTTGACCATAGCAGGGAGTCTGTATCTAAAAATCGAGCCTACAATTCATTTCTTGGTGAAGCAGAACTATCAACTCTCAGCTTAGCTACGATGGAGGTAAAATCCTTTGGTGATGTGAGGGTCATTAAAGTACAGCCTTATTACAATGAAATACAATGTCTAAAAATTGTTCTTATTTTGGGCTTGTCACAGTAAGAGCCAAGATTTTAAACTCTACTAAATATAAAACAAACAAAAAGACTTTATATACTCATGTTCATTTAAGAAAATACTAGTAGTGATGTATTATTTTTAAGTATATAGTTAATATGTTTGGAGTTATTTAAAATTTATATTGAGAAAAATGTATTTTCACTATTGCTGTAGATGAGCACCTACATAAGACTGTTAAATTGATTGTTGTTTTATATCAAACAACTTTCATAATACTTATTTTTATTGTTATAATATTTTAATAAATTTTAAGGAATATGACAAAAAAGATATTGTAGGTATTGAAGGGGGGTCTCTGGGAGGAGCGGTGGTACAAAAAGGAAACAAGAATGGGATTCAATTCTATTTAACTAAAATATGTTTTTAAATGTTAACAAATTTAGATAAATTGAAATCATATAACTTTTCTCATCATAATGCAATAAAAGTTTAAAAAAAAAAAAGAAAAGAAAGAAAAATTTAAGTGTATTTTCCCCAGAGGCGTATTTGTTGGTGCTCACTGCATAGCTGAGCTATGAAATAGTCACATGGTGAATTTGCATTTCTGGGACAGCACCACTACACGCTCTTACAGGTAAGGCACACGCTTTTATATCTCTGCTCATGCCTCATTGCATGCTGAACCTAGTGAGATAATCCATTGCTGCCCCCTACTGTAAACCAGAAAAATATTCTTGAAATAACTTTCAGATTTGAAAGGGAAAGTGCAATGTGCTAGAATTACTCAAGAATCATTTTGTCAGAGAAGTGAGTTAACCACTAATTAAAGTATCCCAGAATCCCGAATGGCGATTAATAAGAAATATGCAAAAAGGTAAAGTAAGCTTCACAGAACAGCATCAAATGGCGTTGTTAAGGCACATTTTGTTAAGTGCACACAAGCTCCGCTTTACCAGCCATGCAGAAACATGAACCTGCTCTCTGTACTGCAGAAAACACTTCCCAGCATGCACTCGCCCCTCTCTGGCCCGGACGGTGGCTCTATCATGGGCAGCAGCTTTCCCAGCAGACAGGCCGTATTTCAGATGGCCTGAAACTGAAGAAACATGGGAAGAAGAGATACCTACCTCCTCCTCCGGCCAGGGCTACATCTCTAGGAGTCAACACCAGGTCTTATTTGGAGGAATGTATAAAATTGACAAAATGTAAAAAGAAACAGTTTGTACAACTGTGAGCTCAATAATTATTAAGAGATAAATTTGAGATGGTAGGGAAGTGGGAAGGATCTGGGGAAAGTTGGGGGAGAAGAAAACACAATTAAAATATGTTGTATGAAAAAAACTAAATTAAAAAGAATCTTTAATGTGGATAAAACATAGGAATGAGATGAACAAGGAAAAGGCTCACCTACCAGTTAAGTCACAGATGAAAAGATAAAAGAGTCATAAGAAAAATGTTCAATTTAAATATTAGTTAAAGAAATGGAAACAAAGCAAGGTACCACTTTCTGCTTGCAAAGGGTTTGAGATCTTTTTTTTTTTATTTTGTTGCTATGGCAACATCCTCCCTTCGGAAGTCTGAGGAAACAGGTGTTCACACAGTGCCTCTGGCAGTAGGCATAATGTGACAATGTCCTTTAAGGAGCTTAAAGAAACAGTGTAATTGTTTTGAGATTATGTCTCAAGTTTTCCCCTGCTGGCCTCAAACTAGCTGCACAGCCTGGGATGACCTTGAACTCTGACAGGAGAGACTGGAGGAAGAAATTACTGAATGGTGGATCATGTTCCCGACTGGTAGGACAGAAGGGGATGGGGCCCATCTGACTACCTACTGCTATATGCGACAGAGAGCAGGTCTGTCTGCCTCACTCACTGTCCTTTTCCACTTGTACACCAGCTGGCAGACACTAGGCAGAGCATCTGCCCATCCACACCTGCAGTGGGGACACACTAATGGTGGCACTCTTGCACATAGGAGGCTTCTGTGGAGCCCAGTTTGGCTGCATGCACACACGCTGTTCCTCGAGTCACAGCACACTGCTCATATTCACCCTTCTGATCTTGTTTGTCCCATTTCTACTCATTAAAATATCCCAGTGGCAACCATTCACTGACAACAAATTAGAGGTAAAAATAAGAGGACACTGCAATTGCGTTTGGATAGAGAAGTCCCTTGGGTAAGGCACCAGTGTCACCCCATAAGTAGGTTTCCATGACTTCCAGGTGGCACACATACTCCTAAAGTCACTCTGGTGGCCCACACCTCCCCCTGTGATCCTCCGACCTTGAGCATGCGCAGGACTTGCTCCTTCCTATCAACAAGGTAAGTAAAGGTGCTGAGATCAACATGACTACGTACACGTAACTATCACTGTCATCAAAACCATGCCTCCTGTCTGCCACCTCTCTCCTTCTCACAGTTAGCTACAAGGAAGCATTTAGCCATGTTGGAGGGTTCTACATGGCAAGGAAATGTGGGGTAACCTCTACAAGCTGAGGGTACACTTCCTCACTTGGCAGGAAACAAGGAGGTAGGGGAAACAGAAGTTCTCGGTCTGATAACCATGACCCATAGTCATAGGAACTGAATGTATTACCTGACACAAATCCCTTAGATCTCCAGGAGAGAAGGAATTCAGCCCTGGCAACTGTCTTTAGTAAGACTATAAGAACACTTTAATAGAGGGTATAGCTAGGCCACACTCCCCATAAGTGAGATAGTACATGCATATTTTTAAGCCAGTAAGTTGTGATAATGGTGATATACAGAATTTTTCATAGCATCCCAACTATAGACAGCTTGTTTTACACCCACAGAAAGCATCTAAATCTCCCGAGGTATATTTAATTAAGATTTAATAGCATAGTATATTGCTCCTTTTAGTACAAAAACTAGAAATACATAACAACTGTCCTGCCTGGTTATGCTGGTCCACCTGGGCTAGACACCTGAAATCAGTAGTAACCATCATGCTCTGTACCACAATGCAGAGGAAGAATTCAAAAGATGTCAGAGACACAGTCTCTGGCTTCCAATATGCTTTGTCTTGTCTGCCATTACTACTGAGTTCCAGTTTATACCCAGGTGGATCTGATTATCAGGCAGGACGTCTGTTATGAGTTTCTATTATTCCTATTAAAAAGATTAATGCACCATGCTATTACAATTTAGATGCCATCAACGGCAATACTGAAATGAAGTTCTATCACCATCTCCTCTTGCTTGCTTCAGCTTCCGGGTACCATCAGATGACCAGGCTCTTCTGGTACACGGTCTTGCTCTGATACTCCATGCCAGTGTAGTGTACATGGATTGCAACGTCTAAAACCAGGAGCCAAAGCAGACCTTGCTCCTTACTGATTCACTTGGATACTTTGTTACAGTGAAAGAAAGTTCACTAACAGAGCAACCTTATTTGGAAATGGAGTGTTTGAAGACTGCACTACTTCATTATGCTGGGTAAGCCCCGTCCCAATGCAAGATAAGAGGAGGGTACACACTGAAGCCCTGAAGTACGTAATGAATTTCTTACAATGCTTAGGGCACACATGTCTGGCCACTCCTCATTTGTGCTGCCACTCCCTTGATATTCGCTCTGAGCCCTGCTCCTTCTCCCTACCTACCACCCTACACGACCCTGCTGTTTCCTGAATTTGGAGAGTTGCCGCATAATTTATTAAATTTAATAAGCCACTGATGAGTATAAACTGCAGATTTTATTCCAGTCTTCTATTTTGTACTAAAACAAAACAAAACAAAACAAAAACTCTTTGGTAAACATGTAATTTTCATCCTTAGCCTGCTGTTGCACCTTCAGTAAGGCAAGCGCTGACCCACGTTAAGTACCAGCAACAGCAATTCCAGTGACATCTCCATTGTCTGCAGAGCCCCCTGGTGCAGCTTCCTAACACAGTCAAGTACCTGCCCCGCCCTCACAACATGCTTAGAAATTTTTAAATTAAGGGTCATAAAACAACCATAATTTTCACCAAATTATTTTTTCTTTTGAGACCAGGGCTCACAATGCAGCCCAGGCTAGCCTCAAACCAAGCTGGTGATCCTCCCACCTCTGTTTCCTGAGGGCTGGGATTACAGGTTCATACCATCACACCTGCATCTCCATTGATTCTGAAACATCACTCTGCGTGGGTTCAGCCTACCTGATCATGTATATGGTTCTAGAATACTCTGTACTCTATATTCATATTTTTCGCAATAGAATATCTTAATTAGCCTTCTGGTCTGGGTGGTGCCCTGAGCAGACCTTGAGCTCCAACTCCGCAGCCAGTTCCACAACAGCCAGAGGAAGAGCCACTCCTAGGCACTCTAACATACCCTGGTCCACAGGATACCGGGATCCCAGGAGCTTGGTCACACCAGGATCACAGAGTCCCAGAGGCAGTTTGACTCCCAGGAGCTCAGACACACACAGAATCTCAGGATCACAGGATCACAGAGACAGCTGAACTCTGAGCAATTCTGACACAATCAGGATCACAGGAAGGACAGGCTCCAGTCAGATATAGTGAGGGCAGGTAGCACTAGAGATAACCAGATGGCGGGAGGCAACTGTAAGGACATAAGCTACAGAAACCAAGATTACTTGGCATCAGCAGGACCTAATTCTCTCACCATAGAAAGTCCTGGACACACCATCAGACAGAAAAAGCAAGATTCAGATATAAAATCACTTCTCATGATGGTGATAGAGGACTTTAGGACTTTAAGAGGGACATAATAACTCCCTCAAAGAAATACAGGAGAACACAGAAACATAAAAATCCCTTAAAGAATTACAGGAAAACAATTAAACAGGTGAAAGAAATGAACAAAACCATCCAGGATCTAAAAATGGAAATAGAAACAATAAAAAAATCACAAAGAGAGACAACCCTGGAGATAGAAAACTTAGGAAAGAGATCAGGAGTCATAGATACAAGCATTGACAACAGAATACAAGAGATAGAAGAGAGAGTCTCAGAGGCAGAAGATATCATAGAAAACATTGACACAACAGTCAAAGA
>NW_022196894.1:19500507-19528835 GCF_008632895.1 Mastomys coucha | reverse complement strand
ATACCCAGCAAAACCCTCAATTACCATAGACAGAGAAAACAAGATATTCTATGACAAAACCAAATTTACACAATATCTTTCCACAAATCCAGCCCTACAAAGGATAATAGATGGAAAACACCAACACAAGGAGGGAAACTAGACCCTAGAAAAAGCAAGAAAGTAATCTTTCAACAAACCTAAAAGAAGATAGCCACACAAACATAGTTCCATCTCTAAGAACAAAAATAACAGGAAGTAACAATCACTTTTCTTTAATATCTCTTAACATCAATGGACTCAATTCTCAAAAAAAAAAAAAAAAAAAAAAAAGACATAGACTATTAGACTGGGTACATAAACAGGACCCAGCACTTTGTTGCATACAGGAAACCCACCTCAGTGACAAAGGCAGACATTACCTCAGAGTAAAAGGTTGAAAAACAATTTTCCAAGTAAACGGTCTCAAGAAACAAGCTGGAGTAGCCATTCTAATATTGAATAAAAAAGAAACATAGATGATTAACTAGGGAGGTGGCTTGTAAGAGAACAACAAAGTGAGACTGAATGCTTTGCTTGACATTTGTAACTCTTGTATCAAGTTTGAAGAAGAGGACTTTATAAGTTACTCTTTCTCTGAGGTGAATGCTTTTCCAAATTATCACAGCTAGTGAACCAAATTCTTACCCTCACCTAATGTCTGTGCCACCCTCCAAGCAGAACCATTATTCATTGAAACAGTTGGCTAATGACGTTATGGATAGACCATCTTAATACCTACACCATTTCTTAAATGAATGTAACCTGTTCTCTGTGGGCTGAGAATGAAGTCATTCACTCAAGTGAAATAGCTTTGACCATAGCAGGAAGTCTGTATCCAAAAATCGAGCCTACAATTCATTTCTTGGTGCAGCAGAACTATCAACTCTCAGCTTAGCTATGATGGAGGTAAAATCCTTTGGTGATGTGAGGGTCATTGTATTATAGCCTTATTACAATGAAACCCAATGTCTAAAAATTGTTCTTATTTTGGGTTTGTACCACAGTAAGAGCCAAGATTTTAAACTCTACTAACAAACAAAACAAACAAAAAGATTTTATTATTCATGTTCATTTAAGAAAATACTAGTAGTGATGTATTATTTTTAAGTATACAGTTAATATGTTTGGAGTTATTTAAAATTTATATTGAGAGAAATGTATTATCACTATTGTTGTAGATGAGCACCTACATAAGACTGTTAAATTGATTGTTGTTTTATATCAAACAACTTTTATAATACTTATTTTTATTGTTATAATATTCTATAAATTTTACGGAATATGATAAAAAAGATATTGTTAGTATTGAAGGGGGGGTCTCTGGGAGGAGCAGTGGTACAAAAGGGAAACAAGAATGTGATTCAATTCTATTTAACTAAAATATGTTTTTAAATGTTAACAAATTCAGATAAATTGAAATCATGTAACTTTTCTCATCAAAATGCAATAAAAGTAAAAAAAAAAAAAGACTAATATTGAATAAAATCAATTCTCAACCAAAAGTTTTCAAAGAAAGTTAAGGAAGGACATTTCATACGGGTCAAAGGAAAAATCTACTTAGATGAATTCTCAATTCCGAATATCTATGCTCCAAATGCAAGAGCACCCACATTCAGCAATGTGGACAGATCATGGAAACAGAAACTAAACAGAGACACAGTGAAACTAACAAGTTATGAACCAAATAGATCTAATATTTCATCCTAAAGAAAAAGAATATACCTTCTTCTCAGCATCTCATGGTACCTTCTCCAAAACTGACCATATAATTGATCACAAAACAGGTCTCAACAGATACAAGAAGACTGAAATAATCCCACGTACCCTATCAGATCACCATAGACTAAGGCTGGTCTTAAATACCAACAAAAACAACGGAAAGCAAACATACACATGAAAGCTGAATAACGCTCTACTCAATGGTAACTTGGTCAAGGAAGAAATAAAGAAATTAAAGGCTTTTTAGAATTTAATGAAAATGAAGACACATCATACCAAAACTTATGGAACACAATGAAAGCAATGGTAGGAAGAAAACTCATAGCTCTAAGTGCCTTCAAAAAGAAACTGAAGAGCAGCTTAACAGTACACCTGGAAGCTCTAGAACAAAATGAAGCAAATACACCCAAGAGGAGTAGATGGCAGGAAATAGTCAAACTCAGGGATGAAATCAACCAAATAGAAACAAAAAGAACTATACAAAGAATCAACAAAACCAGGAGCTAGTTCTTTGAGAAAATCAATGAGATAGATAAACCCTTAGCCAGACTAACTAGAGGGCATAGAGACAGTATCCAAATTAACAAAATCAGAAATGAAAAGGGAGGCATAACAATGAAGTATATCTTAAAATAACTATTGTTTGTTGAATATCAACAGCTGAAAATATTAAAATCATGTTCTACAAAAAAAAAAGAAAGAAAAAAAGAAAAAAGAAAAAGATATGTTGACTGTGGAGGAGCAAGCAAGCTTGGAACACTGCGGGGTTGCAGGTCTGCAGGAGGAATCACTCCTATTGGGGTGGGGTCTCTGCTGATTAAGTTGCTTTTGTGTTCTCCCTGTCCCTTGTGCGGAACTCCTCACATGTACTCCTCCTGTAAAAAAAACTCAGGAAAAAACTCACTGGTTAAAAAACAAAACAAAACAGGATATCTTTTTATTTTTTAATTTTTTAAATTTTTTATTTTTTATTTATTTATTTTTTTTTTGAGACGGGGTTTCTCTGTGTAGCCCTGGCTGTCCTGGAACTCACTCTGTAGACTAGGCTGGCCTCAAACTCAGAAATCCGCCTGCCTCTGCCTCCTAAGTGCTGGGATTAAAGGCGTGCGCCACCATGCCTGGCAAAAAAAAAAAACCTTAATTACATAAAATAATGGGTTTAATTATGGCATTTTCATACATGCATACAATGTATGTTTATTTTAAATTTTATCTATGTCTTGCATGTTTGTCTGTGCAGTGCCTACGTAGGCCATGAGAGGGAGTCAGATTCCTCCCTGGAACTGAAGTTACAGACAGTTATGAACTGCCATGTGGGTGCTTGGCACCAAATCTCGGTCCTGTCCAAAAGCAGCCAGTGTTCTTAATCACTGGCATCCCTGCAGCCCCGATGTCCATGTCTAGTACTTCATTTCCATTTCGGGGTCACAGGCCTCCCTCCCTCCTCCTGTACAGATGCACGTGGTCTGCCACTGCTGCGGCTATAGGCAGCCATGCAGCCAGGACTGCATGGGCCATAGAGTCTGCAGGATCGCTCATCTGCTCCTCTGCTCTACAGCTGCACTTCGTGGGTGTTCGTATGGATCAAACCCCAGATGATCGTGCTGTGTTCCTAAATACTCTAATTCAGTTAGGTTTTATGGAGAAGAACCTAGAACTTCATCTTGAACAAAATCTCAGTTAATCGCACTGCTGTGGTCTGCAGAGCACACCTGGAGGATCAGTTTTTAATTTATATTCCCCTAGCTCATGCATCGTTTCCCATCTACATTCTCTGTGCTTTTGATACATATATTCTACTACTTAAAATGCTTTTGGCCCTATTAAAAGTTATTTTAAATTAAACAGGTCAGATTTTTTCTTTTTTAGAAATTAGTACTCAGTATAATTTTATGATGAAGAGTTCTAATACTTGTTTATTTATTTATAATATCTAAGTACACTGTAGCTGCCTTCAGACACACCAGAAGAGGGTGTAATGGATGGTTGTGAGCCACCATGTGGTTGCTGGGATTTGAACTCAGGACCTTTGGAAGAGCAGTCAGTGCTCTTAACCACTGAGCCATCTCTCCAGCTCTGTTTTTCAAGTACACTGTTTGAAATCTGGTTCTTCATCCTTTCCCAGAAGAAAGCACTCTGGCAGATCTCGCTGTAGTTTCTTGAAGCAGTCATGAAGGCCTCTTGCTAATCACTTTCCACAAAATAGACTGCAGGTGGCCTTTCCCTGGTATCTCAATAAATTATTTTTGCATGTATATGTCTCTGTAGGTGTATGTGCATATGCTTAGAAGCCAGAAAAGGGTACAGGGTGTCCTCTGTCCTCCTAGGAGCTGGGTTTGCAGGCATTGCAAGGATATTTGACTTGTTACAGTGGGTACTGGGATCTAAATTCTACATCAAGCACTGAGCTCTCTCCCCAAACCTCAGTTAGGACTTTGCTTGTTTGGATGGGTTGGGTTTGGGTCCTGGCGACTAAGCCCGGGGACCTTGCATACACAAAGGATACATATCATCATTGAGCCACACACCCTCAGCATCCAAGTGACTGCCTATAGCCTTCCCTTGATGAGTGTGTTCCCTAGTTTGTGACTCCCTTGTGATTTGGGGACCTGAGAGAAAACGTGCTGGACACTTGTCATCCCCTAGTCCCCACTCTCCCCCGACCTCCACCATGTCATTAAATTCTGAAAGCTGGAAGGACAGCGGGAAGACATCCTGGGGTGGATTCGACTGTTCTATGCTGATTATAAGAAAGGCTTATAGCTGGGTGTGGTGGCCCAGGCCTTTAATCCCAGCACTGGGAGGCACAGGCAGGGGAAGCTCTTTGAGTTCAGGGCTAGCCTGGTCTACATATTGAGTTCCAATACAGCCAAGGTTATGCAGAGAGATCATGTTTTAAACAAAACAAAAAACAAAACAAAACAAAACAAGAGGCAAGAGATGCTTGGGAGAGGAGAGGGTTTCTCAGTGTTGGGTTGGGAGAAATCTTTCGCAGCAGTGCCCGGCAGTTCCGACTCTGTGCTGGGTGCCCTTCTAACTAGCATCTGCTCTTAATGCCAGTCCCAAACTGGTCTTCAAGTTCTAACATGTCATCTGTGTGGCCATCCTGCCTGTCTCTGCCTGTTTGTCCAAGTGCTTTTCTGGCCCACTGGGAATGATGTTTATTCTGCCTGGTGTGCCCTGAGAAGCAGGAAAAGCAAAAGCGGTGACCTATGCCTCCCAGGTGTTCTGTAATTGTCTTTGATGTCCGCAGACTATCTTGTGTAAACGGCTTCTGCCAAGTTTGTGTTGCCAGTGTGTTTTGAAATTAATTTTACCAGACTGATCACACCACTTTGCTATGGAAACCACTCACACAACAGAGCACTCAAGATTTAATCTTTAAACAGTATGGTTGAAGTAGTATATTGCCCGGATACAGTCACATTGATTGTTTTATGAAGAAGGCAGAGTGAGAAATTATCATCTCAATTTCCAGAATAAAGAAGCTAGGGCACAGTGGGATGGTTAAATGAGACAGCACATGAGAAAGTGCCTCGGATGGAGTTTGATGTATGAGAGTGCACATGCACACATACATAAGTAATTTAAGCATGTGCATATGTTTGCATATATGCATACTTCTGTAGCAAGGGGAGGGCATGTATGCTGTCTAGAAAGCTTTAGTCAGATGGCATTTCCACATCTGGCTGTTAGTTTTCTATATTCAGAAGAAGCTATTATTTATTATAGTGGTTCAATTTCATCTGTTTTACAGGGTCTTGTTATGTAGCCCAGGCTAGTCTTATCTTCCTAGCCTTCCTGATGCTAGGATCACTAACATGAGCTGTAATACTAAACTAGCAATTTTAAGTTGTTTGAAAATGGAAAATTTTCAAAATACGATTTTAAAAATACAACCCAGAGATCTGGGCGTGGTGATTGACAACTGTAATCCCAGCACTGGGGAAGATGGGACATGCAGACTGCTGCAGGGTTAGCCTGAGCCACAGAGTGAGTTCCAAGGCTACCTGGGAACATCAGAGAAGAGAAAGAGGAAAGCGGAAAAGATGTACAAGCCTGTGGGTAGGGTGGAGGGCTGAGAAATGCCCTCATGTGGATGCTCTCCGAGGGAGGGCATGACCTGGCCACTGCAGTCATGACCTCACAGCTGCTGTGGCACCTGCACAGAGCCGTGTCAGTCATGGGTCAGGGAGGGCCTCACACATCCCTACCCACCCTGGGAAATGACTAACAAGTGATGGATGCTGGGAAGGGAGTCACTGTCTTCAGTTGCAGCCACATGTGATCCTAGTGTATACCAATGGACAGCTGGTGTGGACTGCCCATGCTCAAGCAGACAGTCCTGGCTAAACTCAAGAGGTCACAATAGGAAAAAATATGAAGGTGAGAAAGGGACTCATAGGGGGGCAGTGGCTGGGGTTGGGCCAGGGGTGGGGGCAGGGGAAAGGTGGGGGTGAGGTGGGATAAGACTGAGAGTAATCAGAACCCAATATATGTATGTATGAAACTGTCAGACTACACACATATATGTGTAGTCTGATTACTCTCAGTCTTCAGAACCCAATATATGTGTGTATGAAACATATATGAAACTGTCAGACTAGGGGCTAGCGGGATGGCTCAGCAGGTAAGAGCACTGACTGCTCTGCCGGAGGTCCTGAGTTCAAATCCCAGCAACCACATGGTGGCTCACAACCACCTGAAATAAGATCTGGTGCTGTCTGAAGACAGTTACAGTGTACTTATGTATAATAATAAATAAATTCTGGTGCACGCCTTTAATCCCAGCACTTGGGAGACAGAGGCAGGCAGACTTCTGAGTTCAAGGCCAGCCTGGTCTACAGAGTGAGTTCCAGGACAGCCAAGACTATACAGAGAAACCCTGTCTCGAAAAAAAAAATTGTCAGACTAAATCCAATATTAAAGAAGAACAAATGACAACAAATGTGCCTCAAGCTAATATAATATCCTCACATTTTAAAATGCCCTCATATGTTATAATGCCATCATATATTATTTTTTATTTATTGATTGAAGTTTTATTGTATTATGATGAGAAAAGATACATAATTTCAATTTATCTAAATTTGTTATTTAAAAACATATTTTAAGTAAATAGAATTACATCACATTCTTCTTTCCCTTTTTGTCTCCCAACTTCCCCCAGAGAATCCCCTTCAATACCTGTCATACCTTTTGGGTTTTTTTTTATCATATCCTTTAAAATTTATAAAATATTATAACAGCAAAAATGAGTATTATAAAAGTTATTTGATATAAGACAACAGTCAATTGAACAGTCTTATGTAGATGGTTGTCTACAGCAATACTGAAAATACATATGTTTTTCTCAATATAAATTTTAAATAACTCCAAACATGTTAACTGTATATTTTAAAATAATATATCACTATTAGTTTTTTTTAAATGAACATAAATAGATAAAGGCTTTTTGTTTGTTTTGTTTTGTTTTTAGTAGAGCTTAAAATCTTGGCTCTTACTGTGGTGCAAACCCAAAATAAGAACAATTTTTAGACACTGGAGTTCATTGTAATAAGACTATACTTCAATGACCCTCACATCACCAAAGGATTTTACCTACATAGCAGCTAAGCTAAGAATTGACAGTTCTGCTGAGCCAAGGAGTGAATTGTAGGCATGGTTTTTGGATACAGATTTCCTGCTGTGGTCAAAGATATTTGACTTGAGTTATTGTCTTCGTTCTCAGCCCACAGAGAACAGGTTACATTCATTTAAGAAATGGTGTGTGTATTAAGATGGTCTATCCATAAAGTAATTGACCAACTATTTCAATGAACAATGGCTCTGTGTGGAGGGTGGCACAGATATTAGGTGAGGGTAAGATTCTGGTTCATTGGCTGTGATGATTTTGAAAAGCATTCATCTCAGAAAAAGAATAACTTATAAAGTTTTCTTCTTCAAAACTGATACAATAATTATAAATATCAAGCAAAGCATTCAGTCTCACTCTTTGTTGTTCTCTTACAAGTCACCTCCCAAATTAATTGTCTACATTTCTTTTGGCTGTATAAATAATTTTGAAATATGCAAGCTGTTCTGGAAACCATAGTATAGTGTAAAAACGTCCAATAAACAATCCTACTAATAGAGAGGCTGAGATAGGAGAAGCATGATTTCAAAGCCACTATGTGGTACACAGCAAGACACTATCACATACAAACAAGCAGAAAGTGTCTATGGATTGTACAATATTGGCCCTATTTCTCCAATTACCAAATTAGAGAGACCACTGGATGACAGCCAACAAATTTCTAATTCCTTATTTTTGGATTTCAATAGATTAGGATATGTTGGTAATATTAATTTTCATATTAAAAGGTATTAAGGAAAAGTAATTGTTACTTCCTGTTATTTTTTGTTGTTAGAGGTGCAATTATGCTTGTGGGTTTGTTGAAAGATTACTTTCTTGTTTCTTCTAGGGTGTAGTTTTTCTCCTTATGTTGGTGTTTTGCCTCTCTTGTCCTTTGTAGGGGTGGACTGTGGAAAGATATTGTGTAAATTTGGTTTTGTCATGGAATATCTTGTTTTGTCCATCTATGGTAATTGAGAGTTTTTCTGGGTATAGTAGCCTGGGCTGGCATTTGTGTTCTCTTAGGGTCTGTATGACATCTGTTCAGGATCTTCTAACTTTCATAGTTTCTGGTGAGAAGTCTTGTGTAATTCTGATAGGCCTGCCTTTATATGTTACTTGACCTTTTTCCCTTACTGCTTTTAAAATTCTTTCTTTGTTAGTGCATTTGGTGTTTTGATTATTATGTGATGGGAGGAATTTCTTTTCTGGTCCAGTCTATTTGGAGTTCTGTAGGCTTCTTGTATGTTCATGGGCATCTCTTTCTTTAGGTTAGGGAAGTTTTCTTCTATAATTTTGTTGAAGATATTTACTGGTCCATTACCTTGGGAGTCTTCACTCTCTTCTATATCTATTATCCTTAGGTTTGGTTTTCTGATTGTGTCCTGGATTTCCTGGATGTTTTGTGTTAGGAGTCTTTTGCTTTTTGCATTTTCTTTGACTATTGTGTCAATGTTTTCTATGATATCTTCTTTAAGGGAGTTATTTATGTCCTTCTTAAAGTCCTCTATCATCATCATGAGAAGTGCCTTTAGATCTGAATCTTGCTTTTCCGGTGTGATGGTGTGTCCAGGACTTATTTGCTATGGTGGGAAAATTGGGTTCTGATGATGCCTTGGTTTCTGTTGCTTATGCTCTTACACTTGCCTCCCACTACCTGGTTATCTCTAGTGCTACCTGCCCTGGCTATATCTGACTGGAGCCTGTCCTTCCTGTGATCCTGATTGTGTCAGAACTCCTCAGAGTCAGGCTGTCTCTGTGATCCTGTGATTCTGGGATCCTAGGATCCTGGGATCCTGGGCCTGTTAGAGCACCTGGGAGTAAAGCTTCCTCTGAGTATTATGGGACTTGCTGTGGAGTTTGTGCCCAAGGTCTGCTCAGGGCACTGGCCCAAACAGAAAGAACCTGTCCCACTCGACTGGTGGAGTTCCTGCATGCCTGGGTTCCGCTGGTCCCAGTTACTCCTGGTATTGGGACAGATGTTGTATTCTCCTTACTTCTGATCCTGTGATCCCGGGCATGTTAAAGCGCCTGGGAGTGGAGCTTCCTCTGGCTGTTGTGGGACTGGCTGCAGAGTTTGTGCCCAAGATCTGCTAGGGCACTGGCCCAGACAGACTGGAAGGAGCCCATGCCACTGGAGTTCTTGTGTGCCTGGGTCCTGCTGGTCCCAGTTACTCCCGGTGTTGGGACAGATGTCCTCCTCACCTCTGATCCTATAATCCTCGCCATCATATATTATAATGCCTCCATATATAATGCTCTCATATATTATAATGCCCTCACATATTATAATGCCCTCAAATACTATAATGCCCTCACATACTATAATGCCTTCACATGTTATAATGCCCTCACATATTATAATGTCCTCATATATTATAATGTCCTCATATATCTCATGCCCTTTAACCTTATTCACTTCTTGTTTTCCTTCTGACTTACACACTATTTTATTTGCTAAGATCTCATTCCATGAAGCAGATGAGCTATGAGTCAAATGAGGTTCAGATAAGTTTGCCTCTGGTTTTCCTTTACTCCTTTCTGCCTATATATTATATTGAAAAGAACAAGACAAATGGGAGTTCATCCTTCAAATTCACAAAACTTCAATCCGTGGTCAGCCTGAGCAGGAAGAATATAGAGATTAAATCAGAGTCCAGGTGCCAGGGAAACCAAGACAACTGCAGTCTGAATGCTGGAGAGCAACTAGGAGCTAGAGCCATAGAACTCAGAGGTCAGGGGGAAGCAAAGGGTTAACAATCTGAAATTGATGGATGGTGTTAGGGCAGGACAGGATCAGTCAAACCAAGGCTCCAGATGAAAGAAATGATTCTGTGGTCACTGGAAAATGCTATGCAACCCACTTATTAAAAACATTAACATATTAAAATCCTAGAGAGGCCATAAATGTATAAACTCATTTCTTTCTTCTTTTTAAAGCTCATTTTTTTTTTTTACTTAGCTCTTTTTGAGTCCTGTTCATGACACCTATCTCTCAAACACATGTTCCTGCACTCTCTTTCCACAGCTTTGTGGCTCTGTTTATTTGTGAACCACATCTGTCTATTTTTGTGTGTGGCACGCAAGAGGGTGACTGCTCTGCTCTACTCTTCCCTCTGGCTCTGCAAAGAGCTGCAGGGGGTTCTTCTCAGTAAGCTGACAACCCGGGTTTGAGTTCCAGACCCACAGAGTGAAAGAACTGACTCCTGCAAGTTGTCCTCTAATCTGCACAGGCATCATGGCACATGCATGAGTGTGAACACACACACACACACACACACACACACACACACACGCACACACACACACACTTTTTAAAGATTAGTGAATCTTAAAAAAAAAAGAAAGTTCTAAAGATCTGATCTACAATATGGACACACTATTTCTAAGTTGTACATTTAAAATTGGTACTAAGTTGGTAAATTTCATGACCTGTTTATTAGCAACTAAATTTTTTTATTTCCCAAAAAAATTTATTATAAAGTCTAAAAACAACAAAAAAGTATGGTGAAGTCATTTTTTAATCTGTCAGACTGGCCAAAGTCTAATAAAACGCTTGGCAGGGATGTTGGGACCAATGTCTTTATACATTGCGAGGGCCCCACAAACTGGCATCATCTTCCTGGAGGACAGATGCAGTCTACAGCATCTTTTGACAATGCATTGAGCCATAAGAACTTCATCACTGTTTATAACAGGAGACAACCAAATACCTACCTATCTTTACAAAGTTGCTTCTATTTAGTCCAAACATACAGTACAATAAAACACAACTACTTAAAAATGAAGGTGTTCTCTAAGTATTATCAGCAAGACATATTCAACATATATGAAAAATTCAGAATAGAATGCAAGTGTTGTGTGGGGGAAGGAAGCACTTCCATGTTTCCTCTCACCTCCAGTGAGGTCATGGAGCAGGATACACGGGAAACAGCAAGGGTTTAGGGGTCTAATGAGAATTGAAGCATTCTGGATGGGAACTGGCTGGGTGAGAAGACTTTTCCGCATGGACCTTTTTATGTGGTGGTGGTGGTGGTGGTCTTAGAATCATGTGATTCTATCAGCTATTTTAAATTGAATGTTTAAAATCAATTGTTTAGAATCATTGTAATGATACCAGGTGACATTAATCTCTTTGTACAACTATTTCTCAAGTGTCTGTTCCCACAAGTAGGCAATACTATGGGTATTGATGATTCAGCACTGAACAAGATAATGTTCTTGCCCTCTTAAAACTCACATCCTACAGAGAAAGACCAAATATACATGTACACATATATGCACACTTCTTTATCTGTATAAAATAATGTCCTACTGGACTTTTTTGTTTTTGTTTTTGTTTTTTTCGAGACAGGTTTTCTCTGTGTAGCCCTGGCTGTTCTGGAACTCACTCTGTAGACCAGGTGGGCCTCGAACTCAGAAAACCACCTGCCTCTGCCTCCCAAGTGCTGGGATTAAAGGTGTGTGCCACCACTGCCCAGCTTCCTACTGGACATTGGAAAAAAAAAAAACAAACCAACAACAAAACAGCAAGCCCTGGCAAAGGGAGAGGAGTAGTGTGGAGGGCAGGAGTGGGGGCGGTACCTTGCAGGGCACTCTTCCAGGCTGCTAGGAGGAAGTTTTGGTGGCTACAGAAAGAGATAACCTGGGAAAAGATCTCTCCAGGCAGCAAAGGTCCCAAGGCAGAAGCAAGCCTGGTATAACCAAGAAACAGCAAAACCTTGTATGTAGCTGGAGCGAACTGAAGACAGGGGTAGCGGGGTTGGTAAAAATACACTCGGGAGCTAGACTGAGACACCTTGGAGGGCGTGGCAATGATGTGGATGTTAGGAGACTCAGAGTTATATAGGCAGCTGGCAGGGGTGTCTGAAAATTTCCTAAAGAGCTTGGCTTTTTAAAATTACCAAAGGATTCTAGCTAAGATGCAGAAGCCGACACACTCTTGTCTGGCTCCAGTGGCTAAGAGACTGATCCAGCCAGGAAACAGCTGCTTCCCTGGTGGCCTATCAGTCTGGCTTCTTTCCAAAGACTTCTACTCTCTCCCTAGTCTCGCTTCATGAACCAACAACTAACCAAATAACTTCGCCCAAGAAACTTGATTGCCTTAAGGAAGTGAACAGGCCAGGAGCCCAGAACTACTGTGATTCAGCAGTCTAAAGGGTGAACAAAGTTTCATTTCAGTACAGTCCTGGACCCTACTTAGAACAACATGTCCTGAGCTCTCATCCCACCAGTCTACGGTCTGGTTCCCACTCAGCACACAGCAGCAAGAAGCAGGCTTGGAAATAAACTGTCGCTAAGGTCTGAGATGAAGACAGGGAAGCCCAACGTGCTTGTACATAAACAATCTCAACATTTACTGAGAGCTGGCAGGGTTACTGGCTAAGCGCTAGCGTTTAACTCATACATTAACCATGTCAAAGTTTACATCCGTATTCAAAATCATACAATTATCATGCATCAGTTTTTAAAATATTTATTGTAGAAGGAAGAAAATAGAAAAAATATCAACCCTTGCAACACCAAATGCAGCCTTAACATCCTTGTAGCTAACACTCAAGAAGTCAGCATGTTTGTGGACCAATTCGTGGTTCCCAGAATCCTAGTCTCAAAACAAGGGCAGTGGGAGCAGCACTAATTTGTTACACACATACACACACATTATATGTCTCATATATGAAGTATGCCTTATATACTATAGGCATATAAGACTGGGATTTCTGCCTGACAAATCAGTACAGATGTCAAAGACCTACAATCTCTCTGTCCTGTCACATTAAGTCTCAGGACACCTGTGGCTTCCATCCATTTCATTCTGCCGCCCCACTCTAGGTTCCCAATCTCTGTTGTGTTTTAAGAACTACTCTCTCATTCTTTTCATTTCTTTGAATATAAAAATCTCTACCTCAATCAGCTCAGAGTGATATTGGCTAGCATAAGCCTTAAGCAACTGTAAGGAACACAGGGTGAAATCTAAGCATAATTTGGAAATGCTCAATCTCCAGGCACAGGCTATAAATCCATTCCCATTTGTTTTCAGCTGTAAACACTTCCACTCAACATAAGACACTGAAGTTATTGTGTTCTATTAGGATCAGTTTGAGTAGAGTACTTGCTTCAGATTTTTATGGCTTCTCTTTTCATTTTTAAGAACAAAACCATGTGAACTGCTAACACTTCCCAAGCAGGTCTACTATAGAAGACACAAAACCATGTAGAACTTGATTTAATCTTACAGAAACTATTCTTGCAATTGTTTTATATTAAAATGCCCCAAAAGTTAAAAAAAAAAAGACCCAGAAACTACTTACGGCATGCTGGAGTCTGGACAGACAGCCTGAAACTACAGGCAGCCGACTATTCCCTCGGATTAAACTTTGTCCCTTGCCTGGCTGTTTCTGGATCAAGTTCACACAGACACATGTTTGCAGTGGCCTTGGAAGCTACCGCCCAACAGGCCAGGTAGGAGGGGTTGTTCCTTTAACTCCTGCGACTCAGCAGCATCCCAAAGGTCAAGCTCAATGTGTGTAAAAACAAATGTAATGAGGACTAGGGGGAGCCTGAGAACTCTCATTATTCCTGATGGCCAGGCTTGGGTTTCCCTGTGTTCCAGGGTGGGAGGAGTATAGTCCTCAGAGCTCCAAGGCTCTTGATTCTTATTTCAACGAAAGTGTCTCCTCCTTCTTGGAGTCTGTGGGTTGTGCAGTCACAGCAGAGAGGCCTGAAGCTTGCGTCTCTGTTTGCACACTATCAGCTCCCTCTTCTCGTCTCTTTTTCTAATGATATAAAGCAGGACTGCTTGTAGATTTAATTGTGTTCTCTTAATTCAGTGCTGTGTCCTTTGCCTGTAGGCTTTCCTTTCTGAACGACCGTATTGCCAGTTCGCACCAGGAACCTCTCTGGTAACATCCATCTCTTATGAGGTACATGTGCTGATACTCTGGGAACATCATCTTTTTCTCTCCCAGAAAACACATGTTGGGATCTTTAACTCTTCTTGATTCTCTGTCTATGACTTGGACTTCCTCACATCCTGGTGATTCTCTGCAACAAGCAGAATGACATGTCCCCATTATCAGAACCTGTGAAAATTAACTTTACACAAGGGACTTTGTACATGTGTTTAAGAATGTTGAAATGACTTTATCCACGAGCCCAATCTAGTCACAAGACTGTGTGAACTCTTCCCGGCTGTGATTAGAAGAGGTCACTGTGCAGACCCCACTAACCCCTGCTGGCTTTAAGTGGAGAAGAGGCACAATCTACGGGCTGCAGTGGACTTAAGCTAGAAGCAGCACAGAAACAGACATGCCTGCCGGGCCTCTAGGAAGCCCCGAAGCCCTGAGTATACTTGTTTTTAAGCCCAGTGAGACCCATCTTGGATCCTCATCTATACCGTTAATTTATTTTTTAAATTAGGTATATGCGTATGTATCTGCGGGAAGGCATGTGCATGTACATGCAGATGCCCACGGAAGCCAGAGGCATCGGGTGCTCAGGCACTGGAGTAAGCGGTGGTGGTGAGCCACCTGACACATAAACTAGCAAATAAACTAGGGTCCTCTGAAAGACTGGCAGATTCTTTTAACTACTGAGCCATCTCTCCAGCTCCCTAATCTGTAGTCATTTAAAATGTAAGTTTGTGATAATTTTTGTAGACTGGAAAAATAATATAGATAACTTAATTTCAATACATTACCTTTAAAGGATAATACTCAAGGCTGAATAGAATATTCTAAGAGGTCTGATAAAGAAAAAATATTAGCTGGAGAGATGGCTCAGCGGTTAAGAGCACCGACTGCTCTTCCGAAGATCCTGAGTTCAAATCCCAGCAAGCACATGGTGGTTCACGACCATCCGTAGTGAGATCCGATGCCCTCTTCTGGAGTGTCTGAAGACAGCTACAATACACTTACATATAATAAATAAATAAATCTTTAAAAAATTTTAAAATATAAAGATATAAAAAAGATATCTTTGGCCTGTTCTTGCTTTTTAATGCATTATATTCAACTTAGTAGATCCCCAAGTCTTTGCCCCACACAAACTATTTAACATCAGTGTAGTGGTAGATTGAATAGATTTGGCCCTCATAGATTCATGTTTGAATGCTTGGCCATAAGGGGTGACAGTATTAGGAGGTGTGGCCTTGTTGGCAGAAGTGAGTCACTGTCACCACGTAGGCAGACTTTGAGGTCTCCTAAGCTAAGGCCCCACCCAGTGCTGAAGACAATCTCCTCCTGGCTACCTTCAGAGCAAGATGTAGAACTGTCAGCTCCTCCAGCACCGTGTCTGTCCACACACTGCCATACTCCCCACCATGATGATAATGGACTGAACCTCTGAAACTGTTACCCAGCCCCAACTCTTTCCTTTGTAAGAGTTGCTGTGGTCGTGGTGTCTCCTCACAGCAGCAGAACACTGACTGAGACATTCTGTGCCTGACTCTGCTCTCCTCTGTGAGCTCTGGTCTAG
Organism: Mastomys coucha; assembly: GCF_008632895.1. NCBI lineage: Eukaryota > Metazoa > Chordata > Mammalia > Rodentia > Muridae > Mastomys > Mastomys coucha. Next base: position 19,513,006 of record NW_022196894.1, on the reverse strand, counting down.
CCACAGCTGAGACAAGAGGAGGGATGGCTTTCAAACACACGCAGATACCATGGTGGTTTAAATGAGAGTGGCCCCATAGGCTCAAACATTGAAATGCTTGGTCCCCAGGGAAGGCACTGCTGAAGAGGATTTGGGGGCAGCCTGTTGGAGGAAGTGTGTCACTGGAGGAGGACTTTGAGGTTTTCAAAAGCCCAAGCGAGGCTCGGTGGCTCTCTCTTCCTGCTGCCTATGGATCTGAATACAGAACTTTGAGCTCCTTCTCCAGAACCATGTCTGCCTGCATGTCACTGGGCTTCCTGCCATGATCAAAATGGACTAAATTTCTGAAAGTTTAAGCCAGCCCCAATTGGATACTTTCTTTTATAAGAGTTGCTATCTATGGTCATGGTGCCTCTTCACACTCAATTTCATTCAGGACAGGAGAGATAATAATTGAAAAAATGACATCATCTTAATCTATATTTTAACCTTAATTTGTTAAAATTCAAAATATTACATAAGACAGTGCTGTGAAGTTATGGGGAAATAGTGGAAGCCAAACCGGTAGAACCACTCTGGAAAACAAAAATGGATGCATGATGAACACAGAGACCCTTTCATCAAGCAATAACTAAAGCCACATTTTCCCCATGTAAACTAATACTTGTGTGTGTGAAACACAGTATTTGTGTGCAGCACTGTTTGCAAAAGTAAAGGATGTGAGTCACAGGGAACTAGTAAATGCAGTTATCATATCTGATGGGATATGGAATGAAAAACAAGGCAGTTGTGGGCTACTCATTGAGCATAAACAAATTATACTAACTTAAACTATGCATGTGTAGAGAAATTTGTCTAAATGCTATTGTGTGTGTGCATATTCGTGCACATGGGCATGGTTGAGGCATGTATATGGGTATGCATGCCTGTATATAGCTCTCAGGAAGGGTATGTAAGATAACAGGAAGAGAAGGCAGACCCTGGGTTAGCAGAGGCTCCGAGGTGGAAGACACACAGTGTCCTTTGTGCTTTGGGGACTTTCACCAAAGTTGATATTATCCATGTGAAAATATGCTAAATGTAATGTGACACCCTAGATTATATGTTGAGACAGAAAAATACAGTACTTGAAAAACTTTGTAAAAGACAAATGAAGTGCAGATTTCAGATAATCATATTCATTTCTTAATTTTGACAAATAAGTCATGTCCATAGAAGATTTTTGTATGAGAAGTTGGGTAAAAGTTATATGGGAATTTTTGTACAGAAAAATTCTTGGCAACTTATCTGTATCTCTAAAAAATTAATCCAAAGATAAAACATTTACTCAAATAATAAAAAGCGTGTTTGGCTTAGTTTGGCTGGTTTGAGACAGGGTCACTATGTAGTTCAGGTTGAACTTGAACTAGGGGCAAGCTCCTGCCTCAGCTCCTGAGTGCTGGGATTACAGCTTGAGTAATTTCACACATCTTTAAATGGACATTTTAAACATTACCAGAGAGACAGCTCAGAGGTTAAGAGCACTGACTACTCTTCCAGAGGTCCTGAGTTCAATTCCTAGCATCCACATGCTGTATCACAATCATCTGTAATGAGATCCAATGTCCTCTTCTGGTGTGTCTGAAGACAGCTATAGTGTACTCAAATATACTAAAGTAAATAAATCTTTAAAAAAAATTATCAGGAAGGGTTTGTGGGCTGTCGGGGTGGGGAGGACTTGGAGAAAGGAGAGATGACAATCAAAAAGGCAAGATGAAAAGCCATGGAGCATCTTGCCATGAGGTGATGAGTGAGGGCTTGCCTTAAAACAAAGGTCATGAGAGTATCAGGATGCTTGCAATAGCAGAGAAAAACCAAACATATTAGTGACAAGAGAACCACCTCCCACAAGTTGTCAGCCAAACTCCACAAATGTATTGTGGTACATGTGCACCCCACCCCACACACACATACACACACACATACACACACGCATGCTTGCTTGAAGCTACTGTAACACCAGCTTTATTTGGGAGAAAATAAACTCAGGGAGAAGACTGCAAAATTTACACGTGGCTTTAATATAAACATTGAGACTGAAACATGGTGGGTGGGGGAGGTTTTCCTAGTCCCTGGACAATATGCTCGCTTTCTTGTCCCATCACAGGTACTTGGGCACAAATCTGAGACATTTGCCAGAGCAGCCATGTTGAAATATGTGACTGCTTTTACAACTTGGGCTACCTAGAATTTTAAATATAGCTCTGAATTGTGGCTTCCCTTGGCAAATTACAAGATATATTTCACTATAAAAGAAGAAAAACAACAAACGAAGTTTTAACCTGGCCACACCTGCCACTATGTCTCTGCTTCTGTAACCACTCGCTGTTTAGCACCTGTGGCTGAGGCTTAGTCACACACCGGAAAGGAAGTAAGTGACTAATCAATACTCTCTGACAACAGCACATAACGAGTTCTGGATCGAATATATATGTGAGTGTGTGATGCGCACATACCTGTGCTTGTGTGCCAGCTACATGTCATGGATGTGTGTGTCACCAAATTCTAAATGGTCTCAAATACAACTAAACCCATGACTTACCTGTGCTAAACAGGACACGGGTAAGGTGGAAGAGCAATTTTTGTCCCTAATTTTCAACCAACTGAAATACTGTTTTACCATTAAATGTCCATAAGTAAAGATAACTATTGGCTTGAAGACTTCGCTCCAATAATTTCCATATCATTGTGAACATCCTGCTCCTGGGTACAAGGAAATATTCTCACCAAGCAAACACCCAGTCGCAGCCTTCACGTGAGAAGTTATGAGAGTAGTAAAACCATCCGTACAAAGTTTCTAGAAGACATCATCAAAAACTATGCCAAAGTAGTAGTTTCTCCAACATAGTGTCTGGCTGCTTACTGAGTGGAGCATTATTCTTGATGGTAATGCCAGCCTGAAAGAGATCACTGCTGTTTATCAGAAAGGAGATGTTAAGGGTAGCCCAAATCACAGCTTTTCTAAGTATCTGTGTTTCTAAACTGAAAATCAACCAGGCAAGTTACTTCCTTTTTGTTTGTTTTAAAATGAGGTCTCACTGTGTATGCCCAGTTGACCTGAAACTCTTTAGGCAGACCGGGCTGGCCTCGAACTCACAAAAATCCACCTGCCTTTGCCTGTAAGTACTGGCATTAAATTTGTATGCCACCATGCCAGCAGCCCCTATTCCTTTTGTACACAATCTGGAGCTACCTTTTGAGGCTAAGAAACAACAGGTGACAATGACAGCAAGCTTGAGAGAGAGCCTGGAGCTTCCCTTCATAGGGCATTCATTCAGCCCAGGGTGTGGCTGGTAGAAAACAGCAACTCTTCAGACCCTTTGACACGCCTCCTGCCTACAGCTCTCCCATGCTTTGGGAGAGCAATCTGAATGGGTATGGCAGGATTAATAAACTATTTTAACTTTGATCTTCACAGTCATGAGAATGATAGAATTCTCAGCCATTCCTTTTTTATTATTATTATTATTTTAAATATATATTCAGAGAAAATGCAAGGCTACAGCAAGTACTAACCCCACTAAGGAGTTCGGTGGCAGGATAGAAGCATGAACCTCTATCTACAAGTTGAACTTGCACGCACACACAAGTCCCAGCAGTTTGTCATCCAGTGAGATAAGATGCAGTATGCAATGCCGTGCCCAGATGTGAAGTTCAGCTCTTCAGCGTGGATGTTCCCAAGGCAGGAACTCAAGTCCTCTTGCTTAGCCTACTGCACAAATATGATGTATTACTTTCTGTGTGTGCGGTGACATGAAAAGCAGTATCAAACATAGACAGACAAGGCAACAGTCTCACCTGGTAAAGACTCAGTTTAATCTCTGTTGATGTATGGTGGGAAATAGCTATGTATGTATGTATGTATGTATATATCTGCCTGCATACACCTGTAGACTCTGCTACTAAATTTCTAAGTCATTTAATGCCATGTCCAGCAATGAGAACTAGTGAGCGGCAGTAACTGTATATATTGAATTGGTCATCTCAACCTACCATTTTTAAAAGTATGATCTAGAAAAAAATGCATACAATTTGATTTCATTTTTATGAGTTTAAAGGAAGCACTTGAAGCCAGGCAGCACTTGGATTAGGATACACAGGTGTGTGGCGGATCCCTGGAGAAGTGAGAACAGTTACACAGGCGTGTGGCAGATCCCTGGAGAGGTGAGAACAGAGTTACCACGGCCCTCAGCTCTTTTTTTTTAAATTTTTTATAAAGATTTATTTGTTTTATGTATATGAGTACACTGTTGCTGTCTTCAGACACACCAGAAGAGGGCATCAAATCCCATTGCAGATGGTTGTGAGCCACCATATGGTTGATGGGAACTGAACTCAGGACCTCAGAAGAGCAGTCAGTGCTCTTACCCACTGAGCCATGTCTCCAGCCCAGGACCTCAGCTCTTGGCTTTCCTTTATGATCAGGGACGAGTGAGAGCACAGGAGGATTTAGTGGGAATGGGGCTCATCAAGCCCCGCTGCAGGGATGTACATACTCATGCTGTAGTTATTTCATAAATATAAATATTTACTACTTTTTTAAAAGCTCACCTTGCTCTTACTCCTGCTTCTCCACCTTGCCTCTTGCCCCTTTGTTCCCTCTGTCTCCTCATTCCCTTCCCCTCCTCTCCATGTGGTCATGGCCATCCCCTACTTCTCTACTCTCTCCTTCTCTCTGCCTTTCTCTGCCTCTGCTACCTTCTTAACTCCCGTCCCCATGCCCTAAATAAACTCTATTCTATACTAAAAAAAATAAAAATAAAAATAAAAATAAAAGCTCGCCTTCGTCCAAAGGTAGACAGTAAATGAACCCTGCACTGAAGCAGCAGGAGTCTGTGGAATGGGGGGACAGCGAGGCAGTAAGCACCAAATTACCCAGGACTTTCATAAATACCTAGCAGACTCACACACAACTTTGAAGTCTGAAAATTCCCTGAACCCTGAAAGTTAAAGTAAAACTCCAGACCCTACCATTTAATGAGCACCACATATAAACCTTAACATTAACTGTAGATTCAAAGATTCAGGGTTCAAAACCTGCCCGGATACTAATAGCCTACATTTGTGTTCAGGCATTTACAGAAGGCAAATGCTCTAATCCAGTGGTTCTCAACCGTCCTAATGCTGCGACACTTTCATACAGTTCCTTATGCTGTGGTGACCCCGCCCATAAAATTATTTTTGTTGCTACTCCATTACTGTAATTTTGCTACTGTTGTGAACTATGACATAAATGTCTGATCTAAGACCCTGTGCAGTTGAGACCCACAGGTTGAGAAATGCTGTAAGCCATTATTTGCATCCAGCACTGTTTGCTTAGGCAAAAAGTCTCTACTAATGTCAGTTAAGGGCAGCTTTATAATGTTTCAAGAACAACTAGTTCATTTACACTGATAGAAGTACTGAGAAAAACATACTGGAAATATTTTAAGAATTTCTGCTCATGAGAGCTAGAAAGGATGAAGGTGCTGGCCACAAGTCTATAGCCAGAACTCCAGCTCCAGGCTCCATGAGGAGGATCACTGCAGCAAGCTGCCCTCTGACTGCCACATGCAAGCTGAGAACGGACACACACACACACACACACACACACACACACACACACACACACACACGCAAAGCGTAAAAAAACCTTCCATCTCTGCCTCCTGTACTTTACCGCTAGCTGGGGAAAGTGGCTTTTTTTCTAAGTCTAAGAAATAATAAATAATAAAGAAATAATAAATCATGAAAGAATATGTTTCCAAGTTCCTTAAACTTATTTTTAATCAAAGTATAAAAGATATCAAGTTCCAGGTCTCCCTTTTATATTAAAACAAACAGGATAAAAGGAGCCACTTAAAACCAGATGGGTTAATGTTTACACAGAGGCAGCTTTTCCCAATTGTGTTCTCCTTTAAAGTTTGAACGGTTGAATGACCTTGCTGGAATTCCCCTGTCAGCTGGGAGTATCTACTGAACTTCCAAATAGAAACTACGCTCACATGACACATTAGAACGGTATGCCAAGTGCTATCTGTCCCTACACCTTGAACCTGGTAGTTAAGACTACAGATGAATCAATAAGCTTTTCCTCTCTTAGGCCACTAAACAAAGTATTAAATTTCATTATATTTCACATTATGTACTTAGAATGTCAATACAGTCAAATGTACGGCTTCACTAACAGGCCTGTTTTTAAATACAGAATACACCATTCTGAAGTGAGAATTTGAATCCAAATCTGATTCCTTTTACTTCAGTGTAACCACCTAAAAACCTAGATAATGTGAAGCTTTCATTGTTTTTATTCGAGAACTCCTAAAACATCTTTGTAGAAAAGGCATCGTGAGGGTGAGGTGAGGTGGTCGTGGAACCTGTTCTTTGCAGTGTAAGCCAATCATGAGGTGAAACTCAATACAGAAGGCACAGAGGACAAACCCCTCACCCACCGGCTAGCCACACCCTCTGGCTAGCCACACCTCCTCTCATTTTCAGAAGTTGAAAACACAGTAAACATTACACGGAACTGTAGCCCAGCAACTTTTCTTTCAAACACTGTTTTCAAGGGGAAAAAAGTAACATTTCACAGTCTGGGTTTCTACAGAACTTTTTATTAATGTGTCAGAAGCTGAGATGACACCGCTCAGCAGACAGCAATGCTGAGCTTAGAGATATCTTGTTCTAGAATATCTCAATAGTGGCTGACATCTTCTTATTACACAGGGCATAAGTTTTATAATTGTTTTTTAATTTTGTAAATTGTTTTTAAAGAATTATTTATTTTATGTATATGAGTACACTGTCTCTGTCTCCAGACACACCAGAAGAGGGTATCAGATCCCATTACAGATGGTTGTGAGCCACCATGTGGTTGATGGGAATTGAACTCAGGACCTCTGGAAGAGCAGTCAGTGCTCTTAACTGCTGAGCCATCTCTCCAGCCCCCAATTTTGTAAATTTTTAAAGGAGGTAGAGAGATAGTTTAACTGTTAAAAAATATTTTTATTTAAATATATTTATTTTTTAAAAATTATTTTATGTGTATGAGTATTTTGCCTGCATGTATTGTGATGGTCTGAATGAAATGGTCCCCCATGGGCTCATAGGGAGTGGCACCACTAGGTGTTGTGGCCTTGTTGAAGGAAATGTGTCAGTGGGGTGGATTTTGAGGTTCCATATGCTCAAGCCAGGCCCAGTGTCAGTCTCTTCCTGCTGCCTTTGAATCCAGATGTAGAAATCTCAACTTCTTCTTCAGCACCATGTCTATCTGCATGCCATGGTGACAGACTAAACCTGAACTGTAAGCCAGCCCTCAATTAAATGTTTTCCTTTATAAGAGTTGCTGTGTCATGGTGTCCCTTCACAGCAATAGAACCCCTAAGACATGTATATATGTGCAAACCTGGTGCCCACACAGCCAAAACCAAAGCATCAGATCCCCAGGAACTAGAATGAAGAATGATTGTGAGTCCCATGTGGGTCCTGGGAACCAAACGGAGACCCTTTGCCAGAGCAGTGAGTGCTCTCAAACCACTCAGCATCTCTCCAGCCCTTTAATTGTTCTGAGGCAGGGTCTCCTGTGGTCTAGCCTGGGCTTGAACTTCCTCTGTAGGTGGTAATGCCCTTCAGCTCCTAATCCTCTTGCCTATGCTTCCTGAGTGCCAGGATGACAGCTGTACTTCACACTCTGAATGCAAGAAGAGCCAGGGATGGGTTCCTGGGCCTTATGCTTAGGAAGGCACTCTACCAACTCAGTCACATCTTCTGTCCGACCATACCAGATCCTGCTTCTGGTCTTCCATCTCCTGTCCCTTCTTTCAAGGAAATGACCTGCTTTGTCACTACCTTCCTTCCATTCTTTAAGATTTACTTTATGAAGGAGTGTTCTATCTGCATGTACACCTGCATGCCAGAAGAGGACATCAGGTCATATTATAGATAGTTGTGAGCCACCATGTGAGGATTGAGCTCAGGACCTCTGGAAGAGCAGTCAGTCAGGCCCCTTAACTGCTGAGCTATCTCTGTCCCTGCTACTTTCTTTTCTTTCCCCTGAGACAGGGTTTCTCTGTATAGCCCTGGATGTCTTGGAACTCACTCTGCAGACCAGGCTGGCCTTGAACTCAGAAATGGCTTGCTTCTGCCTCTCAAGTACTGGGATTAAAGGTGTGCTCCACCACTGCCCAGCTACCTTGTCAATACATTCTTCCAGCCCGTTTCTGTCTCTAAAACTTGTGCTTAGATCCTCAGAATATGTGTTCTATTTCATGGAATGAAATGTCCAGCCTCTTTAAATTGTGGCTCTGTACTTTGCCAGGTATGACATCGCACTAATTGCAGGCTGTCTTGAGGACCAGCTGTCTGTCTTTCTTGCCCAGGTTCTTAGTGCCACTACTACCTCCAGTTTACTGAAGAACAATGGACGGGGTGCTAACTCCACAAGCACATGTGACTCTGATCTTTCAAACAAAGGCAAAGTTAACAAAGTAATAATTGGGACAGAGAAGAAAAAAATAGATAATCAAATCATCTTCTCCTCAAGATTTCTCATCTCCACGTCTACTCCTCTATTCTCAGCTACTTAGCAAACATACAGTAAAATAAAATGTGAAATACAAAATGTGTAATTTTTCCTAAACTCCTTGCAGTAGGATGGTAACATATTTTATGTTGGCGAGCTGGCCAATGGCTGGTAAACTTAGGAAACCCAATGGGAGCCCAGCACTACGAAGACTGAGAGACATTAGACACAGGGAGGACACAGGGGGTTAGAGTTAAATAAAGCAACATGGAGGTTAATCATAGCTGGATAATGAAGCACTCATAAAAATCCAAAGGAGCATTCTGGCAGCTCAGCCACGGCCATTCCTGGAAAGCAGAGCTCTCGCCCTTCCCATGCGCCCTGCTCTGTCCATTTTGATCTTTCCCCACTAACTTCCTTTACAGTCATCCATAGGTATGGCCCTTGGTTCTGTGTGGACTCTAGCAAACCTAACGGATCTGAGGAGGGATTTGTGGCAATGACAAGTTGCAGCTGCTCAGTTGAGCAATCTGGAGCTGGCAGTTGCATCTGAAGTGTATGATGCTAGTCCCTACGAGCATTTTATTTCTCCTGTTATGTGTCCTTTTCCTGGGCCAGCCCAGCTATGCTCTCCTGAGTCATACCTAATTCACAGTGTCACATGCATCTGGAGGCTCACCTTCTGGTGGGACTGCATATTTGGATGCTATAGAGCTCCACAGCCAGTCAAGCACCTGACATGTAGTTGAGTGTACACTTCCCAGCATGGCTGGAAATGTAAACTACAGTTTCTTCCTTGTGGGGGGAAGGGAAGAGAAGAAAGTGTGTCTAACTTCCCATCTTTTCAGGAGTTTTGAGTGACTGTTTTCTATCAAGCCTGATTTGGAAGTGTTGATAGAATGTGGGATTTTTGGATGCCTGGGACGTGCTAAGTACCAGGGCACTGGAGCATGCAGTACCAAAAATAGACACCAGAGGGAGGAAGAAGCCCTTACGAGTTCCTGAAAAAGTTCTCCAATAGTGAAATTACATAAACCCACAGTCCAGAGACCACGTATTCATAAAAGACTTGAGAGGTTCCAAAACTATGTAGGCTGATGGGTGAACGTCCACCCTGTATGACTAGTCCGTAAATGGTTGGGAGAGGAGGCGGCTACTCTGTTCTCTTGGTATGTCTAACAGGAAACAAATTCAGGAGGAAATGTCATGGGAGCCACAGAAATGAAACCTATCCAAACATGGTGGCTCCCTTGTGTAAACTCAACATGTGGGCAAGCTCAGGCACAACTGCCATGAGTATGAGGCCAGCCTGGGCTACAGAGTAAGACCCTGTGCAAAACAAAACTAACAACGAAGCAAACAAACCAGGGATACACCAAAGCTGAAGAATTCAGAGAAAGAACAGAAGAAAATGTATTAAAGAAACTCAAGACACTGTAAGACACAACACAAACAGCCAATGAAATCACAGAAGTGATACAGGAGCGTGATGAGAATACCAACAAAGTGTCAGAAATTACTTAAAAGAACCAAAGGAAAAATACACAACTGGAGAACTCAGTAACTTAGTTGAAAAACTCAAGTTTTTCAACATTACATTTGATGATATAACTCAGTAAACTTGAGGACAGACGATTTAAGATCATGAAGTAGAAGGGACAGAAGGAAGAGTGACACTTGAGGGACTGAAACACTGTCAAGATAGCCAACACACATGCCCACGCATGCCCACGCATGCACACACATGCACACACACACACACACACACACAAACACACACACACACACACACACACACACACACACACACACACACACACACACACACACACACACACACACACACACACACACACACACACGAGAGTTACAGTGTGAGAGAGATAACATAAGATGGCAGTCTTTGCTCACATCCTGCTGACTGAGTGAAGGGAACCAGGCCTCCACATGTTCATTACCTCTCTATTTACTGTGTACGAAGAGGTATGTATGAGCTGTGATACACATGCAAAAAACAACTCTCCTCCATCTAGGTTCTGGGGAATGCCTGGGTTATGAGGCTCTGTAGCAGGAACCTTTACCCACTGAGCTATCCCACTACCCCTGCATATCTAAATTTAATGAAGTCAAAGTGTTCTGACTAATGAGCCCAAAGAAGTCTACAGAAAGAAATATAACTGAACTGTCAAAAGTCAAAGAAAAACTTGTGTCAAGAGAAAATCAATCTGTCATGTACACAAGAGCTCCTAAACATTGTCAGTGGATTTCTCTACAGATGCATTATAGATCAAAGGCACTGGCAAAATAAATTCAAAAGCACTATAGCAAGCAAAACCTTCCTCTGGGAAGGAATGGACAGGAAACCTTCCTAGACAAAGCCTATCTACCTAAGATGGGGGAAGGGAGGCTAAGGGGTCATAGAGCAGGCTAAAATCTAGACTTCACTAAGAAAGTGACTTGAGTCAAGACCTGAAAGAGTAAAGGAAGTGACACATGGAATGAGGGAGGGACATTCCAAGAACAGGAAACAGCACCAAACAAGTCCCTCCAAACACAAAGCAGGTACAGTAGCAGAAGCAAATGAATCGGGGGAGAGAAGACATCCCATTGAAGAGGTAGAGGGACACCCCCCCATTCTAGGGAGTGACATCATAGCTTTCATTCAGCAGGACATGCAGCTGCCTTACAAGGCTGAAATGGCAAGGGAAGACGCATTAGTGTACACCTCAAGGGAGATGGGTCGAGGCTGATACACTCAGAGTTGACTCCGAGGGACAATCTAAGGCAACAGATTTTAAGGCTTGAGGACTGGAAAGCACGGAACTGTGTGTTAGCAAGCTCGGAACTGTGTGTTAGCGACCTGGGGAAACTGAAGACAATTTTGATAAGAGCAAATATTGGGAGTTGAAATTTGAGCGGGTTAAAAGTTTAAGATGCACATTAGACAGAGAGTGTACAGAACTGACCTCATCAGTCACTGTCCCTCCAAGAAACGTCTTTCAGCCGGTGCTCAGTTTGTCTTACCTTTTCCCTCTGACTGTTCATACTAGTGTCTGCTGTGTAGTCATATGCACAAGCCTAGAGTGTAGAGGAGAGGTGCAGGCTGAAGACAAAACTGAAAATCAGAATTATAGAGCCATGAAATCGAAGAGAGAGGATTATAGACTTTTGAGAGCTGGAGACACAAAGACAAAGAGAGAAGAACACACAAGGATTGAGTTCTAGGGTACCTCATACTGAGGTCAAGGAAGTAAAGAGGGAGCAACAGACACTAGAATGAACAGGTGGAGGAGAACCCAAAGCTGAGAGATCCTGAAGGCCACTAAGGAAGGGCAATCGCTGACAGGTGAGGTCTGCACACACTACTTAGTGGCCACATACCCAATTCAGTACACATTTATTAAACCTGAAATAGTTTTTAATATTTTAGGATCTACGTTCATTAAAAATAGATGTTGGGCAAAATATATTAATTGGTTTTAAAGTATATCAAATACACCTGTCAGTTGTCATACACACACACACACACACACACACACACACACACACACACACACACACGTCTTTTATCTAGAACATTTTAACATGTATTTATTTTGTATGTGTGAACATGCCACAGAACATGTGTAGAGGTCAGAGGACAATTTGCAGGAGTTGATGCACTCCCTGTGTGGGTCTCAGGCATCAGACTCCAGAGAGATTTGGCAGCAAGGACCTTTAACTGTTGACCCATTTCAAAGGCTCTTAATCTAGAACATTTCTTAAAATATTAGTCTAAATATTATTAATAGATTGTATGAGCAAAAGGAAGTTTTAGCTATACTTGTTTGGGGAAACCTAATATAATTTTCACAAAAAAAGAAAGAGAAAGCAAGAAAGCAATAAAGAAAGCAGCATTTTGTAAAATTACATTACTACAGAGCCATTCTAGGCTAGCAACCTATCACTACAGAGCCATTCTAGGCCAGCATCCTATCACTA
>NW_022196894.1:19497636-19500265 GCF_008632895.1 Mastomys coucha | reverse complement strand
GAGCCATTCTAGGCTAGCAACCTATCACTACAGAGCCATTCTAGGCCAGCATCCTATCACTACAGAGCTGTTCTAGGCCACCATCCTATCACTAAAGAGCCATTCTAGGCCAGCATCCTATCACTACAGAGCCGTTCTAGGCCACCATCCTATCACTACAGAGCCATTCTAGGCCAGCATTCTATCACACAGAGCCATTCTAGGCCACCATCCTATCACACAGAACCATTCTAGGCCAGCATCCTATCACACAGAGCCATTCTAGGCCACCATCCTATCACACAGAGCCATTCTAGGCCACCATCCTATCACACAGAGCCATTCTAGACCAGCATCCTGTCACATAGAGGTGTTCTAGGCCAGCATCCTATCACACAGAGAGCTGTTCTAGCCCACCATCCTATCACACAGAGCTGTTCTAGCCCACCATCCTATCACACAGAGCCATTCTAGGCCACCATCCTATCACACAGAGCTGTTCTAGCCCACCATCCTATCACACAGAGCCGTTCTAGCCCACCATCCTATCACATAGAGGCGTTCTAGGATCGCATCCTATCACACAGAGCCATTCTAGCCTACCATCCTATCACACAGAGCCATTCTAGGCCACCATCCTATCACACAGAGCTGTTCTAGGATAGCATCCTATCACACAGAGCCGTTCTAGGATAGCATCCTATCACACAGAGCCGTTCTAGCCCATCATCCTATCACACAGAGGCGTTCTAGGCCACCATCCTATCACACAGAGCTATTCTAGGATAGCATCCTATCACACAGAGTTGTTCTAGGATAGCATCCTATCACACAGAGCCGTTCTAGCCCATCATCCTATCACACAGAGCCGTTCTAGGCCACCATCCTATCACACAGAGCCTTTCTAGGCCATCATCCCTTTATTCTGCTGGCTGTGCTGAGTTGGCGCCATCTGGAAGACACTGAGCTAAAAGCTTTGGCATATTCTCGTCCTTACTTTTTGTCAAAACTTATGTCAGCAAATCCACTGCAGGGTATTTTCTTTTTTCTAGTTCAAAACTTTTACTGGGAATAAGATCTGCTTCTACATTATTTATGCTAGAATATATGATATTCTTTGTGTGGTTTCTATACCGATACATCTGCCTGTCCTCAGGTTTTCTTATTAGTCATCAAACATCAAAATGAAAAGATCTCATCTCTTGAATAGAAGCTGTTAAATAGTGGATAATCTCAATATCTTTAAAAGGTGTTTCCTACAGACTACTGGCAACATATCATATTGGTTTTGCTTTTGGCCAAGTTTCTTATGTGTGCTATTCATTTCAATGATTTAATAATTTTGTGATGTTCACGTCTTATCACCTTATATCTGTTCCCTGAGACGGGATATAACCTTGGACTATGGACATTTTCATATTTCTTTTCTCATTACTCTAAAAGCCCTGTTCTCAGTTCTCCTCTTTCAATTCTGAAAAATGATGTGGTATAGAAAACCTGACTTCAAAAGGTTTTATGTTGGGAACCAAAAACACTCTCTGAGCACTCTCTGGCTTGACACCCCAGAGCCAAGAGGCTTGAGAACCGGGATCCTAATACCAAGCTATCCTTAGCTTGGTATTTCTCTCAGGGATTCTGCCTTGCTAGACAGGTTTTCCTCAGAACCAGCAATAAAGGTCAAACACTTTCCTTAGGATAGTCCACAATAGTTAGAAAAGGTTTCCCTCACTCCAGGACATTAGCTAGGATGGAACCAGTGCCTGCCTCCAGCAAGACCCAGAGAATTAACAGGAAATACCAAAATACCTCAACAGCGAGGGCTCTACTGCTCTTCTGCCTGCTTCATACCTAGCTACCAGATGCTGCTGACCTTGAAGCTGCGGTCACTTGCCTACGTGACCTCAGTCTTGTTCTTGCTGTAACCCTGCCCGCCTACGTGACATCTGCTGAGAGGTGCCTGGAGCTGATCTTCACAGGGACAACTCCCCATCGAACATCAGCCCAGATGTTCCCCCTCCTCCTTTGTTCCAGCCGGATTCCCCTCACCCCCTCCTCATTTCCTTTTCCTGTAACGTATATATACTGGCCACTGGGCATTATTAAAACGAGGCTTTGACAAAAGATTTGCAAGGCCTCCCTCTCCTTTTTTCCGCCCATTCTATTCCAGGTTTAGTTCCCCTCGAAACCCATGGAATAACTAGATCCCGTGGGTCTGGGATAGTTTTATTATCTCTATGTCAAAGACAGGAAAGTTCGAGGTAAAAAAGAAAACATCACAACACAATGTACTATCAATACTACTCAGCTAAATAGTACCGTCGTCTCCTAGAAACACCAGCATTGTCTAGGAAATATGGTCTGCAGTCTGTCTCTTTGTCCCTCACTATCTCTGGCTCCCACCCTGATCACACTCAGTTTAAAATGGCAAAAAGGACAAAGGAGTATTGGGAAAGTGCACTCACCATGGACAGACAGACATGTGCTGCACATGTGACAGCCCATGGAACTCTACAGTCACAAGACCTCTCTCTGATTTGAATCAGTGAAAGAGTTCTGGAAACCCAATTTACCTTTCTCTCATCCTCCTTCCCAGTTTGCTTCTTAACATGTAAGAAACCTACACATAAGTTGCCAGTGATCCTCCTTGAAA
>NW_022196894.1:19495349-19497626 GCF_008632895.1 Mastomys coucha | reverse complement strand
AGGCAGGCAGGCAAGCAGAACTCTTGCACTCTCACTTTCCTCATGGTTGGAACAAGAGGACCTGGAGTGATCCACATGCTGACTAATATCTTTGACAAACGACTTTCAAAATTATCCAGTCACCAAGCTTGCATCAACTCTTGGAATGTTTAGACATTAATATCAGCAGTGGCTGGTTCTGGTGACTGCCAGCTCTGAGTGAGTACTCTGTAACAATGAACAGGCCCATAGGGATTTAACAGAATGCTTTCTAGAATAGCAATTTCAAGCTTCCTTCAAGGCAAATAGGCTTTCAGGGTTCCACAGAACAAGATTTACGATTCCAGTGCAGTCATATTTGACCAAGATAACTTTCAATGACTCCAATGTACAACCTGCCTGTTGCCACTGTGTAGGACCTCCGGCCTATAAACATTACCCAGTTTAAAATGACTACTACACTCTTTGTTTTGTTCTCTGCATATATGTCTTTCCAACACTATATCTACTACAGTATAGTATGGTATATATACTACTATAGCTATTTCAAGTGTTTTAGAACAAAGCAGAATATTAATTAAATTCATTCTTTAACTTTTAAATACAAGAAGCTCAGTTTGGGTCACAGATCTATACACACCTCTTAGTACAAGCTAAATACACACATTTAATAAACATGTTCTGAGTGTTTCTGGTGTGAAGAGGATGTCACACTGAGAAGACACAGGGAGCAGAGCAGAGATAGGAGACAGAGATGCCATGCGACTAAAGTAAGATGGTTGGAGAGAGCCCCACTCACAGACCCGGAGACCAGAAGATGAGTGGTTAGTGCACAGTCATCTGAGAGCAGAGCTGGTTACCCATAAGGAATCTCAAACACAGAGGCCCTAAAGCTTCAGAAGAAATCTCTGGCATTTCTAGAGAAAAAAGTCCCTGGGCCAGTGTCCTACTTGCTTGTCCTGTTATTGTGATAAACACCCTGATAAAAGCAACTTAAGGAAGGAGTTTATTTTGGCTCAGAGTTCCGGAGTGCAGCCCACTGTGCCAAGGCAGTCAAGGCACCAGGAGCACCAGAGCAGCTGGTCACACTGCGTCCATGGCCAGGAACAACAGGGGAATGCTAGCTGTCTGCCTGCTTCCTTCTTACAAGAAGTCCAGGATGCAAGCCTACGGAATGGGGCCACCCATAGCAGGGTCTTCCTACCTTACATAACGGTATCAGGATGATCCCTGCTCAGAGGCTTGTCTCTTAGGAGGTTCTACATGCTATAAAAGTAACAATCAGCACTAGCCACAGCTCCATCCTTTCAACCTGACATCCAAACACAGTAATGGGAAGCCATGAACCTTTCAACCCACCCTTCCAGAATTTCATGACCATCTGTTTAAATGTTTTTTATTACATCTACTTCTCTCTCTCTCTCTCTGTCTCTCTCTCTCTCTCTCTCTCCCTCTCCCTCTCTCTCTCTCCCTCCCTCTGTGTGTGTGTGTGTATGTGTGGTGTGTGCGTGAGTATGCACGCGAGCATGTGCGTGTATAGTCATGCATGTGAGTGCTATAGAAGTCAGAAGAAGTTGCAGGAATCAGCTCTTTCCTTCCACACTTTGGCTTTGGGGATTGAACTCAGGTCAAAAGGTAATGCAATACTTTCTGAGTTTTCCTGGCAGCCTTCATTGCCATCTTATAATGCAAACATATGTCCAGGATAACTTCAAAAGTCCCCATATTCTTCAACAATTCCAACACTGTTCAAAAGTCCAAAGCCTTATTTCAGATTTGAGGTAATCTCTTAACTGTGAGTGCCTAGAAAATAAAAAAACAAGTTACACAGTTCAAAAATAAAATGACATGAGTAACCATTCCTATTCCAAAATGGAGAAACAGGGGCACAGGAAGGAATAATCACACCAAAAGTAAGCCTAAAAACCCAACAGAGAAAGTACCAAGCTTGCAGCACCAACTCCTCCACTGGGGTGACAGAGTCTTCTGGGTTCCAAGGGAACCCCATCCCTCCAGCCCCATCCCTCCAGGCATGCTGCTTAGGCACACACAACTTCTCCCTTGAGTAGCTTCACTCCATGGATGCTGCTTTCCCTGTCAGATGTTCCACACTTCTGACATCAACAGTCACAGCTTCATGCAATAGCCTCTTAGGCCCTTTGTGGGGACTCTGACCTTGCCATACTACCTGGCCTCTGCTGCTCTCTTAAACTGTGGAACAAAAATCCACCACCTCAGCCGGGCGGTGGTGGCGCACGCCTTTAATCCCAGCACTTGGGAGGCAGAGGCAGGCGGATT
>NW_022196894.1:19494531-19495157 GCF_008632895.1 Mastomys coucha | reverse complement strand
AGTTCTGCTAACTCAAGACGAGTCCTGGCTCCCTGGACCACAGCTATACCAGCTTCTCTGTGCTGACCCCAAGGAACTCCTCTAGGAAACTGCTTCCAAGGAATCAAGAACCCATTCAGTTCAGGCTTTCTTTGACTGAGTTTGAATCCTGATAAAATGGAGAGTCTGGTGGGTGAGATTTGTCTTGGGGCCTTTCCTATTTTATAGTGCAACTCAGGATCTCTTTAACAATTACAACTGTAGAATCAAAATGGAGTCAAGCATGCTCCTATAGAGCAGAGAAATCTTTGACTGACATGAACTTCACGCCCTTAGGCTGAGTGACTGTTCCAGGAACTTGAAAAAACACCTTTCCTGGAATAACCACAGAATGCCTTTCCTGGAATGACCACAGGGTGCTCTAATGCCCTCTGTAGAATGTCACAACGCCCTGGCTGGAGTGTGACAATGGCTTAGGAGGTTTCCCGGAAAAACCTATAATCTACCCCGTTTCCTCTCCCCTCGGTTTGTGGTTTATGCCTTTATAAGCCTTGTAAAATCCCAGGCCGGGGTCGAACCCCCCTACTCCCTGCGCGGTGTATGGGTTTCGACCCCAGCATGCTGGCCTGAGCTCTTGTCCCGTCTTG
>NW_022196894.1:19489379-19490050 GCF_008632895.1 Mastomys coucha | reverse complement strand
ATTCAGTCATTCCTAGATTTCTGGTGGAGTTGAAAGACTACGAAAGTTAAAAGAGATGCAAGATAAGTCGTTAAGAAAAACTAGTACAGGTGGCTGAGAAAGTGTTTTAGATAGAGAAAGAAAAAAGAAAGTTACAGAAAGACTGTGAAAGGGCATAGTGAAGAGATAGAACGTTTAAAAGAGAGTCTTTGAAGATATAATTTAGTGTGAGAGTCAGAAAGAATAAGAGGCTAGAGAGCTGTAGAAAAGAAGAGAAACTAGGAATCCTGAGAGCCAGTAAGGTAGTGCCTGACAATAGAAGAGAGTTAAGGAGTTCCCCTGGCAGTTATGTTAGAACTATGCTTAGGGTCTGCAGAGATAGCTACAGGAACATCCGTTATGGTATTGCAGCATAAGACTTATAGAGAGTTAAGAGCTGCCATTGATTTAAATATAAGAGAATGTTACTTTTATGTAAACCATTCAGGAGTCATTAGAGACTCCATGAGTAAGCTCAGAAAGAACAAGTGCTGTTCAAATAATGGTTCTACGGCAACAATACCAAGGTTTACAAGAATCTGTAAAATCGCTCTAAGATTAGAGCTATTTTCAAGAAGGAGTAGAGAATGTAGAATCAAAATGGAGTCAAGCATGCTCCTATAGAGCAGAGAAATCTTTGACTGACATGAACT
>NW_022196894.1:19459248-19488938 GCF_008632895.1 Mastomys coucha | reverse complement strand
ATTGGGTGGTCGCGTCATCCCGAGACTTGAGTAAGGATCTCCCCAGTTCTGGGGGTCTTTCACAACCAGCCTGATTGCTATCCTGTCTTGAGATTTTTCTCTGCCAAACAAATTGGTCTACTCCTTTTAAATTCTACTTGACTAAGTTGTCAGGGCATGGGCAAAATGAAGCCAGTGACCAGGGAATGGTCACATGAATTGCCCCTGCCCAGTTCATGACTGAGTCCTCGTTCTCCTCTGAAACCTCATGACCTCACTATCTACATTTCTCTCATTCCTCTCCCAAATTCCTAGAAAAATGATCCATTACTGTCTGCCTAAAAAATGCAAGGGTTTTTCTTGTCTGAAGTTCTAAACTCCTCTCCAGTTCTTCCCGAAAACTAGTTTCAAAGGCCTATGAGCAATATGTTCAAGTTTATCTATCAAAGGCTTCACTTCCTGGTATTAATTTTCTTAGTTACTATTACTACTGCTGTGATAAATAAAAGCAACTTAAGGAAGGAGTTTATTTGGGCTCACAGTTCCAGAGTGAAGTCCACTGTGCCAAGGAAATCATGGTGTCAGGAGCTTGAAGCAGCTGGTCACACTTTGTCCACAGTCAGCAGGAACAGGGTGACGAATGCTGGCTCGCTGCCTGCTTCCTTCTTTCATGAAGTCCAGGATGCAAGCCTATGGAATGGAGATGCCCACGGGGGGCAGGGTCCCCCTACCTCAAATAAGATCACCAAGATGATCCCTGACAGGTGTTTCTTAAGAGGTTCTAGATGTTATCAAGTTTACTACCAACACTAGCCACCTCAAGTAGTCTGTTAGAAAATGAACTACAAAAAACTAAGGGACAGTAGTGACCAAACAGGTAAGGCCCTGAGAAACTATTATAAGGTTTAAGGTTTATACACAGAATGAGCTCTTACTCTGGGTATTCAAAGGAAGTTAAATGAGCTGTACTTAAGTAACTAGATGACAACTAGTAGACATGGGAAGAACTGGTTAACAAAAACTTACTTAATCTCTACTACCTTCTAGGCATTCCCTAGCCTTGGGCATATAGTAGCAAATAAAACACACACCAGTGTTTGGTTCCATCACGACCAGTCTGCTGGGGTAGGTACAATCAACACATGAGTAAGTGGGCAAATGATGTGTCTTCAGGGAAAAACTGGGTAAACAATGGCAGAGAGACATCTCTTCTGAAGTGTGGAAGAAGGCTTCTTTTAAGAAATAATATTTGCAGGGATGGCAGTTTCACATGCCTTTGATCTCAGTACTTAAGTGGCAGAGGTAGGCGGATCTCTGTGAGTTCAAAGTCAGCCTGGTCTACAGACCGAGTTCCAGGACAGCCAAACTATACAGTGAAGTCCTATCTTGAAAAACAAAAACAAGGAAAAAAATATTTGGAGAAAGATTGGTAGAATGAGTTCAATAAACAGGGCTAGGATGCTATATTAGATACTTTTCTGTTGCTATGATAAAACACCATGACTAAAAGCAACTTATAAAAGAGAGAGTTTATTTGGGCTTACATTTCCAACAAATCCATTATGGAAGGGCGGGGCATGGCAGCAAGTGGCAGGCATGGCAGCAGAGGCAGGAAAATAAAAGCTAGCATCTTACATCTCAACCACTTGTCCAAGCAAAGAGCAAACTTGAAGGAGGACAGAGCCTTAAGCTCTCAAATGCTTCCCCCAGTGACACACTTCTTCCAGCAAGGCTGCACGTCCCAAACAGCGCTACTAACAGGAGACCAAGTGTTCAAATGCCCGAGATACGAGGGTCACTTCTCATTGAAACCATCCACACAAGGAAAAAAATGGTACAGGGGAACACTGGCACTCTTGCTTAATGGACTAAGGCAATAAAAAACATCAAGAACTTAAATCAGAGGACCAGAAAGAAGATTCCTGTGAATGCAGCGAGATGAGAGAAGGGAAGGAAGAGTAAATCAATTTCAGAGAACCAATCAAGAGGCTTCACAGAGGTTCAGGAAATGCGACAACAGAGTAAGGTGCAGGGTAGACCTGAAAGAGCGAGTTTAAAGGTATTTAAAAGGTAGAAAAGAAAGGCTGGTGGCAGATACTAGATTCATGAGGGCAGGGCATATGGACCAAGGACAGCCAAGATATGCAATTAGTATCTCTTGGGCTTTTTCACAGGTAGCTAGTATTTCTACGTGCAAGGTCCTTACCGTCCAGGAGTACTATAGCAGTTACCTACTAGTAACCAATGATGCCCTCAAAGAAGCCAGTGTCTGTCTTATGGGAAACAACTGAACAAGCTAACTACAGTGACATTCATCTTAAATCATTAACCTAAAGATTAATTCAGTTACTCAGAGGAGGAGGAAAACTGGCATTTTCTCCTTTAGAGAACACCAAAGTCCTGAGTCCAGGAAGATAAACACACACAGATAACTCCCTCACACACACACACACACACACACACACACACACACACACACACAGCTAAGGAGTCAGATTAGTCAGTAGAGTGTTTTGCAAGAATGAGAATGTGACATCTTTGTGTGGGTTTATAATCTCAGAGCTGGGGAGGCAGAAACAGGCAGATCCCTGAGGCTCACTGGCTAGCCAGCCTGGTCTACTTGGCCACTGGCCAGTTCCAGACCAATGAGAGACTCTACGTCAAACAAACAAAAAAAGATGGATGGTACATAAGGAATGACCCCCCCCACACACACACACATGCTCATAAACACATATACAAGCTCAGACATGCTCACATATATACACACACACACTCATTCACTCACACACTCATTCACTCACACACTCGAGTGCTAACGTGTTCACACATGCTCCCCCACACACACTCACACACATACTTAAGCATGCTCACTCACACAAAGACTCACTCACACACTCACTCTCTTATGCATACACTCATATATACACTCACACAAATACACAAACACACACACACCAAAATAAAAAAAATAAAATACCTAAAGTAAATATTCTGCATAATTTTTCTAATAAGTTGAAATTGAACAATCGTTAAGTGTTCTAAGTATCAGGATAAACAGTAGCACAGGCTACCTGGCTCTCTTTTTTATGAAACACAAAATATTTCAATTAAACCAAATATCATTAATATTAGTATTAACTCATTACTCACAGGTATGAAGGAGAATGAAATGACGAATCTCCAGGGAATTAAAATGTGCTGTGACAGCAACACACAAGAAAAAGAAAAATTTGACTTAGTTACTAACTGCACACGTTGCTACACATAAAAATGAAAACAATGTTACTCTTACTGTGTAGACACACAGGGAACACCCCTACAGTCTTTCATTTAAACAGCTGTTGGTCAACCCAATGAAGACTCTGAGAGAAGACCTGACTTTCCCAGTCACTTAGCTAGTAAGAGGCACTGGTGGGCTGAGAGCAACTCTTAGGGCTCCTTGCTCAAGACCTCAGCTTCTAAGTCATTTCTAGCACATCACACACCCCCTAATCACCCACACACAATGCAGGAGGCTGGATCCAGGGCTTTGCACATGTTAAGCACATACTTCTCTAATATTGTATTTTGTAGATATTTAATCCTCACTTTCACATTACTGAATCATTTTTTTTGTTTGTTTGTTTTTATGGGTTTTTTTGAGACAGGGTTTCTCTGTGTAGCCCTGGCTGTCCTAGAACTCACTCTGAAGACCAGGCTGGCCTCGAACTCAGAAATCCGCCTGCCTCTGCCTCCCAAGGATTGGAATTTGTGCACCACCACCACCCTGGCTACTGAATCAAAATTTTTTTTATTAGATATTTTCTTTATTTACATGTCATTTGATATCTCCTTTCCTAGTTTCCCCTCCAAAAAACCAAAAAACCAAAAACAAAACAAACAAAAAAAACCCCAAAAAACAATAAGAACAAACCCCTGTTCTTTCCCCCCCTCCCCCTGCTCACCACCCCACCCTCTCCTGCTTACTTGCCCTGGCATTCCCCTACACTGGGGTATAGAACCTTCACAGGGCCAAGGGCCTCTCCTCCCATTGATGACCTACTTGGCCATTCTCTACTATACATATGCTGCTGGAGCAATTAGTCCCACCATGTGTACTCTATGGTTGGTAGTTTAGTCCCTGGAGCTCTGAGGGTACTAGTTAGTTCATATTGTTGTTCGTCCTAAGGGGCTACAAACCCTTTAGCTCCTTGGGTCCTTTCTCTAGCTCCTTCATTGGGGACCCTGTACTCAGTCCAATGGATGGCTGTGAGCCTCTACTTCTGTATTAGTCAGGTACTGTCAGAGCCTCTCAGGAAACAGCTATATCAGGCTGGATTGTCCTTCCTTCAGTCTCTGCTCCCTGAATCAAATTTTTAATAGGCTGTAACAAAAAGACTCAAGTGAAAACGCCCATCTCCACTAATAAAGGTGTGTGGCCACAAAACATAATACTTTGTGGAAAATAGCATTTCTTTGGTTCTTGACTATAGTAATATAAAAAACATTAAGGACTCTGATGGCTAAAGAAATTGAAGTAGAAGAAAGAGACATAAAGACTGTATTAATGAGCTTCAGTCCCTTTGAGCATGTGCTTGTGTGAGAGGGTTTAATGCAGAGCTTCAATGTACAGGGCACATGAAGTTCCTGAAGAGACTTTACAGCTCCAAGTCATCCACACTCAACTCTTGAATGTATAAGGATGGGTCATCATCTTCAAAATCTTGGTACTTCATGCTCAAAAACAGAACAAAAAAAAAAAACTGCTAGCAAGTCTAAAAGTCTGTGTATATGAAATAGGAAGTCAGATAACGAGATATCACACTAAAAGACCAAAATGAGAAAATTCTAAAAAGGTCTTAGAAATATCTAGCATACACGTGTTTGCTGGCTTAATATTGCTGGTTATTATTATCCGCTACAAACTGCAACAGAATTGGAAGTTCCCGCAGAACTACTTACAGGTTGAACTGAGACAAAATGACTTAATGACACTTTCTTGAATCTCTTATTGACAGCCAAGGTATGAGATGCTTCTAAAACGTCAATCTCCAAGAGTGAAGTAAAAAAATGTTCCTTAGGCCAGGCAGTGGTGGCTCACACCTTTAATCCCAGCACTTGGGAGGCAGAGGCAGGCGGATTTCTGAGTTCGAGGCCAGCCTGGTCTACAGAGTGAGTTTCCAGGAAAGCCAGGGCTACACAGAGAAACCCTGTCTTGAAAAACAAAAACAAAACCAACCAACCAAACAAACAAACAAAAATGTTCCTTAGAAAAGAAGGCACAAAATCAAATTGAATTTGTAGAGCAGGAAGAGACTGGGGTTTGAAGCCTTTTTGTGCATGTTTCCTGATACGTCCAGGCTGGCCTCGAACTGTGATCCTCCTGTCTTAACCTACTAATGGCTACAGTAACAGGCATCCACCACCACACCTAGCTGGGGGAAAGGTTTTTGTTTTTCTAATGTGTGTGTATGTGTGTGTGTGTGTGTATGTATATACGTACATACATATGTATACACGCATACACACATACAAATGAAGAAGAAAAAAAAAACCCAAAGCCTTCAAAAGGAAAAATTCAGAACATTTTCCAGTCCCAAATGGAAAGCATATATCAAAAATATTGTAAGCTTGTACAATGGAACTAAAGGAAAGTTACAGCCACCTGAAATTGCAGCAGTTAAGTTGGTAACTATAAATGGGCTATATCCCTATGGGGAACAGGGAGCATCTGTTCTGTGCCTTCTTAGATCTTTCTGGGGTAGGCTTTTTATGAGAGTTCATTTAATTCATGAATGTGTGGGGAACTGTGAACATGTGTAGGCAAGCACACATGCGTGGGCATTCACCTGTGTATGAGCATGCACAGGTGTGGGCATTCACACCTGTGTGGGCAGGTACACATCCTCATGAGTACAAGGTGTCTTAGAGCTACTCTTGGAGAATATCAGATCTCTTGGAACTGGAGCTACACTTAAAGCTGTCTGCCAGATGTAGGGTTTGCTACATAGGTGCTGGCTCCAGACTCTGGTCCTTAGAAGTGAGCAGCAAGTACTGCTTAGCCACTGAGACACCGCTCCATCTCTGAAAAAGATGTTTACATTCAATGATTTACTTTACATTGGAACTGCCGTTTTATTTTACTTTGTCTGCTTGCTTTGTTCCCAAGAAAACTTCAAGCTTTAAAAAACTGCTGCGTCAGGAGCTGGAGAGATGGTTCAACGGTTAAGAACATTCACTGCTCTTCCAAAGGTCCCAAGTTCAATTCTCAATACCAACACAACAGCTCACAACTGTTTGATGCTATCTTCTGGTGTGCAGATGTACCCACTGGTGTGCAGATGTACCCACTGGTGTGCAGATGTACCCACTGGTGTGCAGATGTACCCACTGGTGTGCAGATGTACCCACTGGTGTGCAGATGTACCCACTGGTGTGCAGATGTACCCACTGGTGTGCAGATGTACCCACTGGTGTGCAGATGTACCCACTGGTGTGCAGATGTACCCACACACATACATAAATCTTTAAAAGCAACAAAACTGTTGAGTCTGGGAAGATGGCTCAACTGGTAAAGTGCTTGCTATGTGTATCAAGGCCTGAACTCATCTGACATTAAATCTGTAACCCTAGTTAGTACCAAGAGTGCAAACAGGAGGATCCTGGGGCCAGCCAGCCTAGTCCAAACTGAGAGCTCTAGGTTCCTGTCTGAAAAAATAAGGTGAGACGTGATTGAGGAACACATGCTAACATCAACCTCAGGTACACACACACACACACACACATACACACACACACACACACACACTAAGGTATTACTAATTAAAGTTAGGCATAGGGATGCATCTACAGTAAGTCAGTTTACTATGCCATAGTAAAAACTTTTATGATTCATTCGATGCCAACCCCTCCGTCCCGCTCCTGATATCTTGGCTCACTTCTGCTATCCAAAGCACCAGGAGCTCACCTTCTCAAGCACAGTCCATCCTACCACTACATCTTCTTCATTCAAAATCACTTCTGGACTCAAAGTGGGTGGAGAACAAATATACTCCATAAGTTTCCTTAGGTCTTCCACAATCTTACATTTTATGGGGGTAAAAAGAAAAAAAAAAGAAAACCAGAAAAGAAAACCAGTCCTAACTCTGCTAAGTGCTAAGTTACCTCACGAGAAGCAGTCCTAACTCTAACTCTGCTAAGTGCTAAGTTACCTCACGAGAAGCAGTCCTAACTCTGCTAAGTGCTAAGTTACCTCATGAGGATACTCCTTTATATAAACAAAACAGTAAAAAGCAAAATGAAGAGGTTCTTGTATACCTTAAAGTATGTCTCTAATTAAATCAGTTTTGTATATCCATGCTTTTATATGTTAGCAAGGTCTACTGAATCATGGTCATACACAACTGAAATGGCAAGAAAAGCAGAAGTGCCCACTTTATTTGAAGTGGAAAACAATAAATTGAGTTTTTTTTTTTACCTTTCCCCTTTTCAATACTACAAACAGAATCTTAAAAACACTCTGCCACAACTGTTTGCTCACTGAACCATCCCTACCCACCCCTACCATCCTACAAAGTGATTTGATAAAGCTTAAAGTTTCTAGTCTCGGGATTTGCTACATTCTTGTCATTTGAACCTTTGGGATAATCCTAGAACTTCTAAAATTCTTTAAGCTACTCTCAAAATCATGAAATAGCCCAGGCCTTAAAGTGGCTGGCTTTTAATAACTTCCTATCTGTAATTCTGGTTCTAGGAGAGAGAGAGAGAGAGAGTGAGACAGAGAAACAGACAGCAAAGCAAAGAGACAGACAGACAAACAGACACAAACAGACACTAAGCAGACAAACGAATGTACCTTTTTCAATGTTATATTTTCTTCAGGGACTGTTCATGTTCATCTCCTTTATTTCTTAACATCTTCAATATTTACCATCTTGACTCAGGGAAGCAATCTAAATTCAGTAATAGTGCTTTTTTTCCCCTTTAGCAAAACAAGAATGCCACTCCAGATATCCTGCCTGTGATAATCCCTTTGTGTCTATGATGGCTAGTGTTGTTACCTGGCACAAGTTAAAATCATGGAGGAGATAGGTGGGCCTCTTGGTATGTCAGTGAGGAATTACCCAGATCCTATGTAACTAAGGGGGGAAGACCCAGGCACTACAGGAGGCACCATTCCCTAAGCAAGGGAGTGTCTAGAGTGGAGACAGCAAGCTGAGCACTGTAATCCATGGACCCATTACTCTCTTCTTCCAACTGTGGACTCAATATGACCAGCTGCTTCAAGCTCCTCTCCATAATAGACCCTTTCTCCCTTAAGTTGCTTTGGTTATTTATCACCAACAGGAAAAGACAAGAGATCAATCTCAAAGACCTTAAGGGAAAAAGCATCACTTAAAAGAGACAACTGTATGTAATATACAAAACAGTATGCTAATGACAGTGTAAAACACAGGTCCAGGGCTGGAAAGATGGCTCAGGCTACTCTTTCAGAGGACCTGGGTTCGATTCCCAGAACCCACACAGTGGCTCTTAACTATCTGTAACTCCAGTCCCAATGGATCTGCCCTACCTCTTCTGGCCTCTGAGGGTAATTTGTACACATGGTACAGACATGCCTGCAAGAGAAAAACACCCATACATATGAAAAAATGTAAATATCTAAACAATTAAAAACCTGCCCTTTTCCATTAGTCATGACCCAGACCCTAGATCTAATGACATTCACTGGATTTTTAACAAGATATACAACCAGTAGTGTAACATGTGTATGTAGTGTGTATAGCCTATTCTCAAAACAAGTTTCATTAATAAAGACTATTTTTAGATTCTTGGATAATTCCCCCACTCATATTGTAGGCACCTAATGCTATTATTCTAAATGCCCCACAATAAAAGTTTGAAAAGACAAACTGGAGAAATAAAAGTCACCAGACATTTTTGCTGACTCCAAGGTAATTAGCCAATTCAAAGTAGTACATAATAAAACTACCCAGATGCGGTTCTCTGAATTTTCTTTCTGGCTTGCTGATTTTATTGAGAGAGAACAAGTCATTCTCTGAAATGTGTGTGTGTGTATGTATGTATGTATATATATGAGAATCCCTGTCTCAAAAAAACAAAACAAAACAAAACAAAAAAACAAACCAAAAAAAGAAAAAAAAGAAAACAAAATGAAACAGTAGTTTTAAGACTTGCCTAAATAGTACAGAGTTGCAGGGCAGGGTAGAGTACTAGCCTAGATACTATAGTACTATATAGTACTATATAGTATATATATATATATATATATACATACACACATACACACACACATATTTTGGCTTTTTCAAGACAAGGTTTCTCTGTATAGCCCTGGCTGTCCTCGAACTCAGAAATCCGCCTGCCTCTGCTTCCCAAGTGCTAGGATTAAAGGCGTGCGCTGCCACCACCGCCACCACCGGCTCTCTGAAATATCTTAAAACAGTTGTAAACATCCCAGAGAAAGTGGAGCAGCAAGGGAAGTGGCTCAGCTGTTAGGGCACTAGCTGCTGTCCTAGAGGACCCGGGTTCAATGCCTAGTACGTACATTGTAGCTCACAATGTCTGTAACACTATAGGCCCAGGGAATCTGACACTCTTCTGGCTCCCCTGGGCACCCGGCACACAGACAGACACACATGTAGATAACACACACATACACATGAACACACATATATCATAAAGTTTAACAGTTTAAGAAAAAACAAAATGAGCCAGGCAGTGGTAGTACATGCCTTTAATCCCAGCACTTGGGAGGCAGAGGCAGGTGGATTTCTGAGTTCAAGGCCAGCCTGGTCTACAGAGTGAGTTCCAGGACAGCCAGGGCTATACAGAGAAACCCTGTCTCAAACAAAACAAAACAAAACAAAACAAAAAACAAACCAAAAAGAAAAAAAAAAGAAAAAGAAAGAAAGAAAGAAAGAAAGAAAGAAAAAACAAAATGAAACAGTAGTTTTAAGACTTGCCTAAATAGTACAGAGTCACAGGGCAGGGCAGAGTACTAGCCTAGAACAGTGCAGAGCAATAGGTTTTATCTTTAGAACTACAGAATGCAAAGCACTTAAACGAAACAGATCCCATCCCGTTGAGTGACACCGAGCTGCTCAGACGAAGACAGCAAAGAGTAGAAACCTACCTTGCAAGCAGAAGCGAGAGCAACCATTGCACTTGGTTAAGCCAGAGTCATACCATGCCCTGTGCCCGAGTATTGAATTCAGCAGCATGAATTCATATTAATAGTACCAACCTAATGTGGAAGTCTAACACCTATAGAATGTCACCAAGCCGTCCCTGCAGCTCTGAAAGAGGAATAGAGCATTGTATGGCCCTCGTCTTAAGCGTGCTGGGGTGAAGATAGTCCTACAGGGGAGTGATGGGTCCTGTGTTTAGTAAACTGGCCACAGCTCTGCTGTTTGTCTCATAGTATTGTGAAAATACACACTGACATCAAAAGGAGCAAAGCTGGTGGAAAGTATGAAGAAACTACCTAATTCTTCCTTCTTTATATATCCACTGTTTGTTTAGGTTTGAAGAAGTCTACCTGTATACAAACATAGGTATATACACATGTATGCATACATGTATGTATGTATGTATGTATGTATATGTGTGTATGTGTATATACAGATATATGGTGCTTTTAAAACCACAAATAAAAACATGCTGTACACATAGCTCTCTAGCACTTTTCTCAGTTAGTAATGAATCTGGGCAGATTCTTCTACACATGCTCTACTTCATTGTTTATATTATCTACAGAGTGTTCCATGCAACATTACTTGCAGAGTGTTCCATACAATGTAAGCAGCAGTATCCCATGCAACATTAACTGCGGTGTTCCGTGCATGAAGGCACTTTAACCAAACCTCCATTGCAGCATGTTTATTTCTAGTTGTCATTTTTTTTTCAAACAATACTGTGATGTCATTATATGCAATATTTGTGTGCGAGAACAATTATGTGTACAAGATGAATTATTACAAATAACACAAATTTAAACAAGAAACCAGCATATCTACAAAGGTGACAAGAACATACCTTCAAATTAAATGCTTAATGATTAAAAGATGCCACACATTAACACAGTTAGAAGCAGAGTAATGGGTCAGGAAAATGTAAATAGGAAAAAAGAAAGAAGGAGGGGGCAAGGAAACTTTACATAATCCCCAGGACAGAAAGATAAAAAGATTGAGACAATAAAAAAATTGGGAAGGGGAGAAATTATGTAAGTAAGTCTAAATTAGGCAAGATAAGAAAAAGAAAAGACATAGCTTCTCTTGCATAAATCTGTTGAGATTTGAGACAAGCACTATTTCATAGACAAGCTTAGACACCACCTGCTTTAGATGAGTATTTGAGCCTTTATTTTAACATAGTAACCACAGGCTATTACTACCAGACTGAGAAGCCTAGGGAAGAGGATCTTCCAAAAAGAAAGGCAGAAAAGTATCTTTTCTGCAGTACACCTGGTTCTCTTTCAATCCCGACTTCCTCAACAGGACAACAGCTACACCATCATACAAACAAACCATGCCTTGCCTCGAAAGATCCTGATTTTAAAAGTATCGATTTAGGCCTAATTTTTGCTTACATCTTGAAATACCTTTGACTCAACAGGGTTATTCTAATACATCACCTTATATAAAACACAGTCAACAACTTACCTCTTCCAATGTGTTAGGATCTGAATGCCACAATGCATATTGACTCATGTTTTGTCCGTTACTGCCCCAGAGTTTCTTTACATGATGTCCATGGCAGAGTCCATAGGTAGCAGGGTTCTGCAAAACTGAAAACCTTAAAACTGTCAATGCACATACCTAGGTTGCTACATGGATCAGTCCACTATGGAGAGCAGCTACACCATACTGGCACTTAGATATGTGGTTTAGTGGACATGACTGAGCATGGCTAAAGTGGCCAACACTACAGGAAAACAGTAATACCTAGAAGATCTCAAAATTTATATGACTTATCACATTTAAATGTATTCTAATTCAGTGGCACAGTAACAGCATATAAAATGGGGGTGAGTAGAATATCGCTACTGTCCAGGAATTGTGAAAAGATTTAAATGTGAACAAACATAAATTTTACTTCAAAAAGCTTTGGAGTGTTCAACTGACTTGAAGAAAAGCTCAGATTTAAAATCAAAAGATGCTTACTAGGGAAAACACAACCATGTAACATAAATTCATGGTCTCCTAACCCCACTCTATCCAATCTAATGACACATTGTGGGGACATCTCAAGATCTGCCTTTTATTTGATAGCCCATGCACAGCCACCTCACTGGGGCTACACACAGGTAGTGACTCCGGCTAAGATCCCATTACACAGCACAATGTAGCATCTGCACTGTATTTCATTTGATAGCCCAAACAAGGTGGTTACAGTACTTGTTTTTAGCAGGGTTCATGTACACTCTTCATAATATTTAATAGCGCTTTTAACAAAGGAAACACTTTAATCTTAAAGAGTTTTTTTTGGGGGGGGGCCGCTGGGTGCTGCTACAATCGTTCCTTGTGACTATACACAGCTGGTGGAGTCCGACTACATATTTATAAATTACTGCTTTCATATTCCATTGTAACTCTCATTCATCTTTCAAATATTTCACCAACTTAAGAAATCTTTACGAAAAAGAAAGCTTACACGCTGAAAAGAAAGCATTTATAACATCAGCTACCAGCACCGTGCGACAACCGTGGCTTATTATTCGATAACCTCCCTGGGATCACACTCCAGTTCTTCCCAGGAAGGTAAAGGTAGCCGCAGGAAGCCAGATAAGCGCCTTATCCTCTCCACCAAGAGATTAGGACCCATCTGTACAATTCACTAACTTTAAAACAAAATGCGTCTGGATTTTCTTCTGCACCCGCGTCATAGGGCAGGGAGGGGGCAAGCAAAGTAACTGGGAGTCGCGTTTGCAGAGGCGGGATGCTGACGCCCGGGATGCACTCAGCAGCTGCGCCAGTCGGGCTTTTCACCCTGTCCAAACCCTTTCCAGCAGGTGTCCACCTCTCGCAAGACCTATAGAAGACCGTGTCGCTGACCCTACTCCATCACAGGCTCAGGAATAGGCAGCGAGCCCAGCTGAGCGCACCACAGCTGCCCCCAAAGCTGTCTCGCCAACTCCCTCTAGCGCCGCTAGGTTCCTAGAAGACTTACTTCTTCAAAGTTCTCGGCCCGAAGCCGAGTCCGCACGCCCGCAAGCCTTCCTCCCACCGGGTTCCTCCTACAGCGCTGGACACCCACCCCAGCGCAACCCCAAAGCGCAGGCGCCGCCTCCGCCTCCACAACTTCCGCGTGTGACGTCACTTCCGACACCCTGCTCAGCCGAGGGTTCAGTGTTTTTAGCTTGCTGGTCCTGCCTGGGCTGAGTGACCCAATTCCTTTATTCTACAGACTCTCCTCCGTGCTTAAACTTACCGCTCCAATCCAAATTAGCGGGGCGTTTGGACACAATCACGAGATTGTCGTGTCCGACGTCTCTGCCGGGTGTCGGCCTCTGAGATTGTGATTGCTGACTGCGGTGCTGCCCTTTCACTTCTGAGGGTGTTGGTGTTATGTTACTAGGGCAAGTTACTTCTGTGAGTCTGATCCAACCGTGAAAAACACTAGTTAGTACCCACAACCTGAGGCTGTTGTGTTACTTGAGGTAATGCATAAAACTTTCCAGCATACTGCAATGAACATTAACCGGGTTTGTTTGTTCTTTTTCCTAATGATGTGGTATACTCTCTTGTTCCTCACTGAAACACATAGGTGCATGGCAAACTGGAACTACTTTTGTTCAGTGGTTAGCTGATGACATTGGGTACCTTCCCCTTTGGATATATATATATGTGTATATATATATATATATATATATATATATATATATATATATATATATATATATCAACTTGATTGAAAACATTTGCTGAGTTACCTTGCTAAGGGAAGGCACCACGACTACAATAATGGAACCTCAGACTGTTCTGAAAAGTAGACATACATCAATAAGGAAGTCTGTGTGTGTGTGTGTGTGTCCACAAACCTAATATTAACCCAGAAAAGCAGGGAGCTGTCTTCATTACAGACTTTCGCAGTTCTAGAAGGTTAGTGGGCTGTGAATGTACTACCACTGACAGGGCAGGGTGTCATTTACTCTTTTATGGGTCAAAGAAACATGTCAACTTGTTGTTAAGAGAGATGACAAAGCAAGCTAGTAGTGATGTTGAAATGTGGGTGATGGGTCAGTGTTCCAAATAACCCAGAATAACACCTGGCCCATAGACCTGTAGAATAATGTAGCTAGTATAGATGAAGTGTTACCAGTGCTGTAGTTCATTAGAACAATGACTTCTTTTGTTTTCTGATCAGGTCTTCCTGTATAGCTTCCTGTATTCTCCCTGAACTCTCCTAGTGTTAACAGATCTCACATGCCTGGTTTAGACCCAATGATATTTGTAATGCATTTTTTGACTATAGGGATTCAGTAATTTGCCACAAGGCACAAAGTTAGCCAGTGTGATCTTAAAATATGAGCCTCTTTAATTCCATTTAATTTTCATTTACTCATATAAGGTGCACAGAGACACTAGAGAAAGATGGATACAGTGAACACTTGCTTAAGGAAGTTTCCTACCTCTGCAGGGAGGCAGCCCTTGATGGAAAGGTTGTCCAATGTTAGCATAATCATAGGGACATCTAATTCCATCATTCAACCAATGGCACTTCTCCCCAGAAACCATAGCTTGAGTTTTAGAAATACATGCTGATAATGTTTTCATCAAAACATTATCAAACAAACATAACAAAACAAAATTGTTAAAAACCAGACTTTCCAAAACAACATGCCATCAAGATTTACAACAATCTTGTAGTTATCTACAAGAGATCCAGAGACTATGAAGCAAGGCTTTTGTATTGAAAGAGGGTTGTGTTGAAAGAGGCTGGCCTTGAACTCAGAAATCTGCCTGCCTCTGCCTCCAAAGTGCTGGCATTAGAGGCATGCACCACCACTGCCTGGCCCCTCTCAGGTTCTTCATTTGCCTCTTGAACTTTTTTCTTTTCAATCATTTATTTATCTAGTTGCCTTAGCTTCAACAAGGTTGATTGACAATGATCCTTATGAGCAGGTAACTGTGAGGACAGATCGCCTTCCCTGTCTACAATGAGCACAACTATCTATGGTGATAAAGTTGTGCCCCAGAGCAGGAACACTCTGTGCTAGAACTAAGTTGTCCCACCTAGGTGATAACAGCGACAGTTTTCTACAACCTTATTGTGGAACCAGAACTGACATAATCAAACATTGGCACAACCAAGATCAACCATTCTGTCTGCTATTCACAAGCCAATTTCTTCCTTCGTATCTCTTTTGCATAAAGTTGCAGTGTTCCTGTTAGGCCCCGGAAGACAAGCTTGCAGTCACCTAACCCATTTATCGGTTCTTCCCAGCATGCCACACTGATTAAGCCTACTTTTTGTGATCTTCCACTCTGCTCACTACTTTGGATGGCATATTAGAACAAGTGGCCAGTTCTAATGTTGGGACTCTAAGCCAGGTCTTTTTTGCCTAAGGCCTTGGGAACAGTGTCTCTTATAATTGTCTGTTTTAATTTCATCTTGAAGATGTTATGGTTCCTAACGTCCCTTTCTGTCTGATTGTTGTACTTGAGCAAGGAAGAAAGCAACAGCTTATTTTCCTTTTTTAAAATAAAATAAAAATTTAGAACAAAAACCAGATAACTCTCTTTTCATAGACACAGAACCAAGACTCACCACCGGCCTTCTATGATAGTTGATTTTCTTTGTCAACTTGATTAAGTCACAGACGCTATTTATTTGATGAAACATTTCAGGTATTTCTGTAAAATAATTTCTTAATTAGAGATGACATTAACATCTATTGATTTTTTTAAAAAATTATTTTTATGTGTAGGTGTTTTACCTGCATGTATGCCCATGTACCATGTGCAAGCCTGATATCTAAAGAAGTCAGAAAAAAATCTCAGAGCCTTTGAGATTGCAATTATAGACAGTTGAGAGCATCCGTGTAGGTGTTGGGAATTGAACCCTGGTCCTCTGGAAGAGTATCCGCTCTT
Organism: Mastomys coucha; assembly: GCF_008632895.1. Classification (NCBI taxonomy): domain Eukaryota; kingdom Metazoa; phylum Chordata; class Mammalia; order Rodentia; family Muridae; genus Mastomys; species Mastomys coucha. Next base: position 19,472,862 of record NW_022196894.1, on the reverse strand, counting down.
AACTGATGAGAGATCTCTCTATCTCCTATTAGTTGGTTTTGAATAAAACATACAAAACTCCATAATATGGGTGGGCCTTGTCCAAATGGTTGAAGGCCTTAGGAAGGAAAAGCCTGAGGTAGGTGTCCTGAGGAAATGACAGTTCTGCCTCCAGGTATCTATCTGCCTTTGGACTTGAGCTACAGGACCAACCCTCATAGGACTCCAAGCTGCTGGTCTCAGTGTGTTAGCTACAGAGTTGTGTGATCTGGCTCCTCAGAATGGATCCATGTTAGCAGCTGTATGACCTTCAATAAATCACTTCACCTCTTTTAAAAAAATCTTTCATGAACAAACACCATGATACTCTGTGTCCTACAAAAATGAGTAAAATTTACCATTGTGACCACTAGATGTCAGGAGGTAAAGTGTCAGTCTGTCTCTGGTTTTCTCTGCTCCCCCTCTCACCCTCATCTCTTCTTTGACCTACTGAACTATTACCTACATTTGAGTGCCCCAAGATTTTGGGAGCTGACAGGTCTTAAACATTTGCTGAATGAGTAAAAAATTAAATAAATTCCAGGAATATTTCTGGACTTTTCTTTCCACCTTTAGTGTCCTGCCCTTTTACCTATTAAAAGAACATCTTTTTAAAGCATGGTGGTGGTTTAGAATGGAAAGATAAAACAATTGAGAGGAATTTAGAGAGAATGGAGAGAAAGCCATTACATCACCCTTGTTTGCTTGTTTTGAGGCCTCTTCTATACAGCCCAGGGTGGTCTCAAACTCACAGTCATCCTCCTGCCTTTGCCTCCTGAGTATTTGGATTGCAGACTTGAACCAACATAGTACCATAACTCCATGTTCAGCAGAGCCAGTGCCAAACACCATGGTTTTCTAAGTGGACTTACTGTAAAACACAAGGTGATAACAATGGATCAAAATGGTCACATACTGATATTGCTGTTTTATTCTATTCTTACTTTTGGTGCATGCTTGAAAACTTACATAATGCAAAGTTAAAATGAGAATGGTCATTAGAGACTCATAAATATTTTGCTTCCTTTCAATGAGACTGAATTTAAGCCATCCCAGGGAATCTTTGCCTGACAGAAAACAGATGAAGCTTTTCAGTGGATAGGGATCTGGAGATGGGGAGAGAGATATCCACCCCTTTTCTTTGCATAGGTAGGGACCTGCATGGTCCAGCACACAAACTTCCGGATTTGTGGTAGGGTTCCACATTTATCCTCTGGGCACTGGAGTGGCTTCAGTGCTCACACTGATTTCTCTGAAGTATTAACAGACCTGAGCTACCTTGTGAACGGAGGATACAAGACGAAGCAGTTGCTACAGTGAAAGCCATGTGCTTAAAATTAAGCAAGGAAGCAACAGACAGATGGTGTGGGGTGCTTGCCCAAGACAATGATATACTTTGAAGTAGTGCTGTGTATGTAGTGAGAATTTTGTTTCTTCTTCTTTTTTTAAAACAAACAAACAAAAACAGTTATGGTATGTGAATATGTTTGTTTTAATTCCAGATGTGGGACATGGGGCTGCTTCCACAACAGCTAACTTAAGATTTGTCTCATGCTCTGGCAGGGGTGTGCTTCTGCCAGCTAAAAATAGGTTACATTTGGAATTCTGGAGACTCTCGAGAGGGTATAAAAATGCCAGAGACCCAGAGGCTGTGGAGGCTGCTGCCCACCCTGCTGCAGCTGGTTGCTGTTGCTGTGAGCAAAGAGATGAGAAGAAGAAATTGGATATCCTGATGACAAAGATTGTACTTGCCCCAAGGAACTTGATGCCCTTAATCATCAGGAAGTAGTTTAAAGAGATCTACATCCCCTTTCCCTCTAACTTTCTTTCTCACTGGCCTAGTGTTGTGGGGTTAGAAGGGATTGGGGTAAAGGATCATAGGTAATCTAGGAAAGTCGCCAAAAGTATAGCTACATTTGTAATACAAATTAAGTGAGAGAATAGAAGGATATGGAAGTTCACACCAATGATCAAAAGACTGTCTAGAGACAGCAACATGGTAGAACCTACTTAATTGACATCCATGAATTCAAATTTGGAACCCATACATGTAGACAATTTTGTACCATCAAGAAAAGAAAAACCATTATGTTGCTACCTAGCTGTATCCTTATTTTTCCAAGTGCCTGATGCTTATAGAGGAACTAATTGATAAGAGTATGGGTGGTTCTGCTGTTGAGGAGCAGGCAGGGTCAGCATCACCTAATAGGAACTGCCCTTTGAACTTTGTCCCCTAAATGCCTCCCTTGCCTTTCCCTGCTTCTGCTCCCACCGAGGAGCCAACTCTAAACAGCCAAACCGTTTAATGGATTTACATTGAAGCTTGCACCAAGAACCCACTGTGGGAGACACCACAGAAAGTTCTGTGCTCAACTGAAATAAAAGTGCAGACCTAATGGCCAGTGATCGACTCCTACAAGACGGAGATTATAAAGTGTCTCGAGACGGCTCCAAAGAGTGCTTACTATCTATCGCTCCTTGCTCCAAGGGGGTGGGGTGTAATAAGGCCACTTAGTGCTATTAAACCTTGAACTCTACCTGCTCAGGTTCCTAGGATGCTGTGGTGTCTCCTAGACACCAGTATCTGAAGGGAGACAAAGCGGAAGTTAGTGCTTCTTATAGGAGGTGAGACCTGATCTGGCTGTGAAGACTTCTGCCAACAGAACACACGAGGAGAATGTGGAGGAGTAGGTATGGTTTTAGAGGCAGCAGACAGATTCCTATAGCTTGTAAGTAGCTGCTTGCTCTCCCCCTAGTCTGTAGTCATCGTTGCCGTCTAAAGCATACTTTGAATGAATGACTGCCCTTGACATGTGGGCTACGATTATCTTATCGGAATAACTCTGACCAATGCTCCTTACTAGGGCTAGCTTCCAGGGACTCCGCATTTTTCTACTAGTCAGACTCTTTCTTAATTTCAAGAAGTAACGCACCTGGAAATAATATTTAGACATTGTTAAAACTTGTGAAACATCAACAAAGATGACAAGTACTGTTTTACTTGTCAACCTGCACACAGTCTTCTGGCCACTTGGCGGACTTTGGCAACCATGAGAAGCGGCTGGAAGGACCATGCTCCAGGCTGAACTTTTAGAAAGTTTTAGGAAGAGACAAGGCAGTCTCCAGCCTACGTCCAGCTCATAATATGTGCACAGTTCCTGGATGAACTGTGAAAAATCCCAGCCCTTAGAAGGGACAGAACTAGAGAAGGCTGGGGCTTTGTGCCCGGGTAAACGGCTGGTCTGTGAACACGTGGTTTACGTCGGTGGTGCGATCCGGCACCTCAGCTTGCCTTTTGGCATTCCCTTTGTTAGCACAGGAGGATCGCCTTACTTGGAGCGCAGCCGGCTCTAGGAAGCCAGAAGTGCAAGGGGCAGGAGGCCGTAGCAGCGGCTCCCATTGGCCCAGCGAGCGCCCCTCCTCTCGTGGCGGCCCAGAAAAGGAGCCCCGGGCTGGCCCAGACATCAGAGGCGCAGGATACCTTGAGAAAATGGCTGAGTATCTGAGGCTGCCCCACTCCCTGGCGATGATCCGCCTCTGCAACCCGCCAGTCAATGCCGTCAGGTAACACCGCCGGGACAGTGGGGTGTGACGGGTCTGGGTCGGGGCTTGTCTCAGCTGAAAGGACTGGCCAATGAGCAGCTGGCTCTGGCCTTCCTTCCGTCTGTCAACTGTTGACCCTCCTGAGCGCTCACGCCGGGTTCTGGCGAGTCAGGAACCTACCGAGGTGAAACTGGTGCAGCAAGTGTCTTGTTTGAACCCCCTTCTGTAACCCTCCTGCAGGCTTGCAACCCCAGCGTCTCCGTGAAGCCAAAAGCTATAGTTAGCTGACTCGTAGAAAAGTAGAGTTTAGTTCCCGTGCCTGTCAACTCTCCCTGTCAAAGGAGGCCTACTTAGTATTTTCTGAAAAGCTGAAGTTTCGTTTACTTCACCTGCAATGCCCTCCTGGGTGCAATCAATGTACTTAGCACATCACTGTTAAAAATGAGATCTGTTGTCTTTTTGAAAAATGATGTTCATTTTTCCCTGTTCATTCCATATCACCGGTGAATAGAGTATAATTCTATATTAGCCTCAGGAGGAGTCACCCATACATTGCAGAAATGGTGGACAGGATTGTGACAGATACTGTATAACTTTCACTAGTGAGACCTCATTAAAACCCTTTTCCTAGGTGAGAACTTACAGCCTAAAGGACAAACCTAGGTACAGTTCCAGCCCTGTTCATTCTGCAGGGGAGAATGCAATGGGTTTAGGCTTGCTTTCGGGGAGGGAGGAGCTGGGGGAAGGGGACGGGAGCATGAGTGACTTTAGAGCTGCCACATTGGAATCAGCCCCCCTCAGCAAAGATCACGACTCCCTATAGCTGTGAAGAGCCCCTTCTCCTAATCCTTCCCAACCTATAAGATCCTTTAGTCCTTCCCAGAGACTCGAGGGTACAATTAGGGCAAAGAGGGGTGGCTGGATAGTCAGGTGGTGTTCTGGTCTAGTCCTTCCATGAAAAGTCAACCGCCACCAAGCCCAGCATTGATGATCTTTGGCAAACAGGCTCAGCCATATCTGGTGAAAACTCCCACCACAAGCTGTTGGAGCAAAACCAAACGGATGCCTGGGAGGCACACACCTGGAATCGCAGCATTCAGGAGGCTACTGGCAGAAGAAACTGTTGTTGATCTATTCAGGCCCCGTCTCAAAAAAAAAAAAAATCTTAAAAGCAAAACCAAATAAACAACAGAAAAGAGAAGACATGTTCATTTTAACTGAGATTTTAAACCACACTGTTATTAGATTTTATTTTTTAAACTTAATTATTATTATTTTATGTGTATGGGTCTCTCACGTGCACGTATATCTGTGTATCACATATGCCCTGGTGCTCACGGAGGCTCAAAAAATTAGTTTTGTTGTTGTTGTTGTTTTGGTTTTTTGTTTGCTTTGAAACAGGGTCTTACTTTGTAGTTCTGGCTGACCTGAACTAGCTATGTGAACTAGGCTGGCCTTGAACTCGCAGAAAGCCACCAGCCCCTGCCTCTCAAGTATTGGGATTAAAGGTATGTGCTACCACCCTTGGCTTAATTCTGTATTTATGTTAATGTGAAGGATGGCATTGATTAATACATAATATGCAGAGAATACTAGCCACTTTGGGGGTGGGGCGGAAGTAAATTACTGATCAAGGCCAATTTCACTCGAGATCTCAGCGCAGAAACTAGGAAGTGGTTAGCGCATGCGTTTTCACAAAGAAAGCATAAACAATATGATTCCGTATCCACATGGGGCGCTCCTGTACTGATAGGGTTACTTGATAGAGGGATTCTACCGAACTCTCTGTTTATGAGGCGCTATGCCCATCAAGAGGTAAGGAGGGAAATGTCCCACAGTTTCACAACCATTCCTTTGGGTACTATCTGGTGTGTTCCTAACATTTAGCCTGCTAGGTCCCTCCCCAGTCAGGAGAAATCTTAAGGTAAATGAAATGGAGACTGTAAATGACTCCACACTTGTAGGGCCTCCTTGTATCTCTGAGCAGCCTGTGGTCAGTCCCCTGCAGTAGTCCCCTTTCTCAGCGTCTGCTTCGGCCTCGTGGACGACATTTTTTTTTTCTTTTAGACCCTACATGTTCCCATGTTTTCCTCTGAACTTTAATTTAGGTAAATTGTTCACCACCTTTAACAGCTTAGCATACTTGTTTTTTACTTTAATTATTTTTTGCTTCCCTCCCTCCCTCCCTCTTTCCCTCCTTTCCTTCCTCTCATCTTCCCACCTTCTTTCTAATTTTATGCAGGAAGCTCTTTCTTTCTATGTGAATGAGGTATTGTAAATTGTCTAATTCCTTGTTGGAGTGGCAGCCATGTTTTGCTCCACTCTGGGAAGGTTCAGCTTCTTCCTAACTACTATTCCACAGAGCAATGGTTTTCAACTTTTTTTTATTACTATAATCTACTTAGTTTAAAAAAAAAAACCTTAAATTTAATTTAAATACATAAAATTTGAAGATGCCAAAATGCATACAAGGTGTAGAACTGAAAACAGAATTTCCTGAAACCCAGACAATCCTTATATGCTATAGATTTTGGAATGTTCTAGTTTTATGTTTCTTTATCTAAAACAACAACAAAAAGCTGGTTGCAGGTCACAAATTTGATATGAGAAGCTTTGGTGTAAGGAACAAAAGCCAGAAAAAAACATCAGTAGGAAAATCCTGCCATGGTCAAAGAAGCTGAGGGGTTTAGACTAGCACTCACAAAATGGTACCTTGAGTTTTTGTTTGTTTGTTTGTTTGTTTGGTTGGTTTTCTTTTGTTTTTGTTTTTTTTTATCTTTATATAGGTGTGCTGTACATGCATGCACATTCAAATCCACGTGTGTGTGTGTGTGTGTGTGTGTGTGTGTGTGTGTGTGTGTGTGAGAGAGAGAGAGAGAGAGAGAGAGAGAGAGAGAGAGAGAGAGAGAGAGAGAGAGTTTGCTTACACCTACGTGCTCTGTATTGGAAGGTGGTGGTTGACCTCTTAATTCTTCGCTCCAGGCTGAGTCTTGCAGTTGAATTCAGAGCTCACCAATGTGGCTGGTCAAGTTAGCTAGCTTTAGCCTGCCCCAAGGGTCCCTGTCTCCTGGCCACCACACCCACCCAGCATTTACATAGTTCTGGTCTCCAGTCTTGCTGCTTTTGTGCCAAGTACTTTAACTGAGCTATTTTCTCAGCCAGTGAATGTTATCATCACTCTAGACTCCACTTACACATCTGAGTTTGAAAGGAGTGGGAGGGTGGGAGCAAAGTTGGGGGGGCAGGGGAGAGCCAGGAAGGGGGGGTGCAAAGTGTGTGTATGTGTATGTGGGAGGAGAGCCAAGGTGCTTTCTCAGATACCTCTCAGTCAGCTGAACTTAATAGAACTCTATCAGTTACAACCATTTCCCTTTTCCCGTTTCTGAGTTTTTCAAGGGTCTAGAAGAACTTAAGAGGAAGGGTGGGCTGGAATGAGAGAAGTCTTGTCCTCTCCTAACACTGACTGAGGTTAATGCCAGCTCAAACTGAGACCATCTCTTAAAAATAGCTAGTCCTTTGTATCCCTAGGCTCACACCAGTCAACCATAGATAGAAAGTGTGGTTTTATCCAGGATGTTTAGGGTTCTATAATGTGTGTGTACATGCATACACCTCCTTTTTTTTTTTCTTGTATAAAAACTATTAACAAGCATTTTCATTTTCTGGGATATTATTAAACAGTCTAGAGATTAATATATTTTATATGCAGAATGAGACTTTTTCATTAGGGACTTGAACATTATGAGGAATTTGGAATTCTGGGAGGGATGGAAGTCTTAGAACCAATTTCTCGCATATACTGAGTAGCAACTGCATGCAATTTTTTGACTTCTAAATATTCTGTAATGCTTTTAAATCTATTTCATGATCAGATTGGGTTTCCAAGTAGCCAGTTAAAAGGGAGAGGTTCTGTTTGCTCTTCTCTGGGTTAAAGGGTGAAAAGTGACTAGGGGAGAGGTAACCATCGTGTCTCCTGAGGTTTGGACTCTTCGTTGCTAGCCTAATTCACTAAATGTTCAGATAACACACTTAAGAAAATGCTTTCCTTTCCTTCTTACCTCCCTCCTCAGCCCTTTGCTACTTCTGATTGTTTGTTTGTTTGAAGTTACATCTTCCTAGCTAGGTGAGATATGCTAACTGAAGTGATTTTTCCAAAGAAATAGTTTAGCTCCTTCTTTGCTAGATTAGCCAGCCACACTTGCTTCTCTTTGCATGCGTGTCAGCCCAGTTTCTGAGTGTGCAATGTAGAAGACTTTTAGCCCTGCTCTGAAAACAATGGTGTTGGCTTTTTTTTCCTTCTGTAATTCACATGTTTGATGTTAGAACTGAAGACACACACTCATAACTGAAAAAAAAAATTTTAAACCAAACTTACCCCTAGAGGTTTCTTTGGCATATTTTCTATGTTTCTGTTTTTGAAAAAAAAAATACTGATTGTTTTTTAGATGAGGCTCAATTTGATAAAGCTAAGGTTTAAAAAATAAACAATAGTTGAAAATAAAAAGCCATCTGTGGTCAAAGAAACTGAAGGACATGGTGGACACTCAGGAAATTCCTCTTCACTCTGCCCCCACTCAGTGGGCACTCGTCTCCTTGCTCTGTGGCCCCCACGCAGTGGGCACTCGTCTCCTCGCTCTGTGGCCCCCACGCAGTGGGCACTGGTCTCCTTGCTCTGTGGCCTCCACGCAGTGGGCACTGGTCTCCTCACTCTGTGGCCCCCACGCAGTGGGCACTGGTCTCCTCGCTCTGTGCCCCCACTCAGTGGGCACTCGTCTCCTCACTCTGTGGCCCCCATGCAGTGGGCACTGGTCTCATTCTGTGGCCCCCACACAGTGGGCACTGGTCTCCTCGCTCTGTGCCTCCCACGCAGTGGGCACTCATCTCCTTGCTCTGTGGCCCCCACTCAGTGGGCACTGGTCTCCTCACTCTGTCTTCTTTTCCTGGCAGTGCGGTGATGAGGAGATGCTTGTCCTGGCTGCTGGGGTCTTTCCAGTGCCACGAAGCTTTGGTCCCTCCTGAATCACCTGAGTGTTTAAAGCTGGAGCATTCCTCAGGGAACACAGGAGATGCTTGACCTGGTGGCTCACAATTACCCTTCACCTAGTTACCTTTCTCCCCTTAACCTAGAGAAAACCAAACAAAGCTATTTTCCTTTTCCAGTTTTTTTCCTGATTTATGAACTTTCCCCTCAAATTACCACAAACATAAAGAGGAGAGGCTAGGTAAAGTGGGAAGAAGCAATACCTCACCCTAATGGTGCCCACAGAGGTTGTTTGGACTCAGTTGAGGTCATTCCTAATCCAGAAGGAAAATTAGCCAGTCCTCTGGTTTTCATGTCTGCCGTTCAGCCAACCCTGGGTGAGGAGCTGCTCACATCCATCATGGAAGGTTCCCTAATGAACACATAGATTATTTTTCCCTTTCAAATATTTTTTGAGTAGTGAGGTCTAACACATATTTACATAACGTTTCTAGGTTATGGGCTATTGCAAGTAGTCAAAAGATGATGTGTGTACATTAGAATACCACCTCATTTTCTATTAGGGACTTCACTATGTGAGGGTTTAGATGCCTTGGGGGAGAGGGAACCTATCTTCCACAGGTGCTTTGTGGACTTGTAAATACTATGTAGCAGTTCTCAAGCTGTGTCATGATACAGTTGCTCATTAATCAAAAGCAAGGGCTTTTATTTCCTCCAGGTCCAAGGGTGAAAAGTAACTAGGGGAAAGAAAATGATTATAAACATGCTTACTTAAGTAATCTGGGGCTTTACCCAGACAAACAGTTTAAGTCTGTCATTGAGTTTAGCCAGACATGTTTGTTTGAGTTCAGATGGGTGCTGGCTTAGTGTAGGTTTGGCACATGCTTGGTGACTGGGCCTGGTTCTGGAAACAGTGGATCACAGGAACTTGTGTGTGTGTGTGTGTGTGTGTGTGTGTGTGTGTGTGTGTGTGTGTGTTCCTGATAGCATCCCATCCTTTCTCTTTATTTCTAGTTTTTGAGCTTTCAGTGTTACCAAAAACATCCATGAAAAGAAATGTGTGGTTGGGATAGGAAAAGCCAGTCTCTCTTTCCACCACCTAGATGATTTCGATTGAGACCAATCTTTCATTGTTGTCTGAGGGTTTGTTGGTGCTGTTTGCTTTGGATTTCTGAAACAAAATTTCACCCTGTAATGCAAGCTGGTCTTGAACTTATGACAATCCTCTTGCCTAGAGCATCCAAGTGCTGGGATTACAGATGTGAGTCACCACTAGCTGTCATTCTTTACCCAGAAGGAAGATTCAGTGACCTTCCTTATCCCTGGGTCTCCCATCTGCCATTCAGCCAAAACAGATTTTAAAAAAAAATGTGACTACACACGGGTTCCTGAGGCCTGATAAACACAGAGGCTTTCCATCCACTTCTGTAAAATCACCTAGGATACTTCCTGGGAAATCTGAGTAGTCCAGGGTCATAGGCTTCACACTGCTGATCCACTCTTCCCCGTAACAGGCCTCCTCCTATCATAGTCTAGAGTGGGCCCTAGAAGGGAGCCCACGTCTGCTCCACATGCCTTGTAACATCAGGACTCATAATCTGTTTTCCTGATCAGATTTCATTTCTAATTAACCAGTCAAAAGCGAAAGGTTAAAAGATAGAAAGTAACTAGGGAAAAGGTAGTTGTCATGCAAAGGGAAATCAGCTCCTTCCTTCCCAAAGGATTTCCTTGTTCTGTTTTAAGGAGGTTCTCACCAATTTACCGAGAATTGGCTTGTTCACCAAGTGAAAATATTCCCAGCTTTTCCTCTGTTTTATTCTTTTCTTCTCTCTCATTTTTAATTTTTTTAAAGATTTACTTTTATTTATTTTATGCGTATGAGTACACTGTACTATACAGATGGCCGTGAGCCATCATGTGTGTGGCTGCTGTTGAACTCAGGACCTCTGCCGACCCCTCTCACTCTGGCGTAATTTACTGCAGCTTTCTTCAGACACACCAGAAGAGGGCGTCAGATCTCATTATGGGTGGTTGTGAGCAACCATGTGGTTGCTGGGATCCGAACTCAGGACCTTTGGAAGAGCAGTCAGTGCTCTTACCCACTGAGCCATCTCACTAGCCCTCATTTTTAATTTTTAATGGGAAATTATCTTTCTAGCTTATCGAGTCTTTCTTTTTTCTTTTCTTTTCTCTTTTTTTCCTTTTTATTTATTTATTTATTTTTAAAAAGACAAGGTCTCATTATGTAGCCCTTCCTGGCCTCAAGCCCACAGAGATCCACCAGCTTTCGCCTCCCAAGTGCTGAGATTAAAGGTGAGAGCCACCGTGATAGGTAGAGTAGCCTATTGAACTACTGTTTGAATAATTCTTCTCTCTCCCCCAAACTATTATAAATCCTTAACCGCTGTCTTAGCCAAGTTTCTTTCTATTCCAGTCGAAGTCTAGGGTCTCTGAAGAAAATATTCCTACAACTTTCCCAGAACACTGCCTTTCACATCTCTAAAACTGCCACCCTGTGGAAGAGACCGTGTATTTTACCCGAGCTACAGGCACATGCACACAAAAAGCAAGGCTGAAAAGAATGCTTCTTGAACTCAAAACCTAACCTCATCTGTTTGGCGGGTTTTATTTTCTTATTTGTTAATTTCTTTTGGAAAAATTGCACAAACTTGATTTAGTAAACTTTAGATGTTTCCTGCTTGTTTTGGTTTTGGTTGGTTGGTTGGTTTTGGTTTTGGTAATTCCAAAGGTGAGAAGGGCTCATGTAGTACAGCAGGGGATGGGTCACATGTCTTCCTAGGGACTCTCATCTGGCCCAGTCAAGCCTGTGATTGGTAGCCATTTTTCTTCTTTTCTGTTTGTGGGTTTTCAAAATGAACAAAAATGTGTAGAAGAGAGGAGGGGATGGTTGCCATGCGAACCCCCAGCCCTCTCCCCAGTGGCTCCCAGGAGAGGGAAATCCAGGAGACAGTTTGACTGTGGGGTCCATACCCACCATTTACCCACAGAGAAAAAAGTGTTTGGTCCACAACAGTGGAGTTCCCAATGGGGATGTGACCTTTCTCTTTTGTCGTCATTGTCGAGCAGTGCATTGTGAGCTGTGCAGCGTGCATGTGTTATGGTTTGTTGTCAGTAGTTTGGGAATGAAGACTTGTATAGGGTATGTGAGAGTCCTGCAGTGTTTTATCTGCCAGACTTGGATGTGTGAGGCTGGGGGCACAGTTTCCCAGAAGAAATTGCACCTAGATGGACAACAACTCCTCAGCCTTTTGGACTTCTGAGTATTATGTAATGGCTCAGATTCTATTTATTTCATCTCTTAGTAATAAATCATTATGTAATGGCTCAGATTCTATTTATTTCATTTCCTAGTAATAAATCAGGAGTGGGAGGTTTTGTTTAATTGTGTGTAGGTAAAAAGTAACCAGGTGAAAGATAATTATGGCTCCTAAGGGCAAGTATCTACTGTAGTCTGTAGAGCTTTATCTTGTTGATCAATGCACCTTGTCTGTAACAGTTTGGTTTTTGCATACAAGGAAGGTTTGTTCTGGCCAGAATACACAGAATTCCAAGCAAAACTGGTTGGAGCTTGCTGCCGTCTTCCTTGCAGCTGACAGCCCATGATTTTCGAGGCCCCACCTCCTTCACCATCCTAACCCACTTGGCAAATTCTCTTTCCCGTGTGACAAACTCTCCTGAATGGGCTCAGGAGCCCTCCCTACTTTTTGAATGGAGACAGACCTGGAGGATGTACCCTTGGCTCGAGTTCCTGTTCCTCTGGGACAGTTACCCTCTGGTTATAGCTGTATTTTCTGTAGCTGCCTCCCTCGTATACTGAACCTGGGTAAAGCATCTACTGTAGGCCTTGCTCAATGTTTCTTCGCCCTTGCCTTTCCCTCCTAAATTAACTAGGGTGGAATTCGGTTTCCACAGACAGAAAACTTTCAAAGACAGTAAATGAAACAAAGCGACTTCTCTCACAGCAGTCCAGAGTAGCTGCTGCACAACCCTCGGTGTCTGTCCTGCCGTCCTCCGTACATACCTTCTACCTCTTGGTATGAGAAGAATACTTCTGTCCAGCCATTCTCACCTGTATTCTTGCCAGGAGTAGGAAGGAAAGCAAAGTAGGAAATCATGTCCACTGCTTTCCAGAAATCTTCTTTAATCTTGCACGTATCAGAGAACTTAGAGCCTAGGGCAGACTGTACTGCAAAGCATGCTAAGAAATGTAGTCTTTGTTTTGGGCCACCATGGATCCAATTAAGAAGCAGGCGTTAGAAGAAGGTGAGAGGATGTTTGAAATAACTAGCGGCCCTGCCACGTGCCCTACACAGGCTCTCCTCTATATTTTCTGTTTTGCAAGCATGAGAAATTGAAGGAAAATTTGTCCCTCCCAAACTTCTGTGCCGCCTGCCTTCTTTGTCCCTTACCGCCACACTCACATCCTACACTTTACATGGCAGTTGCATTTGCCTACCAGGTAACTCTGTACTTGCGATACCGTGCATAATACATTTAGAACTGGTTACTAACTTTTCATGATCAAAGTTAGAGCACAGGGAGGAAAAGAATATTGCTTTTAAAGTGGATTTATCTTATCAGCCCAGTGCTTAATTGACAGTAGACATTTTATTTCTTGAACAAATAGTGAAAATTCTGTGGTAAGAATCTCTATTTTGGGACTGGTGAGATGGCTCAGCAGTACCCTTGGGCTTAAGGGCTCTGACTGCTCTTCCAAAGGTTTTGAGTTCAATTCCCAGCAAGCTCACAACCACCCGTAATGAGATCTGATGCCCTCTTCTGGGGTGTCTGAAGACAGCTACAGTGTTCTTACGTATAATAAATAAATAAATCTTAAAAAAAAAAAAAGATTCTGTATTTTTTTATCCACCATAACTTTTCAGTGGTTCATTAGTAAAGAAATAATAGGGTAGAAATTTAATTTTGAGCTGGGCAGTGGTGGCTCATGCCTTTAATCCCAGCACTTAGAAGGCAGGGGCAGGCGGATTTCTGAGTTTGAGGCCAGCCTGGTCTACAGAGTGAGTTTCAGGACAGCCAGGGTTATACAGAGA
>NW_022196894.1:19444607-19459179 GCF_008632895.1 Mastomys coucha | reverse complement strand
AAAAAAAAAAAAAAAAAAAAAAAAGAAATTTAATTTTGACTAATTTGCTTTATGAATTTTTTTTTCTTTTAGTCCAACTGTAATCATGGAAGTAAGGAATGGACTCCAGAAAGCTGGATCAGACCACACGGTTAGAGCCATTGTGATTTGTGGAGCAAATAACAACTTCTGTGCAGGTAACTAAGTGTCTAGATCTTTCCCATTACCTCTAGAACTATACCCAGATGACACCCAGCAGGACATCGGCTGTCCCTATGGGTAATGAACCGGGGACACTAGAGTGGAGGTGAAAAGCATCATGGGTGATGGGGCATATCTGTCCCAAGAGAGACCTAGACAGGACTGGGCCTTTGAAGAACATCTAGCTTTGATGGCCGATAGCTGCTGCCTGCTGTAAGCTTGCTGATGTGTGTCTGCTCTACATACGTCCCTTCTATCCTGCGAGAGCTTAGGCCAGTCTCTGATATCCTTACCTCACTGTCTCTGCCTGTAGAGTAGGGTCCATGATTTCTAGTTGAAGGAGATTGTGTGAGATTAAATGAGATGCCTCCTCGGCTGAGTATCCTTGTACTGTGTCTGCACTCAGAACACGTTCAGGAAACATGACTGTTTATTCGCAGTCTGGAAATGAAGTCTGTTTTCCTTCGGACAGCCCCTATCCCCAGTGACCATACCTCTGTTTCTCTGTGTCTTCACGACAATGCACAGCACAAATATCTAAAGTGATGACTCATCTGGTGTAGTCCGTAGCACCTCTTTCTTTCCTTGCCCCAAGAATGAACGTATTGCACCTTTTGATGGAAGTCACATGGGAATGAGGGCCCAATACCAGAGGTCTTCAGTGTTTGTAAATGGTAGCCTTGAGAGTACACCCGTTCTGGAGTCAGGATTAAAAACAATATAAAAATACTGGCCATAAAATCACTGCTTACATTGCCTGCTCAACACTGTAGAGATTATTCACTAACCAAAAACAAAGCAATATGTTTTTATACACATTTTAATGCTCAGCAAGTCCAGCTGAGGACTGCTGAGGAAGAGATAGTGCTATAAAATATAAAGAAGTACATGTGCAGGGTAGTGGAGTACCTGGCAGGGCCATGCCAAGGTGTCCCCCTGAGAAATCACGCCATGAGGCAGACCTGATATAAGGGGTGTTACATGGGAAGGGAGAGGAGTGAGGACTGGAGACGGGGTAGAGACAAGACATTTATACACACCAAATACTATTAAAATTAAAGAAGAGAAAGCAAACCAGTGCATCTGAGTGCAGTGGTCTTCTCCTGTAGCCTCGGCACTTAGAAGGTTGAGGGAGGAGAGAGGTGAGTTCCAGGTCAACCTAGGCTATGTAATGAGTTCTAGGCAAGTTCAGGTTACACAGTGAGACAACCCCAAAAGAAGAGAGTCAGAAGGGGAGGAGAAGGGCCACAAAATAACATCTGGCACTACCCAGTCATTGCAATCACATACTCTTAACCTCAACAGCCACTCATACTAGGCCTGCACAAGACTGATCCTATCCTTAGACAGTTATGGGTGGGGGAGGGGACTTGGGTATACCTCTCTTTGCTGAACTATTGACCACTGGTAGAGCCTGGGAGAGGGGTGGTCATCGTCTTCTGTTTGTATACTACCTGCTAGCCACCAGTCTCTACTGGATAATTCCAAGCCCATGGTAGCACAGACAGCTCTGGCTAAACTCAATGGAAGCAAGACACAAAGGCATGAATGTGGGAAAGGGATTTTGTGGAGAATGAGTGTTAGGCAGGGGTTGGCGGGATGTAAGAGAGGGTGAGGGTGTATGAAATTATCCAACAACACATTTAATTCATTTTTTATTAAAAAAAAGTTGAAAAACAAAACAAACAGGTAACATCGAAGATGCTAGAAGTATGAATTAGGAAAAAATAGATTTCCTAAAAGTGACTCAAAGAGAAGCAAAGGTCAAGCAGTTGTGTAACCGTTAAAGAAAAGGAATCAGAATTGCCTGTGGTGGCACAGGCCTGCGCTCTCAACTTAGGACGTGGAGGGTGGCACAGGCCTGCGCTCTCCACTCAGGACGTGGAGGGTGGCACAGGCCTGGGCTCTCCACTCAGGACATGGAGGTCCCCCAGATTATAAGATGAGTTTCTCATAGCCTGAGCTACATAGTGACACCCTAATAAATCAAAAATAAAATGAAATAAAATCAGCTGGTAATCAGAAAACTCACAAATTCTAGACCCAGGTGGCATCATTGGCAAACTCTCCTACAAATTAAAAAAAATACTGCTCCAACTTGACCAAAAGATTCTAGGAAGGAGAGGGATGGGGCCTGGAACCTTCTCTTGATTAGTGTTCCAAGGCTGCTGAAACACATTTTCATAAGCTGTTATATACTATATTTAATTTTATTGCTGTGTCTTGGCCAATCAGCTAATAACTCAGAACTTTAAATTTCTCAGTGGTAATGTAGAAGATCATACTATGTAAGCCAGTTGGTCGGAAAGCTAAAGGACATGGATGTGGGGCTGTGTGGCTCATGGCCTGGTGTATTCATGTGATGTGGAGGAGGGGAAAGGGGTGAAGCAGGTCATAAGTTGAACACAAAATTTTTTTGTTTTTGTTTTTGTTTTATTTATTTATTTATTTATTTTTGAGACAGGGTTTCTCAGTATAGCCCTGGCTATCCTGGAACTCACTCTGTAGACCAGGCTGGCCTCGAACTCAGAAATCCGCCTGCCTCTACCTCCCAAGTGCTGGGATTAAAGGCGTGCGCCACCAATGCCAGCTTACAAAATTATTTTTTAATTTAAACTTTTTCAGTCCTGGAGCCTTGTGCATGCTATGCTGGCACTCTGCAGTTGTACTACACTGTCATCCCTGAAGTCATTCATTTTTAGATTTATACCAAGCTTACTAATGCCCTGTGGAAACACTATATGAATTACCTGTTCTGTCAGGTAAAGACAAAGAATAAGGCTTTACAATATGTTCTCCTTGTTAGAAATGCACACTGAACTTCAAGTTAGTCAGGATAGGTATTTAGACAAAAAGAGTAATTGGCACGTGCAGACCATAAATCCACTTACGTATGCGTGGGAAGACTAAGGACTTACCAAAGCCTTAAACTTTGTCTCTGTGTGATAATATTTAGGTGGCCCTTCGTGATGGCTGTTGTACAGGTTTTACATTTTAATCATTCCCGCATCATTTTTATGATCCAGAAAGACAAGCCCTGTTAATTTTCTTAGTAATAAGAAATCTATCAGGGGCTAGAGAGATGGCTCAGTGGTTAACAGCACTGACTGTTCTTGCAGAAGACCAAGGTTTGATTTCCACTCACTGAGGCGGGATGGCCGCCACTCACCAACATCGTAACTCCGGTTCCAAGGGATCCATCGCCCTCTTCTGGCTTCCAGCAGGCACTGCAGGCATGTGTGCTCAGACATGACATGCAGACAAAATTCCCGTAACTTATAAAACAAAAATAAATAAATCATTTTAAAAATGCTTTCAGGAAATCTGTCAATGCTAAGCTGGTTACTGACGTAACTCATAGGTAGTTTGCCTTTTACTGTGGCATCTTACACTGTAATGGTTTGTGCACTTAGTGAGGAAAGGGTGACTTTTTTTTAAAAAAAAGATTTATTTATTTTATGTATATGAGTACACTGTCGCTGTCTTCAGACACACCAGAAGAGGGCATCGGATCCCATTACAGATAGTTGTGAGCTACCATGTGGTTGCTGGGAATTGAACTCAGGACCTCTGGAAGATCAGTCACTGCTCTTAACCACTGAGCTCTCTCGCTAGCCCGACATTCTTCTAAAATAGGTTGGTGAACAGCAAGAGGCACTGATTATCAAAATGATAGACTTAGTAAAGAACCTAGTTCTTTTTATGAACTTTTAAATCTCTCCAAACTTAGAGCTTCTCTCTACAAAATGGGAACACAGAATGTGGAAGGTTACATGGTTCACCGTAAAGATTGGACTTTTCCTCTCATTTCCTTCTACTTATAGTCCGAGAATAAAGCACCTCTCAGTCCCAAGGCATCTGAGGTTCTAAAACTGGCTGGGTCCGCTTGTGTTAGTGACCAAGGCTCAGTTCTTCTGAACCACTTCCCCTTGTCCCTGTGTCTTTAGGTGCTGATATCCATGGCTTTAAATCTTCCCATACCCTCTCATTGGGAAGCTTGGTAGATGAAATACAGCGATATCAGAAGCCGGTGTTGGCCGCCATCCAAGGTGTGGCTCTTGGAGGAGGACTAGAGCTGGCCTTGGGCTGTCACTATCGGATTGCCAATGCAAAGGTAAGAGGCTCCCAGGAGTGCGGTTAGGGTGGGCTTTGTCTTCGGTGCCAGCTCTAAGTGTGGCCTATGCCTGGGGCTGATGACTTTGAATAGCTAACTTACTGCTAACAGTTCTGTGCATCTTGAGAGCTGGTGCTCAGTCATTTGGTCCCTGCTCCCTTTTCACAGTGTTCCCTGGGCCTTACGTTCCAGAATTGTTTTGTAGATGTCCCATTGGGACTGGACTCCACAACTCTGCATTTTGATCAGTTGTGATTTTCTATAATGGTCTTCAGTTGTTATAAAGAGACACTTCCTCCATGAGGGGTGAGGACTACACCCATCTTTGCGGATTAGGGCAAATATTTACAATGTAGTTAGTGATTATGCTCTTCAGTAAAGTGGTGGTTGTAGGTTCCCCTCCAAGATCTATGACTTCACTAGCCAAGTCATTGGCCAGATTTCCATTTCTAGGAATGATTTCCCTTTTGTTGAGCAGATCTTCAGTCCAATGAGAGCTGCTGGTTACCATGAAGGTATGGGTGCTGCTACAGCACTCATGATGCTTGTTTTGGTTCATGGGCATCATAGCTGGCTTAGATGGCTGGTTGCTTCCCTGTCTTGGAAGCTTGTATACCATGTAAGCTAGTCCTCAGGGAGACTTTCTAGTCACTTCCAGCTCCACAGTCTCTGGTCCCTGTTTCCGAAGTACATAACATCCTCAGCAACAGGGTCTTCCCATCATCTCTGCTCAGCAACAGGGTCTTCCCATCATCTCTGCTCAGCAACAGGGTCTTCCCATCCATCTCTGCTCAGCAACAGGGTCTTCCCATCCATCTCTGCTCAGCAACAGGGTCTTCCCATCCATCTCTGCTCAGCAACAGGGTCTTCCCATCCATCTCTGCTCAGCAACAGGGTCTTCCCAACCATCTCTGCTCAGCAACAGGGTCTTCCCATCCATCTCTGGGAGACAACCAAGGCAAACAGCAAGATTCTAGAGTGGGTTGGGAGCCTCTTGAGCAATCATGACCAATAGCTCAAATGGGGACTTCTCATGCCTGGTGTTGCTTTTTTGGTTAAATAACCTATGACTCTTGTGAGCATTTTCAGCCTTAATGGGAAAATGCCATTTAAAACATTTATGTATGCATAGATACAGATTCAGATGTGTTATATGTAATCTTAGGTAAATAGATAATAATTTGGTACCTTATGACTCTTTCAAACATCTTGACAGCTTATCCTCTTCCCTCTTCTATTTTTTTAAAATCACCTTTCCCTTTCCTAATTAAAACTCGCCCCACTTTTACTGTTTCCCCCTAAGAATTACTTGTACCCTGATGGTCCCTTCTCTATTGAAAACTGTGCAACACTTCATGAATATGTATGCCATCCTTGGCAGCTCCCATGCCAGTCATCTCTGTGTCGTTCCAGTTTGAGTGTCTGTGCTGCCCAGCTGAGCACCTGCCTTTTTTGTTATACTCATTTGGCAGGCATCACATGTGTTTCATCATGGCTTACATTCACATCCCCAAATGGCTAATGATTCTCAGCATCATTTGCCACTTGTGTGCTTTCTTTGGGGTGTTGTTTATTCAGATAATCAGCCCATTATTAGTCCATTGTCCTTTTATTGTTAAGTTGTGAATATTCTTTGTAGTGTGGAGATAGGAGCTCTGTATCATTCTTCCCCTCCTCTGGGTTTTGTCCTCACATTCTGATGCTTGCAGGAACCCTGAGAGCTGTAGAGGCTACTCTGTTGTCATCTTTCAAGTGTCATTATGGAGTCAAAGGGGAAAATGTGCCCAAGATAGGATGTGTGAAAAGACACCAGTTAGAGGAGGCAGCAGACACTGCCCTCTTGACACTGTTGCTGATTTCAGTGAAACTGTTTCTTATGGGTGGGATCTCATGAGCGCACTTTCCTAACATCTCCTCCCACTGTCTCCTTATGGTGGCCTTTCTGCCTTTAATGTTTTGTAGGCTCATGTTGGCTTGCCAGAAGTCACACTGGGGATTCTTCCTGGTGCAAGAGGAACCCAGCTTCTTCCCAGGGTCGTTGGAGTTCCTGTTGCTCTTGACTTAATTACCTCAGGTAGGTGGAAACCCGGGCTGTGATTTGGATCAATGTGGAAAACTAGACCAGCATCTAGAAAGTCTTGTCTTGGTCACTTACTACCCATGTGGGTTCTAAGGAGACTACTTTAGCTTCTCTGACTACAAGTTTTGTCATCTGTAAAATAGAAACAACCACTCCTCTAAGCACTTCCAAAATATTTCCATGAGGAGCCTGTGTGAGATGAGCAAAGGGCTCGTTGACTTGGGGTCATATTGCAATTTATCTTTCTTATCTGTAGACCACGTGTTCCTATAGGAACCATAATAGTCAGAGCTGGTTTAGAAAGTTTAATGTCTGGGGCCATGGGTATAGTTTAGTGGGAAGAATATTTGTCCAGCTTGCATGAAATCTAGATTTGTTCCTTAGCATAAAACCAGGTATTTATTCCAAACAAGTGTGGTTAATCGTGAGCTTGTGGGCCATCTTTCCTTCATCATGTGCACAGTAACAGTACCCACCAAAGGATGATGTAGATTGTGTGCTGTGCTTAGACCCTTCTTAGAGTTTCCTATTCATTAGCTTCAGCTTGATATTGCTGTTTTCTAAGTAAGATCAAGATGAAGTTCCCACTTGCAGATGACGTCCTAGTGAATGAGCAGTTAATGCAGCAATGCTTTAAATCCCATTATTTTAGCAAAAAGTTATGTTAATGTGTAATGAATTTCTCATCATTTTAAAATTATCTCATTCAGAAAACTTTCTAAGGTTCCCAGTTTTAATTTCCACTACAGTAAATATTGACAAAAAACCCCTATGTAAACAGTAGCTCTTTAATTTCTAAGAATATAAATAGGTGATATTTTAGAACTAATATTAGAGATCTATATGCTCTGATTTAAGAAAAACTGACAGGGGTTTCTGTCTGCATCTGTGCTGGGAGATGATCTTGTGCCACAGTGCTCCATACCCAAATACCTTCAGGAGAGAGCTGGTCTCTCAGGAGTGCTAACACACCAGCAAGCATGGGTAAGACCACCACTTCTGCTCAAATTCCTGGCCCAAGAGGAACCTTCCCAGAGCCATCAGGACACAGGAACCAAGGAACAGCCAGGGACAGGATCCTTCCAGTTTCCATCTGCACCCTGGAGCTGACCCTGTGCCACAGCTTTCCATACCCAAATTCCTCCTGGAGAGAACTGGTCTCCCAGGAGTACTGATATACAGGCTTGCAGGAGGGACAAGCCATAGTCAGAGACAGCAAGACCAACTAACACCAGAGATAACTAGATGTCAAGAGGCAAGGACAAGAACATAAGCAACAAAACCAAGGCTACTTGGCATCATCAGAACCCAGTTCTCCCACCACAGTGAGCCCTGGATACCCCAACACACCAGAAAAAGCAAGACTCTGATTTAAAATCACTTCTCATAATGATGATGAAGACTTTAAGAAGGACATAAATCACTTCCTTAAAGAAATGCAGGAGAACACAGGTAAACAGGTAGAAGCCCTTAAAGAGGAAACACAAAAATCCCTTTAAAAATTACAGGAAAACACAGCCAAACAGGTGAAGGAATTGAACAAAAACATCCAGGACCTAAAAATGGAAATAGAAACAATAAAGAAATCACAAAGGGACAATTCTGGGGATAGAAAACCTAGCAAAGAGATGCAAGAAGATTAAAATAATCCCATGCATCCTATCAGATCGCCACTGACTAAGGCTGGTCTTCAATAGCAATGAAAACAACAGAAAGCCCATATACACATGAAAGCTGAACAATGCCCCACTCAATGATAACTTGGGCAAGGAAGAAATAAAGAAAGAAATTAAAGACTTTTTAGAATTTAGTGAAAATGAAGGCACAACATACGCAAATTTTTGAGACACAATGAAAGCAGTGCTAAGAGGAAAACTCATAGCTCTTAGTGCCTCTGAAAAGAAACTGGAGAGAACATACACTAGCAGCTTAACAGTACACCTGGAAGCTCTAGAACAAAAAGAAGCAAATACACCCAAGAGGAGTAGACAGCAGGAAGTAATCAAACTCAGGGCTGAAATCAACCAAGTAGAAACAAAAAGAACTACACAAAGAATCAACAAAACTAGGAGCTGGTTCTTTGAGAAAATCAACAAGATAAATAAACCCTTAGCCAGACTAACCAGAGGGCACAGAGACAGTATCCAAATTAACAAAATCAAAAATGAAAAGGGATATATAACAACAGAAACTGAGGAAATTAAAAAATAATCAGATCCTACTACAAAAGACTATATTCAACAAAACTAGAAAATTTGATGAAATGGACAATTTTCTAGACAGATACCAAATTCCTAAGTTAAATCAGAATCAGATAAACCATCTAAACAGTCCCATAACCCCTAAAGAGATAGAAGCAATTATTAAAAGTCTCCCAACCAAAAAAAGCCCAGGACCAAATGGGTTTTGTGCAGAATTCTATCAGACCTTCAAAGAAGACCTAATACCAATACTCTTCAAACTATTCCACAAAATAGAAACAGAAGGAGCACTACCCAATTCATTCTATGAAGCCATAGTTAGACTGTGTAGTCTCTCTTAGAGATGGAACAGTTTCTATCTAATCAGGAATTTAGCACAATTTCCTTTCATAGAGGACTTCATAAGAGATTTTTTTCTACTTCTATCATGCTTAATGTTCCAAATATATTTTAAAAGCTCATTGAGTGCATATTACTTTTAGCTTCAGAAGATATCATGTATATTTAATAGGCATTTAACTATTGTAAATTATTTTGATGACTTAAAAATGTCAATACTGAGTTTTATATTTTAAAATAAATTTTATTAGTTTAAAAAGGATAAAAAAAGAAAGACACTTTAAAAAAAAACTGACAGAAAATCAATATGAGCATGGGCCAACATAGAAACCAACAGTCTATATGAATTAAAAATTGCTCTGTCCTCTTAAATGAGGTGTGTGGAAGGAAAGTTAGAAAAACTAGATGTACTTAACTCAGATTCACTCAAACAATCAGGTAACCACTTGTTTAATGATGAGTGTATTTTAAAGAATGAGAAATATTTAAAGTGATTTCGACTTCTTCAGAGCATGCTTGGAATTCAGCGTTCTACAGAAATTCAATGCATATGAGACAGCTTATTCAGCAAAAGACAAAATAGAAATAGAAGCATAGAATATATGGGTGGATTCCGAGTTTGCAAACCCAAAGGTTTACAGAATTAAACCAGTGAGGAAATTGAAGAAACTCTTTAGGAAGCTAAGAGTGTGCCAGAGAAAAATCAGGAAGAAAAACGACTTCTTAAACGAGAGAAGTGAAGGGAACTTGGCTTGGGTTTTGCTCACAGTACAACTGACAGGATGCTGCTGTCTGCCCACAGCACTGACTCGTTCTAGCACCACGAGAAAAGAAGCAGAAACTCTGAGATGGAAAGGTTTTGACTTGTGTAGCAAAGGCCCTGTGAATCAGGGGAGACGCTAGCACAGGACTCACATGCCTGTCTTCTTGAGTAGATGTTGTGATCTGGTGGCTGGGTTGGAGGTTAGCTTTAAAATGATAGCTCAGAGACGTTCCAATGAAGACATTGAAATTTTAATCTTTGGAAAAAAAATCTTGAAGAAATTTGGAAAGAAACATAGCAGTGTCAAATGCATGGGAGATGCTCTTGGTCACTCTGGGGTCTCCCCACAGCTCAACTTCCAGTGCTTTTGGCTCACAGCCTGATAGACAGAGGTCCAGTCTACACTGTGTGTGGCCCAAGAAAGAATGCGTCTCGACCTGGCTTGAGCGTGCAGGGCCTCCTTGTGTTTACTTGTTAGTAGTGTGGATCAGAACTGGGCCATTAAGGCATTATTAACCGAAAACACAGCCATGAGATTCTTCTGTGAGACTGAAGAGCTTGGCAACAGCCAGCCCCTCTACGGGCAGTTCCCATTCCCCCACCTTGGTATCCCAGAGTTCCTTGTAGGCCCAGATTTCATTTTCCATGCCTTGGTCTTTTTGCCTTGGCTAAGCAGGTTCACTAATGCTCACCCAAGTGAGAGGACACTTGACACCACTCGCCTGCCCCACACCCTCACCGGATGAGGTGGTTTGGAAGGCTGTTACCAAGAACAACCCTCCGCAGAGAGCTGATTCCACCAAGCCTGGGATTCGGGGCTTCACTTCCCTGCCAGGGCATTGAAGGAGCAGTAGTTGAATGGCATCTGCTTCCTTTGAAGCTTCCATAGGAAGTAGGGTTGCCAAGCTTGCCCAGCCTATGATCTAGGTCAATGTCAAGGTGCTGGGTAACCAGAAAGGGATAAAACTCTGATTTCTCCTGTGTGATTCTCACTGTACTGTGTGGAACGCCAGCTTAATCAGCATGGGTTCTCCTGTTCAGCCCACTAGGGTTGTGTTTGGGGACTGTTTCTTTTCGTGATCAGTACAGTTCCGATTTGCAGTAGGTACAAGGTAGATATCCCTGCCATTCTGTTGCTGTTGTTCTTCAACAACAGCCCCAAACCCAGCCATTTCTCACACTTCTATAGACACACACAGGGTTATACACCTCTATAAGGACCTTAAGAGACCATGCGTCTTTTACTGAATCCTCAGAATTACTATGGTAAGCATAACTACCTCCATTTATCAGACATGAAATTGGAGTCCTTGCACAGTTCCCTGTGGTTTCTCTAATAGTAAGAATTAGAGCTACCATTTTAATTCAAGTTTTGTGGCTACATCTGTAGTGATGCTCAGCCACAACAGTCCAGCCTGGGCGTGGTGGTTCACACCTTTGAATCCCAGCATTCAGGAGTCAGAGACAAGAGGATCTGAGTTTGAGACCACCCTGGTCTATGTATGGAGTTCCTGGGCAGCTAGAGCTACGTAGTGAAATCCTGTCTCCAAAGCAAATCAAGTACACAGCAGCCAGGTTGGTCTTAGGCATTTCACTTACCAGTTCGTATCTCCGGGAATGGCAACCTTCCCCACTAGACAGAGCAATGGCCCCTGTGTGTCCTCACACTGTTATTTGATTTGTTTTATTTCCTTTTTCTCCAGGAAGATTTATTTCAGCAGATGAAGCACTCAAGCTTGGAATTCTGGATGTGGTTGTAAAGTCAGACCCAGTTGAAGAAGCCATCAAATTTGCTCAGAAGGTCATAGGTAAACAATAATAGAAAATAGCACAAGACTGGGAATAAGCTAAGTGTGCACTCTAATAAGGAACTCCTTAAGTAGCTGATGGGGCATCCATGTAGTAGAATGTAGCCAAGCTTTAAGTCGTATTGATCTGGCATAACCTCCATGGTATATTGTATCAGCTAATGAAAACAATGTTATTTTACGGGGTGTTTTGCTGATGGTGTAACAAAACAAGGGCGTAGGGGTAGGAGAGAAGGTAAGTATGCTTAGAGCGAGTGCATATGCATAACTGCTGTGTATGTCTGAAGCTTCCGGAAGCATTCACAGGCAGCGAAATGACTTTCTGGAGTGAAACTGGACATTTGCCGGAGTTCAAAGGCAATGGTTTATAGTTTATTTTGCCGTGCTTTGTGGATTTTATACCCTGTGAGTGGTTTTTTTGTTTGTTTGTTTGTTTATTTGAAAAGTAGAATTAAAGTTGAATCAGAGGAACAAGTATGGAGCTGGTCAGGATCTGCATGGCTCTCAGAGACAGCATGGCCTCTGTCTTGGGTAAGAGACTTCGCCCCTGCCAGGCTCTCAGAGCAGTGGTGTTCTTCAAGCGTGCCTTTAGCACCACCTACTGATAGATGGTTCACTGATTTTTGTTTTTTGTTTTTGTATTTCAACCTGCGCCTTTAAAGCTAGGAAAAATTGAAACCATAGCTGAGGACATAACGGGGAGCTGAGTGCAAAGCCAGAGGTCAGTTCCCACTAGCCTTCCTGCGAGAAAATCACAACAGAAGCCAAACAGTTTGATAACCTCTGCTGGAGAGTTTATGGTGGCTGCAGCCTCTGACTGAGCAGGGAGAAGCTAAAACTGCCTAAGAAAACACTCATGAGGACTGTCGGGCTCCAGGCAGCATGGAGCATGTGCTAGTCTCCACTTAGTGACACGGAAGGCTCGGGGTCACTCGGAAGGCACGCCCCTGGCAGGGACCATTTTTTGAAATCATTTTTTATGGTCCTACTAGTTGAAGTTTCAGCCTAACAGTGGCACTCACACTACAAAGAGGAGGAGGTACTGATGGGAAAATACTGCTGCCTTCTAACCAGGAGGCAGCAAGTCGTTCCAGCATGGAGGAGCCCTCCCTGCGGTGCTCTGTTTGTGTTTCTGTGCTCCAGGGAGGGCTGCTTGGCTTGTGGACGCTGACCTGGCTTGTGAGCACAGACTTGCTCGATTTCCTTGCAGAGAGCGGCCCAGGCCACTATTGATTTTTGTTTGTAGCAGCCTGGGTTCCCTCAGGAAGTTCTGTCCTTCCCTGGTTTTCCTGAATTCTGCTTCGAGAGTTGAGTGCTTCAAACAGAGGATAGGGACCAAGGTCTACTACACTTACACTGTGCTCTAGGGTGGCTAATGCTTTCGGCTTTTAAAGTTAATTCTAAGCATCAAATTCCAAAGTTTATAAAACAAAATGATGCTGGTCTCAGCAACATTACAGCTTGTCCACTTGGTGGCCACCCCAATGTTGAGCCATCATCTTCTTTAAAATTTAAGTTGCCCTTCTGGCTGGGGGCAGTTCTTTGTGAGGGCTTTAAAACTTTGTTGAAAAGAGTGCATGGCGGTGTGTAAACTTGCTTGTGGTGAACAAATGTTTCATCAGTGACTCTGCCTGAGTGATAAATGTTGTTTTATATATATACACACACACACATATATATATATGCGTATATATACATATGTATATGTATATGTATATATATATTTATATATGAAGAGAGAGGGGAAGAGAGAGAGAGAAGGGGCAAACATCCCCCTTTTATAATAAGCCAGGCATTACCTGGGATTTTGCTTTTATTGTGGTGTGGTTTTCCGTTTGCTTGCTTGCTTGTTGGTTGTGTGGGAGGCTCATTGGGAGCCAAACTCTGGGCATTGCACAAGTATGATAGAAGTCACCAGCCCTTGCTTCAATTGTTTTTCTAGCTTAGGTTATGTTAGTTTTCCCAAATATTTCTAATTTTTAATATGTTCGACTTCATGAATTTCTTCATAATATAAATAATTCATAATTGACCTTATTTACAGTTCTCCACTTAAGTAATAATCCAAACGAAGAATAGTTAGAATGTCCCCTGAGCTTCCTTAAGTTTCCTCGATGCTTAGTTTATGAACAGTGAAGTTCATTCATTTTAAGTGTAGCACTTGGTGAGTGTCGGTAATCGCGTTCAGCTGTGTGCTTTCCGCCAGAGAGTAGTGGGCGATATTACCTTTCATCTCAGAAAGCACTGGCTTCTTCTGGTAGATGCCATTCAGCTGAGACTTACCAACTTCAAGACACACTAGTTTTCTGGTTTTAGAATTTCATATCCATGTGGCGTTGGGCTCTGTAAGACTTCTGTCACTTAGCACGTTTTCAAGAGTTGTCTGTGTGGTCCCATGTAGTAACAACTGACTACTCTCCGTTACTGAAAAGTGTCCTATAGTGTGACTGAACTATAGTTTCTTTAGAATTAGTTTTTAACCACTCTGGATCCTCACTGGTCTTTGAGGACATGAATTTTACACACACACACACACACACACACACACACACACACACACACACGGGTTTAGGTGCCCACATGTGCACACACAGTAATACTAAAATACACATACAAGAGCACATGCTTATCTGATTTTAAAATCATTTCATTGAATTAAGAAGATTATAGAACCACATGGTTCTGGTGCCTAACTCAAGTTCCTTTGTTTTGTTTGTTTGTTTGTTTGTTCGTTCTCCCTAGAAAATTTTATAGTATTAGGAGTTCAGTGAAATTATGGTTTGTTTTGAGGTGGGTGCTTGGCAGGGAACAGAGTTCATTTACTTATTTAGCACCTGTGTATCAAGTTACTCTACTTGTATATCCAGTTCTCCCACCTGTGTATCAGTTCTCCCACCCTTGTATCAGTACTCCCACCTGTGTATTCTGCTATCCCACCACCTTTTGGAGGGAAGAAAAAAAAAAAGACTCCTTATGCCCTGTGGGCTATCTCTACTCCTGTATTAAAAATCAATTTACTATTGGGAAAAGATCTTTACCAACCCTATATCTGATAGAGGGCTAATATCCAATATATACAAAGAACTC